>NW_023416324.1:112056988-112284488 GCF_014108235.1 Myotis myotis | reverse complement strand
TCCCCGGGTGAGGATCAAAAAATAAAATAATGAGATAACATATGAATGTTATCCTATCTAATAAAAGAGAAACATGGTAATTGGCCTACAACCGCTACCCTTCCCCTTGGCTAATCAGGGCAATATGCAAATTAACTGTCAGCCAAGATGGCGGCTGACAGCCAGGCAGCTTGAAACTAACATGAGGCTTGCTTGCTTCAGTGATGGAGGATTCCAACGTTCCCCGCCTGCCGCTGCAGGCCTCTGAGCTGCAAGCAACTATGTAACAAACATAGAAGCTAAACAAAACGCCAGAAACCTGCCGGGCTTCAGCCAGCAGGATCGCAACATTGTAAGCAAAGGCCAGAAACCTACTTTCAGCAGCGGAGGCCTAAGAGCTGGAGCCAAGCCTCAAAGCTAAAGCTGGCCCAGAATTAAAAAAGAAAAAAAGGAGCGGTTGGGAGCTTCAGTCACCCCCAGCCTGAAAACAGCCCTCAGCTCCTCACCCAGACTGACCAGGGACCCCAGTGGGGACCCCCACCCTGAAGGATGTGTGACCAGCTGCAAACAGCCATCATCCCCTCACCCAGGCTGGCCAGGCACCCCAGTGGGTACCCCCACCCTGATCCAGGACACCCTTCAGGGCAAACCAGCCGGCACCCACCCATGCACCAGGCCTCTACCCCATATAGTAAAAGGGTAATATGCCTCCCAGCACCGGGATCAGCGGAGCCACGAGACCTCCCAGCACCGGGATCAGCATGACGGGGCAGCGCCCAAACCCCCTGATGGGCCCTGCTCTGTGCGTGATGGGGCTGCGCCCCAACCCCGATTGGCCCTGCTCTGTGCGTGACAGGGTACAGAGCCCCAACCCCCCTGATGGGCCCTGCTCTGTAACAGGGGGAAATGCCCCAACCCTCTGATTGGCCCTGCTCTGTGCATGACAGGGGGTGGCGCTGCAACCTCCCCATCGACCCTGCCTTGAGTATGACAGGGGATGGTGCCCCAATCCCCCAATCGGCCCTACCCTGAGTGTGACTGAGGGTGGAATCACAACCTCCCAATCGCCCTGCTCTGTGTATGACAGGGGGCGGCGCCCCAACTCCCCAATCGGCCCTGCTCTGAGCCCGACCAAAGGCTGCACCTAGGGATTGGGCCTGCCCTCTGCCACCCGGGAGCAGGCCTAAGCCAGCAGGTCGTTATCTCCCGAGGGGTCCCAGACTGCGAGAGGGCACAGGCCGGGCTGAGGGACCCCTCCCTCCCCCCAAATGCACAAATGTTTGTGCACCGGGCCTCTAGTTGGTATATAAAATGTACAATAAGTGTTAGTTTTCTGCCAAATAAATAAATAAATAAATAAATAAATAAAATTATAACAAATGTGTCTCACAACATTGTTCTATTGCCTACCACTGCTTTAGAAAATAGAAGAGTGCAAAAGTATAGACAATTGTGATGACTATATGATTCTGTGAGTATACCAAAAACCATTGAACTGTACACGTTAAGTGGGTCCATTTTATGTTATACTAGAGGCCCGGTGCACGAAATTTGTGCATGGGGGGGGGGGGGGGCGGAGGAAATCCCTCAACCCTGCCTGCACCCTCTGCAATTTGGGATCCCTAGGCCTTTTTCTTATCTAGCTAACCTCTTCACATTTAAAAAAATTAACTGAAATACCACCTACTCTAGGAAATCCTCTTTGAACAAATCTCTTTACAATCTGTATTAAGTATTTTCATAGTATATCATTCCTTTTCTTTTTTTTTTTTTTACTTCCAGCCTCTAGAACAGCCATGGGCAAACTACGGCCCGTTTGAAATGAATAAAACTAAAAAAAAAAAGACCGTACCCTTTTATGTAATGATGTTTACTTTGAATTTATATTAGTTCACACAAATACTCCATCCATGCTTTTGTTCCGGCCCTCCGGTCCAGTTTAAGAACCCATTGTGGCCCTCCAGTCAAAAAGTTTGCCCACCCCCGCTCTAGAATCAGAGAAATAAGTCTCTGCCATCCAGTTCTTGTCATGACAGCCCTGGCAGACTAGTGATACAGGCACAGTATCTGAGCACAGGTGGTCAGGTGTTCACAGCAAACTTCGTTTTAGGAAAAATCTTATCCCTGGCTGGGAGGCGTGGTTACTTAGAGTCATCCCTACACCTACAGGTTGCCAGTTTGATGCCTGGTCAGGGCACATACCCAGGTCAGGGCAGGGACGGAGGCAACTGATTGATGGTTCTCTCTCACATCGATGTCCCTCTCTCTCTAAAATCAATTTAAAAACAGCATATCCTTGTGTAAGGATTAAACCAAAATTGTAATGCCAAATTGCAAACATACAAAAGTAGAAAAAAATATTACATCAACTTTAATCACATGGCCAATCTTGTTTCATCTCTACTCCCACCCATATCCCCCCTTTAACTGGTTTATTTTGAAAAACAGCCCGGGCAACCCATTATTTCAAATGTGAATATTTCAGGAAAGTTCACAATTAATTTAACTTTTGTTGAAGCTTCCTGTCTACAAAAAGTTTGTGTGTGTGTGTGTGTGTGAGTGAGAGAGAGAGAGAGAGAGAGGGAAGTGTTTAATTAGAGAATGAGATGCTGCACATAAAAACGTGGGGCACTTATTTTAATAAATTCCTAGTCACACACCTGGCCCTTTTTTCCGATGAGGAAACAGCTAGGAAAGGAAGGGTCCTGGCCAGGTCCCGATGCCCGGCACCTGCGCCCAGGCCGCCCCGACGGCACGCACCCCTTGGCAGCTGTGAGACTTCCTGCGGCTCCCAGCCGGGCCCCCAGGCTCCACTCGGGACTCCCACTCCCTACCTGCAAGGAACCTGGGGCGGGATTGGGCCCTGGATGCCCGCACCGAACACCCAGGCCCACACGCTCACCTCCACTGCCTCCACCGCTGCAGCCTAGGACGCCACAACGTGTGCTCGGGATGGTGCCGGGAGCAAAGCAGGCCAGCCATCATTCCTTTTCTTTAACAGCAACTTAGAGTGGATGCAATCTGCTTCTCATTCTTTCATCTGAATTTTTTCTTCTTGCTCTTGTAATAGCAAAGCTTATCCAATTTACATTTGCCCTTCAAGGGCTTATATTTGGTTCACTTTCTAGTTGGCTCCCTGCTGTTTTTTTTTTTTAAGAAATAAATTTGGATTGTGATAGTAAGCCTCACTTGTAATCAAGCCTGTAGGTCTCCCTATCTGAATATTGCTATAATACCTATCACTTTAACATACCAGAGATTGTGTTCATTTATAGAAAATAACAATAAATGTCACCTGATCACTTGCTCTTCTAGTAATATTTTATAGTAAGATGTATTATTCTAGTAATTTAACTATTACAAAACTGAGGTGTGCAGAAATAAATCACATTGAACAATAATGAATGACTCAAATATCAAAGCATAGTACACTTAGGGTCTCCCTTGTCCTGTGCCTCAGATATCATAGCATATTACACAGTTCACATGGAACTCAGTTTCCTTTAAAATAGGAAGGGATCCTATACTCATGAAGCAGCTACTTCCACACATATTTTCTTTACTTAATTCACAGCACATACTCTTTGTACTATTTGTTGGAAAATCTCCTAGCAATTGCCTCTGTTCCTCTCTGTATTGTTGCCTTACATTCTGATGTCATTACTGCACTTTTATCATCCACTCGCTCTAACAAGATTGTGAATTATTTAAGGGCAGAGATCATGACTTGAGCTTGTGTGTTCCCTGTCATGGTGCCTAGATCAATACTCAAATGCCATCCAGTCCAAATGACTGTGATGAAAGAGGCCCACCGTTGCTGGAGACCTCTGATTTTTATTTAAGGGGCCGCGCTTGTTCTGCGCCTTTACGGAGGGGTGACTAGTGGCTGAGGGAATTTGAGGAAACCCAGACAGAATTATCCTCCTAAAAGATTTTGCTAAGCTGGCGCCCGGGACCACCGGGAATTTGTTCAATTAAAACCTGGACACACAGCAATAACAAAGGCACTAGTCTCCTGCTAATGCCTAGGGATCAAACCACAGCCTGCAGGAACTCACCTTGGCAGTCAGGACCAGGCACTGGGTGGACCTGGGCTAGTGCTCTTAACTCTGGGGAGAGGGAGACTTCCCGTGGCTACTGGCTAGAGGCCCTGGGCTCTGCGCCACCTACCCAAATAGGTCCATAGTGGAGGCTGGTCAGCAGAACGGCTTCTTCACCTGGGATCGCGGGGAGGCATGGCCTGTTCTGTTCGCCCCACGATCGTTCGCAGGGAGGCCTGTTCTGTTCGCCCTGTGAGCGATCTGGGAAGGCCTGGTCTGTTACGATCGCCCTGTGAGCAATCGGGGGAGGCCTGGCCTGTTCACCCTGCCAGCGATGGCAGGGAGGCCTGTTCTGTTCGCCCTGCGAGTGATCGCATGAAGGCCTGTTCTGTTCACCCCATGATGGGTGTTGGGCTGGGGGGTGTGGACCCAGTCCACCGCTTGGCATCTGCACACGCGCAAGCGGCCACGGGGCAGGAAAATCCACTTGGCACCTGTGCCCACAGGCCTGGAGTGGCCTGGGACCCTGGCTGCTCAGGGCCTATGCGTAGGCCTAGAGGCTAGGAGCAGCCTGGGTCCCGAGGATGTTCCCAGGACCCAGGCCTCTTGGCGCCTGCATATGCAAATTAACCCACCATCTTTGTTGGGTTAATTTGCATACTCTCCTGATTGGCTGGTGAGTGTAGCAGAGGGACAGTCAATTTACATGTTCCTCTTTTATTATATAGAATGAATTATACAGGGTGGGAAAAAAGTAGATTTACAGTTGTGAGTTTATTCTTGTATTATTATTTATTAATTACTAGAGGCCTGGTGCACAAAAACTTGTGCACTCGGGGGAA
The DNA here is from genome assembly GCF_014108235.1 of Myotis myotis. Taxonomy (NCBI): domain Eukaryota; kingdom Metazoa; phylum Chordata; class Mammalia; order Chiroptera; family Vespertilionidae; genus Myotis; species Myotis myotis. The sequence goes on along the minus strand of NW_023416324.1, from coordinate 112,279,627 downwards.
GGGGGGAGTCCCTCAGCCCAGCCTGTGCCCTCTCGCAGTCTGGGACCCCTCGGGAGATAACGACCTGCTGGCTTAGGCCTGCTCCCGGGTGGCAGAGGGCAGGCCCAATCCCTAGGTGCAGCCCTTGGTCGGGCTCAGAGCAGGGCCGAATGGGGAGTTGGGGCGCCTTCCCCTGTCATGCACAGAGCAGGGCAGATTGGGAGATTGCGATGCCACCCTCAGTCACGCTCAGGGTAGGGCCGATTGGGGGGTTGGGGCACCGCCCCGTGTCACACTCAAGGTGGGGTCAATGGGGAGGTTGCGGCGCCACCCCCTGTCACGCACAGAGCAGGGCCCATCAGGGGGTTGAGGAGCTCCCCCCGTCACTCACAGAGTAGGGCCAATAGGGGAGTTGGGGCACCACCCCCTGTCACACTCAGGGCAGGGTGGATCAGGGGGTTGGGGCGCCGCCCTCTATCACCCACAGAGCAGGGCCGATCAGGTGGTTGGGGCGCCACCACTCTCATACTCAGGGCAGGGCCAATGGGGAGATTATGGCTCTACCCCATCACACACAGAGCAGGGCCCGTGGGGGGGAGGGGAGTTGGGGACCCGCCCCCTGTCACACACAGAGCTGCAGGGCAATCAGGGGGTTTGGGCGCTGCCCCCTGTCACGCTGATCCCGGTGCTGGGAGGCATATTACCCTTTTACTATATAGGGTAGAGGCCTGGTGCACAGGTGGGTGCCGGCTGGTTTGCCCTGAAGGGTGTCCTGGATCAGGGTGGGGGTACCCACTGGGGTGCCTGGCCAGCCTGGGTGAGGGGATGATGGCTGTTTGCAGCTGGTCACACACCCTTCAGGGTGGGGGTCCCCACTGGAGTGCCTGGCCAGTCTGGGTGAGGGGCTGAGGGCTGTTTTCAGGCTGGGGGTGACTGAAGCTCCCAACCGCTCCTTTTTTTCTTTTTTCTTTTTTTTAATTCTGGGCCAGCTTTAGCTCTGAGGCCTCGGCTGCTGAAAACAGGTTTCTGGCCTTTGTTTACTGTCTGTATTTGATACAATGTTGCGGTCCGGCTGGCTGAAGCCCCACTGAGTAAAGCAGGTTTCTGGGGGTTTTTTAGTGTCTATATTTGCAACATAGTTACTTAGAGTTGCAGCTGAGAGGCCGGCAAGTCAGGCGGGGAACGTTGGAGTCCTCCGTCACTGAAGCAAGCAAGCCTCCCTGTTCGCATCAGCTGCCTGGCTGCCGGCTGCCATCTTGGCTGCCAGTTAATTTGCATATCTCGCTGATTAGCCAATGGGAAGGGTAGCCGTCGTACGCCAATTACCATGTTTCTCTTTTATTAGTGTAGATTATTATTTGTTATTGCTAAAGTAACTGTTACCCAAACAGAATACAAGAAAACAAATAATGATGCTAAGAGCAGAAATAAGAAATTCAAGAAATAAATAAAAACTGAAATGTAAGCTGCTTGACATCAGGGATTTTTAACTATTTTGTTCAATGATGAATCCTCAAACCCTAAGTGCCTAGTTCATCCAAGGTGCAAAATAAATATTGGTTGAATGAAAGGGAAAAAAACAACAACCTCAAAGTCTACTTCTTTGAAAGGCAAAACAGATAAACTGACAATATTGACAGATGGCTATGAAGAGAACTCATTCCACATATAGTAGAAATTCTCTTTAAATTGCTATATGAATACTAGAGGCCTGGTGCATGAGATTTGTGCACTGGGGCAGGTCCCTCAGCCCGGCCTGTGCCCTCTTGCAGTCCAGGACCCCTCGGGCAGTCCAGGGCCCCTCACTCCTTACCGCCCGCCTGCAGCAGAGGCAGGAAAGGCTCCCACCACCGACGATGCACTCAGCAGCCGTGAACCTGGCTTGTGGCTGAGCAGCGCTCCCCCTGTGGGAGTGCACTGACCACCAGGGGGCACCTTCTGCATTGAGCATCTGGCTCCTTGTGGTCAGTGTGTGTCATAGCAACTGGTCTTTCCGCCATTAGGTTGATTATGCTTTTACTAGAGGCCTGGTGCACACAGGGGGTGGGGGTGTCCCTCAGCTGGGCCTCTTGCAATCCAGGACCCTTCAGGGGAAATCGAGCCTGCCTGCCTGACTGCCTCTAACTGCTCGCCTGCCTGCCTGACTGCCTCTAACTGCTCACCTGCCTGCCTAATCGTCCCTAATTGCCTCTGCCTCAGCCCCCACCATGGCAGCTTCGTCCGGAAGGATGTCTGGAAGGTCGTTTGGCTGTCCGGTCTAATTAGCATATTATGCTTTTATTATTATAGATTATATAGGATATTAATATTATAAATCAATTTTGTCTCTATATTTTATAGCAGACAAAACATGTAATTTCTTAGAAATATAATTTAGTATGAAGAAGTAGACAACCATCTACCAGTAAATGTCCAGGTAACTATGATAAAGGTCAGCAGATTCTAGATGATTTTATTGGCAACCTTCACCAAAAAATCAAGTAAGAGACCATTCCAATTTCAGAAAAATATACTTTAGAAAATGGAAAATAAGAGAAGGCTTCAATTTTATAGGGCTAACTTTGTGTCCAGTTATTTTTATATTATTTAAAACATAGTAAAATATACATAACATTTACTGTTCTATCCATTTTTAAGTGTACAGTTCTATGGCAGTAAGTATACTCAAACTGTGCTACAATCACCACTATCCATCCATAAATCTATTTTTCATCTTGCAAAATTAAAACTCTGTACCCATTAAACAATAATTCCCCATTCTCCCTTTCCTATAGCTCCCAGGAACTACCATTCTACTTTTAGTCTGTGAATCTGACTACCCTAGGTACCACATATAGAATCATACAATATTTGTCCCCTTGTTACTGGCTTATTCACTTGGCATAATGCCCTCTAAGTTCATCCATGTTGTAGCATGTGTCAGAACTTCCTTCCTTAAGGTTGAATAATATTCCACTGTATATACATATCACATTTTGTGAACAATTGCAAATAGTGCTACTATGAACATAGTTTCAACTCCCTACTTTGAATTCTTTTGGGTATATTTCCAAAAGTGGAATTGCTGGATCATATCGTAATTTATGTTTAAATTTTTGAAGAATTGCTGTAGTGGCTGTTCCATTTAACAGTCCTATCAACAGTACTCAAGAGTAGACTCATTGTCTACTTCTGATGCCAAGATTCTTATAGCTTGATAAAACTAAAACTTTCTCTTACCAAGACATTCAGATGGCTAATGTTTTATTTAGGATTATGTACAAATGTAAAACTGAGTAGCCCATATTAGAAATATGAATAATCTAAATGCAAAGACAAAATTTACACATCATGATCAAATAGTTTATCCCAAAAATACAGGATTTTTAAAATTTATAAAACATATTCATGTAATCCGACTTAACACCTTGCTGACTCGCTATTTCAAGACAGAACTCACCCATGCACCCAGCTACTTTTCCATACTTGAATATTAAATGAAAGTATCTAAATAAACTCAAATGTACTTTATTTTGTCATATCTTACATTTATATTACTATATGTCAAAATTAATAAATTGCATATATTTTTATATTTCATTCTTTTAAATATTTTTTAGTGTGATATCTCGTATAACATGTATCTACATGCAATGGTACTAAACAAGTTTTACATACATATCATATTTTACTATTCTTTCCAAGAACATACTTTACACATCCTAGTGGAGTATTTTTACCACTGAATACTGTTTTTTTGTAAAACATGATTTTTTTATTTTCCTGATAATCCGAAGGGTGAATCTTTATTTGAAAACAGTGTAGAGTGCTCTTTTAAAACTCTACATTGCTTTCAGACCCTAAAATTACTTACATTAATGTAAGTGGAAACACAAGTTAACTTGTGACGGGTCAGCAAGGTATTAATAAAGAGAGAAAACCAATGATCATTACAACAGTCAGAAGACATAATTCAGCATCCATTCATTATTTTCTTAAAAAGCAAATAACGCCCTAACTGGTTTGGCTCAGTGGATAGAGCATCGGCCTGTGGACTGAAGGGTCCCAGGTTCGATTCCGGTCAAGGGCATATACCTTGGTTGTGGGCACATCCCCAGTAGGGGGTGTGCAGGAGGCAGCTGATTGAGGTTTCTCTCTCTTTGATGTTTCTAATTCTCTATCCCTCTTCCTTCCACTCTGTAAAAAAAAATCAATAATATATATATATATATATATATATATATATATATATATATATATATATATAAAGCAAATAAAAATTTGGTTTATTTCTAATCCTTACACTGCATTTTTTGTTGTTTTCTTTTTCATGTTTTGCCAGAAAATATAATGCAATGCTAACAGAAGGTACAAACAACAACAGGCAACCTTTTTTTGTTCCTGACTTTCAAGGAAAGGTTTCTAATAATTCTCATTTAATAATGTTTATTTACAGTTTTTAGTCAATAATCTTTATTAGCTTAAGGATATGTACTTCTATTCCCAGTTTACCAAGAGTATTTTTTATTTGTTTGTTGTTCTAACATTCTATACTTCATTGTTTCTACACTGAAAACCCAAGAGAATCAACAAATTCAAATTATCAGAACAGGAGAATTCAGCAAGTTTACAGATATAAAATTACTGTATTAAAATCAATAATGGCCACTGTCCAAATCACAGTTTCTAAATAAAACTCTTCAATAAAAGAAACCAAGGCTCCCTGGATAAATGTCTGATTCTAGGGCTGGGATAAGAAAAAGGTAAGATGAGCCTTAAGCTTCTTATAGTATTAGACAGTAAAGAAGTACTTTAAAAAAAAAAAAAAAAAGGATGTGTTAAATCAAAGGCACACAGAAGTAAGCCTAACATAGTTCCCAATGGCCAAAGCTCAAATAATTTAGACAACAAAAATAAATAATATAGTATTTTACCCAAAGTATAAAATAAACATACATGAGTACTTATTAATGTAAATAAATGAGTGAATAAATAAATGAACAGATAAACAAATAAATAACCCAAAAGAGACACTTCTTCCTTACAAAATAATTCTAAGTAATATATGTATATTCTCCCTACTACCCCCATGAAATGAAGCCTAATTCCTGTCCCTTTCCACCTTTAGGGTTGGGCTATGCTTTGTGCTTCATTTCCAAAGGTAGAACAGAATAAAGAGAAAAATAATAACTTTACATTGGAGAAACCTAGCAAACATTACCTTAACCAAGGGAGGAAGGTTTAGCATCATCAGTGATGTTATGCAGCGATCACATACCCCTGACATAATATGATGAAAAGGGCATTCCAACTCTGATGGAAAATATCAGATTGAGGGACATTCTACAGGATACCTGGCCAGGGCTCCTTAAGAATGTCAAGGTCATGAAAAATAAGGAAAGACTGTCATAGATCAGAGGAGAATGGGAAGATGTGATAACTAAATACAATGGGGTACCCTGGATTGGGTATATTTATGGAAAAACTGGTAGAATCCATACAAAGTCTGGGGTTTAGTTACTGGTAATGTAGCAATGTCAGTTTCTTAGTTTTGATAAATGTACCATTATAATGTAAAATGTTAACAAGAGGAGAAACTAGATGAGAAATGAACAGGAGCTCTCTTCTTTGTGATTTTCCTGTAAATCTTCTTGTTATTCCAAAATTAAGTTTATTGTAAAAAATCAATAATGTCCTTATAGCTTAGTAATAACTAATTAGAAAATGCAATTTCAAAAAAGTCTAACAAAAGACATGCAAAATATTTACAGAAAAATGTTAAACTGATAGATATGAAAGACCTAAATAATTAAAAAGAAAAACCATAGCAGCATAGGACGACTAAACATTTCAAAGATGCCATTTAATTTTTAAATTAATGTATAAACTAAATACAATACTAAACTCATTGGATGTTGATATAAACATTCGTTATCAAAAAAACGTTAGAACAGTGGGATTGTTTTATATTTTTGCAAGTCTCTTTTAATATCTATTTTGGTAGAATACAGAGGGATTCTCATATCTGCTTTTGCCTTCAATTTGTTTTCATAAGACATACCATATAGCCTCTAGAAACCTCCTTTATAAACCCCGAGAGACTGACAGTGATAAAAGCAAAAATATTTTAGTATTATTATGAAAATGATTTTGACCCTGAAGACCCACTAAGAGTCCTGAAGCCATCCTTCGGTAACCAATGTTTTGGTGGTTACCTCAAGCCCTCATACTATTCGCTATTTACATTTTATATAAAAATTTTCAAACATAGAGAAAAATTTAAAGAATTTTTATAAATAAATAACCATATGGCCACTACCTAGATTCTATAACAAATATTTTACTATGCTACTTTTTATCACATATCTATCCATCCCTCTATCTATCCATAAATAAATCCTTTTTTCTATTATTTTTTTACAAAGTAGGTTGCAGTTATCAGTATACTTCCCCCAAATTACTTCACCATGTATATCATTACTTAGAATTTAATTTTTCTAAAAAAAATTCTCTTTTCTTTTGAGGTAAAATTTACATACATTGAAATGCACAAAATTTAACTATATAATTTGGTGAATCAGGCATTAGTACAACCCAAACTTCTCTTGAGAATCAGAACATGACTCAAACCCCAGAAAGTTCCTTCATAGGTGTCCCAGTAAATCCCTCGCCCCTCCCTAACCCTCCAGAAGCAATCACTGTTCTGATTTTTTCTACCAAAATTATCTTTCCTTTTCCAGAACCAGTTATACAAATGGACTCACACAATACATACTTTTTAAATAAAGCAAGGCTTCTATTACTCAATATAGTGTAATTTAGACCATCTATATTATTTTTTTTTAAAGCATTTAAAATAATTTTACCTACCATGAAAATGACTATTAAGATCAGACAGATGCCCACTATGATAAGGAAGGGAATTAGGTAGTATTCCAGAGGAAGACTAAATTCTGGAACTAAGATAATGTGGCCCCTGGAAGAAAAGAGAATTAATACATGAGAAATATTAACAGTTGCCAAATTATGATATTAATCAAAACCAAGGAAGATATTTTTTTAAAGCATTTGGATATTACAATTAAATTCACTGGACACATCTCATTTTCTAATATATAATTTCCAATAACTTAAGGGATGATTTTTCCATTTTTAAATCTATTTCACACATTTGGTCAAAATAATGTCAATATAATTAAAAGAAGCTTTTAGACTGTGTAGGGGAAATCAGCCAATCAATACTTACTGTTCTCCATCCTGAAAACATGTTATATACTGAATTTAGTAACCTAGCAAAAGTATGAATATTTTACATGCAAAACCAACATTAAAATAATGGCAATATCTGAGGTAGTATGTGAAGCACAAACTCCCACTCCAAACAAATTATTGTCCTATGGAGAAATTCTGAAGCCATCAATGGTGAAAATACACTCCCTCCTCCCTCTATGCTTTTGTGAACTTGTTACACCAGAGGCAAATGATACAGTGCTGCACTCTACATTATCTGTGAGGTATGGAGTGGAAAACTGGTAAAGGAATTCAAAGGAGTTTTAGCTTCCTCTCTGTTCTCCATCTTCTCCACTGCTTAACTGGGGGGGAAAAAAAACACAACTTCATGAATATGTATGTTGTCAGGGGAAGGGTGGAGAATGCACATACCTTATATGCTCTATTCCCCCTTGTTATGAACATGTACGTACTGTAATAATTACTATTATAAAAATTAGTAGGTACTCATGAAACGAAACTGTGATCAGAGTTGGCATACTATTTGTGTTGCATGAGCAAATTCTGCACAACACCAAAATCCTGCATTAGAAAATATCCTCAGTCTATTGTACTCCCGTGCTATTGTAACATGGTGCCAGAAACACTACTTTGTTACCCACTGCTGGGTGATTTTTATAGGTAGTGAGGCCAGGTACTTCATAAATCAAGGATTAAATGCAAAACAAAAATTCTCAATTTGATAAAAGAAAATAAAAATAGATTGACTTTTCCCCCCATACAGAGATGCTTAGGACACCATAATACTTAAGAAAAATAACATGAAAGCAAATTATTTCTATTCTAAAGCAATTTTTAAGTCTTTAAACTATTATTTTTATACTCACATCCAAGACACTCTATCAAGCTTCACCAGAAACAAAAACAAACAGAAGAGATGATATCAGAAATTTCGCCCCAATAACTTAAATATTCTCCAAAAACTACTAAGACTGCTAGAATAAAAACAGCTTTTTACTTCAATAATTTTCCAACAGAATACGGATGACAAAATAATGACATGCATTTTTTATGTCTTTACATAAAAAACTGACATGACTGATGGATCAGAAGTGTAAGAAAGAGACAAGAAGGGACTGAGCTGCTCTATTTGATACCATCTCTTTCGCATGAGGTCAGCTCTGTAAGTAATGTCCTTGTTCTTGGCATAAGCCTTCTGGAACCACCCAAGCCAGAGCTGAGATGTGGTGACAGCAGCGCCACTTTTAGGTACAAGAGCCTGTCCATGAGGTGATGATTCTGGGCACACCTCCCTACTCTCACCCCCACCAACCTGCTATAAATGAACACCATTAGGCTTTAGAAGCCAGACTACTGCATATCCTAAATTCAACCCATCACAGCATCTAAATATATCAGCAATAGCAAAGCTTACATTCTTATATTCTGTTATTTCTTCTTTAATAAAAATAATTACAGCCTGAATTAGATAAACACTGTCCTATGAGACAAGTCCCAGAGTTGCTCAGAAATGAATGGAACTGCTAGGTAACAAGTAAGCTAAATGAACAAAGCAGGAAGACCCAGTGAACAAGAAATTCAGAAACTATACTGGAAAGTTCCCATGTGTGTAACCACAGAAACAGAAAGATTCTAGAATTTTCTAGTGTTAAGATTTATAGGTCTGTGTTCTAAATCTAATGTTCTATAACATGTCCTATTAATGCTTGCCTGTTATATCTCAAAACATTTTAGTTTACTATCAAGATATACTGTAAGAAGGAGATTTAAAATGGCAGTGAAGTAAGTGGATGCTACACTGACACACTCCCAGGACCAAATTGGAATTACAACTAAAATACAAACATCCTGAAAAATCAACTGAAGACTAGCTGTAGAGAATACTGATAACCAAGGACATAAATCGGAGATCACATAGAGATTTGTAGGAAGGATGGAGGTGCAAATAGGCGGCCAGGCTCCCACAGATAGCAATTAAAGTTCAGGAGAGATATCTCAGCTGTGGGGATTGCCACTGAGAACTTTGGGATGTAATCCCCAAGCACGGGCCCCCAGGAGAGAGTGCCAGAACTGAGACAGGGGCCCACATAACTCTGGCTGTGAAAAGCAGCAGGATTGTTGCCTGCCAGGGAGAGATGGCTGGAATGCAGGCACCCTCTTAAAGGGCCAGTGCACAAAACTCCATGTGCAGCCATTCACCTTTGGCTCTGGCAAAGGAAGGGCAGAATGGACTGGAGCTGTGTGAGCAGAAGCCAGGGTTTGGGCTCTGGAGTTAGAGCACAAAAGACAGACACCCTGGTTTCCTATGCTGAGACATTCCCTCATACTGTGAAGATCATCTTTCTTAGAAAGACATTTGCTATACAGGTGATTTTTTGCCTAGAAGGAAGACCACTGGCCCACCCTATTGGAAAACGAATTCCCCCACAGTGTGGAGTTTATAAGGCCCGTTAAGAGACAAAAAATAACAGTTAGCCTCCAGGCAGAAGCAACTGCCCCACCCTATTGGAAAAACTCACTACAACTGTGGATGAGAGTGCTTCAAGGCTACTCAAGATAGAATCCAATCAGTCTACAGACAGTGGCAGTCTCTGGAGGCTTTGATTCCTTGCCTGATCTAATTAGTCATAAAGAGCGTTAGACACTGCACTGCACTAAAGATTGAGAGGTGTAGAAGATCTACCTGATACATAGTCACAAACCCAAACAGGCAGCCAAAATGAGGAAACCAAAAAATAAATAAATAAATAACCCCCTAATGAAAGAACAAAAGAATTCTCCAGAAAAAGAGATAAAATGGAGATAAGAAATTTATCTGATATAGAGTTCAGAATAATGATGGTAAAGATGCTCAACAGCATGAGAAAAGATATAGTAACTATGAAAAAAGAACAGTCAGAAATAAAGGATGAAATAGCACTAATAAGAAACACATTGGAGAGAATACACAGCAGATTAGAGGAAACTGAGAATCAGATCAGTGAGTTAAAAGACAGAGTAGAAAAAAATCACTCAATCAGAGAACCAAAAAGAAAAAACAATTAAAAAAAGGAGGACAGCTTAAGGGAAACATAACAATATTCACATATTAGATGTGCAAAAAGAGGCAGAAAAGGAAAAATGGATAGAGAACTTGTTTGAAGAAATAATGGTAGAAAATTTCCCTAACCCCATGAAAAAAAATAGTCACACAAGTTCAGGAGGCACAGAGAACCCCAAGCAAGAAGAACCCAAAAAGGCCCACAGTCAGACACATCATAATTAAAATGCCAAAAGTTAAAGACAAAGAGATAATCTTAAAGGCAGCAAGAGAAAAGCAAAATGTTACCTACAAAGGAGCTCCCATAAAGCTGACAACTGACTTCTCATTAGAAACTCTACAGGTCAGAAAGGAATGGCATGAAGTACTCAAGGTAATAGAAAGCAAGGATCTGAAACCAAGATTACTATATCCAACAAGGCTCTCATTCAGAATAGATGGTGAAATAAAGAGCTTCTCAGAAAACAAAACAAAACAAAAAACAAAACAAAACAAAAAGGCTAAAGGAGTACATCACCAGGAAGCCAGCATTACAAGGGATGGCTATAAGGAAAAGAAGAAACAAAGAGAGAAACCTAGGCATACAGAATTAAAATGGCAGTATATAAGTATCAACATAAACTGATGAACAAAAACAGATCCAGAGACAGAGAAGCATCGATCAGACTGTCAAATCTCAGAGGGAAGGTGGGGTGAGGGGGAGAGATCAACCAAAGAACTTGTATGAATGCATATAAGCCTAACCAATGGACACAGACACCAGGGGGGTGAGGGCATGAGTGGCGGGGTGGGGGAGCCATGGGGGGATAAGAACACATATGTAATACCTTAATCAATAAAGAAAAATTTTTTAATAAAATAAAATAATAATAATTGTAAATGTAAATGGATTAAATGCTCCAATCAAAAGACACAGGGTAGCTAAATGAATACAAAAACATGACCCAACTATATGTGCTGGAAGCCTGTCCATCCTTGCTGCTTGACACAGTCGCTGCAGGAAAGAAACATCTGCACAGCATATGTTTCAAGGGACCTGGCGTATATAGCATACTGTTCTTAATATGTTTGCTCTCCTTAGCGTTATGTGTTTTAACCAAGGTCACCTCTCCGAGAAAGGTTGTTTCCCCAGGTAGGGATTTTTCCCTGAAGTTAGGGAGGGGATAAAACCCCTTAACTAAGTGCCAGGCGGGTAGTTAATCACTTTAACTACAAACAATCACGTTTAAGCTACATAATCTTTACACCCAGGAATGGAGATAAGAAACGCCCTAACCTTTGCAATAGAAACTGACAGGATTAAAATCAACTGGTATAAATACAGATGTAACAAGACAATAAACACCAGAACTTGGCTGGAGATCCTGGCTAGAGATCCTGGCTAGGCTGCTGATGAATTGAACGCTGTCTCCGTGTCATTCCTTCTTCGCAGACTCCATCCACACCTTTGGGGACCCCTGGACCTATTGGGGTTGGACCTCAGCATATATGCTGTCTACAAGAGACCCACCTCACAACTAAAGACTCATACAAGATGAGAGTGAAAGACATGGAAAAAAAAATTCCATGCAAATGGAAAAGAAAGAGAAGCTGGACTAGCAATACTCATATCCAACAAAATAGACTTCAAAACGGACAACAAAAATCACTATATAATACTAAAGGGATTGATCCAACAAGAGGATATAACCCTGGTAAAATATATGCACCCAATATAGGAGCACCTAAATATATAAAAAAAATTCTAGAGGACTTTTAAGTGAGATATCTACAATAGTGTTAGAGTAGGGGACTTTAACACCCTGCTGACTTCACTGGAAAGATCTTCCAGACAAAATATTAACAAGGAAACAGTGACTCTAAAGGACAGATGGATTTAACTGACATTTATAGAACATTTCACCCCAAAGCTGCAGAATATACATTCTTCTCAAGTACACAAAGATCATTCACGAAGATAGAAGACATGTTAGGAACCAAAGAACTTGCAAGTTCAAGAAATTGAAATCATGTTAAGCATCTTCTTAGATAACAGTGGAATGAAATTAGAAATCAACTACAGTAAAAACACCCCCAAAACATTCAAACATATGGAGGCAAAATATAATGTTATCATACAATCAATGGGTTACCAATGACATCAAGAAAGAAATCAAAACCTTGCTGGAAACCAATGAAAATGAACACACAACAACTTAAAATCTCTGGGACACAGCAAACCTACCTCAAAAAAAAAAAAAAAAAAAAAAAAACACAAGAAAAATTAACAGCAAACTATTTAACCCTAAAACTTAAAGAATTAGAAAGAGAACAAAAGAAAAGCCCAAAGTAAGTAGAAGGAAGGATATAATAAAGACTAGAGCATAAATAAATGACAGAGACTAAAAATAATCCTATCTAATAAAAGAGAAACATGCAAATTGACCATAACCCCGACACCCTTCCCATTGGCTAATCAGCAGGATATGCAAATTAACTGCCAACCAAGATGGCGGCCGGCAGCCACGCAGCTGAAGCGAACAGGAGGCTTGCTTGCTCCAGAGGAAGCCAATGTTCCTGGCCTGCCGCCGCCGGCCTCTGAGCTGCACTCTAAGCAACTATGTTGCAATTATAGAAGCTAAACAAGCTCCAGAGACCTGCTTTCAGCCAGCTTCGGCCTCAGAACTTAGAGCTGCTGTAATGGCAACAGAGTTTCAATTATAGAAGCCAAACAGATCCAGAAACCTGCTTTCAGCCCTCAGAGCTGGAGCCTGCTCTCAGCTCCAGTGACATCTATAGAAGGTAAATAAATCCCAGAATTAAAAAAAAAAAAAAAAGAAAAAAAGGAGAGGCTGGGAGCTTAAGTTGCCTCCAGCCTGAAAATGGCTCTCAGGCCCTCACCCAGACTGGCCAGGCACCCCAGTGGGGACCCCCACCCTGAAGGGGGTGTGACCAGCTGCAAACAGCCTTCAGCCCATCATCCAGGCTGGCCAGGCACCCAAGCGGGACCCCCACCCTGATCTGGGACACTTTCAGGGCAAACCAGCTGGCCCCCACCCCAGGCCTCTACCCTATACTACAGGCAGGGCAGGACAGCGCGAGCTGCCATCCGGGCCCCATGTGCAGCCCTGGGCAGCGGGGCATAAGCCCTGCCCCCAGCCAGGACCCCTGTGTGGCACCTGAGCCCCCAGCCGGGACCCCCAGCCACCTAAGCCCTGTACTGCTATGCCCAGCCCCCAGCCGGGACCCTATGACTATTGGAAAGCAGGAAAGTGCCGCTAGGCCCTGGGTCGCTGTGGTGATCTGGCCATCGATAAGTAGTAAAGTGCGGCCTGTAGGCAACCCCCAGCTGTGACTGATCCGGGAGCAGGAAAGCAAGCCCCGCTTGCGGGCAGCCCCCATCTGCACCTTCTCCCCAGTCGCCATGAGGATCCGGGAGCAGGAAAGCAAACCTGGCCTGTGGGCAGCCCCAAACTTTCCCAGCTCCACTGTCGCCATGGTGATCCGGGAGCAGGAAAGTAAGCCTGGCCTGTGGGCAGCCCCAAGCTGGGCCTGATACGGGAGCAGGAAAGCCCGGCCTGCGGGCAACCCCCAGCTGGGCCTGCTCCCCAGTTGCCATGGGGATCCAGGAGCAGGAGAGCAACCCCAGCCTGCGGGCAGCTCCAAGCTGGGCCTGCTCCCCGGTTGCCATGGAAACCTGAGAGCAGGAAAGCCTGGCTTGCAAGCAGCACCCCCATCCTGGCCATAGCTCAAGGGAGAGTACAACATGCAGTGGAGGCCAGGAGCCTGAGAGATCAACACAGAGGGGCTCCTGCTCCAAGCCTCCATGGTGTGGCTGGGGGCAGGCCCCCAGCAGACACACACACACACACACACACACATACACACACACACATACACACACACCAGACACAATGCCTGCTCTGAGCCTCCAATATGGTTGGGGGCAGACCCCCAGTGGGGACACACACACACCCACACACACACACGGGATGCCTGCTCCAAGCCTCTGCTGCCAGACTGTGACCATCAGTAGGACATCCACTGAGGGCTCCCGGACTGTGAGAAGGGCAGGCTGGGCTGAGGGAATCCCACCCCCCAGTTTAGAATTTCATGCACCGGGCCTCTAGTCTTCACTAATAAAAGAGAAACATGCAAATTAACCATCACTCTGCCACTCCACTACACCCACCAGCCAATCAGAGCGACTATGCAAATTAACCCAACAAAGATGGCGGTTAATTTGCATACACAGGCATGGAGCGAATATTGAAGACAACTGGAGATTGCAGCGGCCATGGAGCTGGAGCAAGCAGGAGGCTTGGGTTGCTCCCGGCAACGGAGGAAGCCAAGCTTCCTGCCGGCCCTGGGCTCCGCTCAAGGAGGGGCTAGGGGCCTGGGTCACCAGGGGCGACCCAGGATTCCAGTCCACCCTGGGCTCCGTTCGAGGAGCTGGAAAAAAAAATGAGGGACTGGGAGCAGCCGGAGCGGAGAAGCCAAGCCTCGCTGCTGAGGCCACAGCAGAGAAGCCAAGCCTCACTGCTGTGGCCGGACCAAAGGCCTGGGTCCCGGGTGCCAGAGGAAAACCGGTGCCAGCAGCCAGGGGAAGGAAGGCCTATTGCGCAAATCTTCGTGCAATGGGCCACTAGTAATAATAATAATACCCCCAAAAAATCAATGAACCCAAGAGCTGGTTCTTTGAAAGGATAAATAAGATTGATGAACCATTAGCCAGATCAGTCAAGAAACAAAGAGAGAGTACCCAAATAAATAAAATCAGAAATAAATGCAATGAAGTAACCACTGACACCACAAAAATACAGACGATTTAAGAAAATAGTATAAAAAACTATATGCCAATAAGCTGAACAATGTGGGTGAAATGGAGAGATTCCTAGGAAAATACAATTTACAAAACCAAATCTGGAAGAATCAGAAAACCTGAATAGGCCAACAACAACTGAAATTGAAACAATAATAAAAGAGCTCCTAGCAAACAAAATCCCAGGTCCAAGTGGCTTCACAGGGGAGTTTTACCAAACATTCAAAGAAGAACTAACACCTATACTCCTCAAACTATATAAAAAATTCCAGGAGGAAAGAACACTTCCAAGCTGGTTTTATGAGGCCAGTATTATCTTAATTCCAAAAACAAATAAAAACACTACAAAGAAAGAGAATTACAGGGCAATATCCCTGATGAACGTAGACACTAAAATCCTCAACAAAATATTAGCAAATGAGATCAAGCAATATATTAAAAAAATCATACCCCATGACAATGTTGGATTTATTCCAGGGATGCAAGGATGGTACAATATTTTCAAATCAATAGACATGATACATCACATAAATTGCAAGACAAAAATCACATGATCATATCAATAGACACAGAAAAAGCATTTGACAAAATCCAGCACCATTTTTGATAAAAATTTTCAGCAAAGTGGAATAGAGGGAGCATATCTCAACATGATAAAGGGCATATATGACAAACTGACAGCCAACATCATACTGAAAGAACAAAAACTAATACCTCTTCCCCGAAGAACAGGAACAAGACACAGAGATGTCCACTTCCCCCACTCTTATTCAACATAGTACTGGAAGTCCTAGCCACAACAACCAGACAAGAAGAAATAAAGGGCATCCAAATTGGAAAGGAGTACAAGTCTCATTATTCACAGATGACATGATATTGTACATAGAAAACCCTAAAGACTCCACCAAAAAACTACTAGATTTAATTTGGCAATGTAGCAGGATACAAAATCAACACCCCAAAATCAATGGCTTTTTTATACAACAATAATGAATTCTCAGAAAGAGAAACCAAACAAATAATCCCAATCACCATTGCAACAAAAAAAAATTAAGATACTTAGGAATAAACTTAACCAAGGAGGTAAAAGACCTGTACTCCGAAAACCACAGAACATTGGAAAAAGAGATAAGAGAAAGATATAACCAAGTGGAAGAATATACCATGATCATGGATTGGTAGAAATCAATATCATTAAAATGTCCATACTACCCAAGACAATCTATAGACTCAATGCAATCCCTATTAAAATACCAACAGTATATTTCACAGATCTAGAGCAAATACTCCAAAAATTTATATGGAACTGTAAGGCCTTGTCTAGAGTACGCTGGATATCCAAGGCCACTCAGAGAATGGGAATCTTAAAGTATCCAAGGCTAAGATAGTATACACAGGTGCAACGACACAGTAATCTCAAGTTACACTGTGCAAACGTGCTCTTCTATAACCCAAATGATTGATGTCACCATTTGGCAGAAAGCCTCTTTTGTCTAAGTAGCACTAACGTATGTTACTGAGACTTCTATAGTGAGTTAGCTTAGATGTGCCTACTATGAGAGGCTGTAGGTCCAGAGGCAGTGCGCAGCTGCTCAGATAATGGCTGTAGGTACAGAGGCTACTGCTATGTAGAAAAGATGTATTGTTAACTAGCCAGTGTATGGCTGCCTACTGTATGGGACTTTACTTTGAAGAACTGCTTTGTCTAATAGCTCCTTGTAGAAGAACTGCTTTGTCTAATAGCTACATGGCCACTAGCTTCTACAATAAAGACTCTCTTATCTACCCACAACTTCTCATGGCTTCTTCATTTATCACCCGGCATTCAAGGAGGCCCAGCCCTGGCAGAGAGGCTTGGACCCAACAATTGGCATAGCAGGACAGGATCAGGAGCTGTGCTTCCAACAATGGCACAGCGAGCAGAGAATATAGGAGGAAATGATACAGCAAGCAGGGTTCAAGAAGGAAAGTGCTCTAACAATGGAACCAAAAAAGACACTGAATAGCTGCAGTAATCTTAAGAAAGAACAAAGTTGGAGGAATCACAATACCAGATATCAAGCTACACTACAAAGCCACTATAATCAAAATAGCCTACAGGCACAAGAAGAGGCATATAGATCAATGGAATAGAAGACCCCAGAAATCGATCCAAGCTATTACACTCAATTAATATTTGACAAAGGAGGCAAGAGCATACAATGGAGTCAAGAGAATTTCTTCAATAAATGTCATTGGGAAAACTGGACAAATACATGCAAAAAAATGAAACTATACCACCAACTTATACCATACACAAAAATAAACTCAAAATTATAAGAGACTTAGATGTAAGTTGGGAAACCATAAAAATCTTATAAGAAGCCATAGGCAGCAAAATCTCAGACATCTCTTGTTATCAATATGTTTACAGTTACATCTCCTAGGGCAAAGGAAACTAAGGAAAAAATAAACAAATTGGGCTACATCAAAATAAAAAGCTTCTGCTCAGCAAAAGAATCCATCAACAAAATGAAAAGGGAGCCCACTGTTTGGGAGAACATATTTGGCAATGATACATCTGATGAAGGGTTCATATCCAAAATATATAAGGAACTCATACAACTTAACAAAAGGAAGACAAACAATCCAATTAAAAAATGGGCAATAGATCTGAATGGACACTTCTCCAAAGTGGACACACAGATGGCCGACATTTGAAAAAATGCTCAAAATCACTGATCATCAGAGAGATGCAAATTAAAACGATAATGAAGTATCAGCTCACACTTGTTAGAATGGCTACCATCAACAAATCAATAAATGACAAGTGCTGGCGAGCATGTGGAGAAAAGGGAACACTAGTACACTGCTGGTAGGAATGCAGACTGGTACAGCCATTATGGAAAACAGTATGGAGTTTCTTAAAAAATTAAATATGGAACTGCCATTTGACGCAGTGTTCCCACTTCTAGGAATATATCCTGAGAAACCTGAAACACCAATCAGAAAGAATGTATGCACCTCTATGTTCATAGCAGCACAATTTACAATAGCTAAGATCTGGAAACAGCCCAAGTGCCCATCCGTAGATGAGTGGATAAAAAAGCTATGGTACATTGATATCACAGAATACTATGCAGCATTAAAAAAGGTGAGTTTCTTACCCTTTGAGATAGCCTGGAGGGACTTGGAGAGTATCATACTAAGTGAAATAAGTCAGTCAAAGACAAGTATCACATCATTTCACTCATATATGGAATCTAATTAACAAAATAAACTGATGAATGGAATAAATCCAGAGACACAGAAGCATTGAACAGAGTGAAGAATCTCAGAGGGAAGGTGGGGGAGGGTGGATAGGCAGAAGGTAATGAACCAAAGAATGTATATATATGCATAACCAATGCGCACAGACAATAGGGTGGTGAAAGCCTGAGGTGGGGGTGGGGGTGGGGAGGGGTGGGGATGGACTGGAAGGGGTCAATGGGGGAAAAAAGGGACCATATGTAATACTTTCAACAATAAAATTTTTTAAAATTTAAATAAATAAATAAATAAAGATATACTGTAAGAATTTTTCAAGGAATTATAATTGTTAGAAGATTTTAAGCATCTTAAAAGCCAAATGCACATTCAAGATATACTTTTTCTTAATGAAATTGCTAATGGTGGGAGGGTGACATTGATGGTGATATATGATGGAGAACTATAGCAGAATATTGGTCATCCAGCTTTATTGCTATTTCCTCTGTCTGTCCAATCTCCCACAGCTGAGCCTGCCAATTCATTCCTGTCCCATTCATCTCAGATCAATTTGTATTTGAAAAAAATATTCAAACAGCTTCAGTATCTTACCACACAACCTCCATGTCTGTCCTAAACAGAACACAGTCCATGAGCACTGCAGCTGAGATTTGCTCAAATACTATCTTATTCTCATTTCAATGATTTCCCAAGTAAATTTCACACCAGGTGTCTCAGCCTGAACTTATAATAATAATCACTCCAATTTCCCAAACCCTCTGCTGATACATGAGATATTGCCTTATTATCTGTTTTCATATCCACTCCCATCATCTTGTTTCAAAGAGCTATAGCCAAACTACTAAGCCTTAATGGATGTGCAACCACACACCAAAGCCATCCTTCCTAGAAACCGACTTTCCAGGCAAGGACCTGTGATCAGCCCAACTGCTGAGCACCCTTAGTATTGCAGATGACTACTTGCCTGAAATTGCCCCTTTCAGACAAAGCTCACAATCTCCTCACCAACATCCAACAATCCCTACTAGACAGGCCCACTGCTCAGTTGTGTCCACACTTGTGGCACACCCTGTTCTGTTGCCAGCACAGTGCTCTGTTTTGCTGAAGAATCCTGAGATGGCACAACAGCAATTTAATTTTGCCAGCATTTACTGAATGTGCTGTCATTGTTCCTGATGCTAAGGACAAAATATGAAAAATTAGAGTCCATAAATATGAGAGAGAAGATGCAGAGTTTAGAGTCAAAAGGAACACGGTTCTTTATTCTCACCCTTGATTTTCAAAAGAGAAAATAGGCCCATGAAGATTAAATGATTCCCTAAAGGCCATACCCTAACAATATCTCCAGTACATCTTGCTATTCACTAGGATCAAAAATAATTCTTTACAGTGCCCACAATTATCAAAAGTTGTGTGTCATCCAAGATATTATCTCTCCTACTAAAAAGTTACTAGATGAGTTTAATTTTTAAAAGACCAAAATAAACAAAGGACATCCTATATAATAAAGAGGTAATATGCAAATTGACCATCACTCCAACACACAAGATGGCCACCGCCATGTGGACACAAGATGGCCTCCATAAGATGGTCAGCAGGGGAGGGCAGTTGGGAGGGACCAAGCCTGCAATGGAAAGCAGTTGGAGGCGATCAGGCCTGCAGGGGAGGAGAGTTGGGGGCAACCAGGCCAGCAGGGAAGAGCAGTTAGGGATGACCAGGCCAGCAGGGGAGGACAGTTAGGGGCAATCAGGCCAGCAGGGGAGCAGTTAGTTGTCAATCAGACTGTCAGGGGAGTGGTTAAGGGCTGATCAGGCTGGCAGGCAGGCGAGCAGTGGGATGCCAGCAGTCCTGGATTGTGAGAGGAATGTTTCACTGCCCGTTTAGGCCCAATCCCACTGGCATCGGGCCTAAAGGGCAGTTGGACATCCCTTGAGGGGTCCCATATTGGAGAGAGTGCAGGCTGGGCGGAGGGACACACACACCCCTGCATGAATTTCGTGCACCAGGCCGCTAGTCAGTCTATACAAATGTTTTCTATGAATAAAGAAATGCTAATTTAACCAATGAATTTTCTTATCATAATGATAACTAATAAAAAAGGTAATATATATTATTGGCAAAGGTTGAAGAAAACACTGGCTTTATTAAAATTTTGGTGGAAACATAACTGATTCACATTTTTTGGAGGACAATAAGATAATTTTTAAGTTGTTATACTCCAGCAATTGCACTTGCAGGTGCTTTTGATGAATAAACATTTGAACAATTGCTCATGATGTATGATCAAAGATGTTATCATAGCACTCTGTAAAACAGACAAAATTGGCTGCCTGGCTGGTGTGGCTCAGTGGTTGAGCATTGACCAATGTATTAGGAAGTCACAGTTCGCTTCCAGGTCAGGGCACATGTCTGGGGTTACAGGCTCAATCCCCAGTTGGGGGTGTGCAGCAGGCAGCCAATAGATGATTCTGTCTTTCCCTCTCCTGTCCTCTTTCTGAAATCAGTAAGGACATATTTTTAAAAAGACATGAAATGAAACAACATCCGCATCATAGGGGTAACAGTGAGGGAAAAAAGTGAGCAAAGGATAGAAAACCTGTTTGAAGAAATAATGACAGAAAATTTAACTAACCTGATGAAGGAAGAAAGCCGCACAATTTCAGGATGCATAGAAGGTACCAGTAAAGATGAACCCAAAGAGACCCACTCTGAGGCACATCAGAATTAAAATGTGAAACATTAAAGACAAAGAGAAAATCTTAAGGGCAGCAAGAGAGAGGCAGTCAGTGACCTACAAAGGAGCTTCCATAAGGCTGTCAGCTGATTTTTCAACAGAAACACTATAGGCCAGAAGGGAATGTCAAGAAATATTTAGAGCAACGAAAAGCAAGGGTCTAAAACCAAGACTACTCTATCCAGCAAGGCTATCATTCAAAATTGAAAGTGAAATAGAGAGCTTCCAAGACAAAAAAGGCGAAAGGAGTTTATCACCACCAAATCTGCAATGCAAGAAATGTTAAAGGGACTGCAGTAAGAAGAAGAAAGAGAGGAACATAGCCATTAGGAATAAAATTGGCAATAAATAAATACATATCAATAATAACCTTTAATGTAAATGGATTACATGCTCCAATCAAAAGACAGAGAGATAGCTAAATGGATAAGAAAACAGAACCCATAGAAATACTAACTACAAGATGCCGGGAGCCGGTCCATGCTTGCTGTTTCAAGGGACCTGGCATATATGGCATACTGTTCTTAATATGTTTGCTCACCTTCTTGGCACTATGTGTTTTAACCAAGGTCTCTGAGAAAGGTTGTTTCCCCAGGTAGGGATTTTCCCCTGAAGTTAGGGAGGGAATAAAACCTCTTAACTAATGCCAGGTGGGTAATTAATCACTTTAACTATGAACAATCATGCTTAAGCTACATAATCTTTACTCCCTGGAATGGAGATAAGAAACGCCCTAACCTTTGTAATAGAGATTGATAGGATTGAATCAACTGGTATAAATACAGATGTAATAAGACAGCAAGAGACAGAACTTAGAACACAGAACTTAGAATACAGAGCTTAGAACACAGAACTAAGAAGAAGACAGAACCAGGAGGCACAGAACCTACACAGAACGTTCTCTAGAGACAGAAGAACTTCGCTGGAGAGAACATGGCAAAAGATCCTGGACAGAAACTGGCCTCAGAACCTAGAGACAGAACCTAGCAAGAGAACATGGCAAAAGATCCTGGACTGAACCTGACTACAGAAATTGGCAAGAGAACCTGACTAGAACCTGGTGACTGAACCTGGCTGGAGAACCTGGACAGAACCTGGCTGGAGAACCTAGCAAGAGAACATGGCTACAGAACCTGGCTGGAGAACCTGGAGAACCTAGCAAGAGAACATGGACACAGAACCTGGCTGGAGATCCTAAGCAGAACTTCGCTGGAGATTCAGACCAGAACTTGGCTGGAGATCCTGGCTAGGCTGCTGATCAACTGAACACTGTCTCCGTGTCCTTCCTTCTTTGCCGACTCCGTCTACACCTTTGGGGACCCCTGGACCTGCTGGGGTTGGACTCCGGCAACAAGAGACCCCCTTAGAACAAAAGACTCACACGGGATGAAAATGAAGGGATAGAAATAACTTTTACATGAAAATGGAAACAAAACAAAACAAAACAAAAAAGCAGGTGTGACAATATTCATATCTGACAAAATAGACTTCAAGGCAAAGGGCATAACAGGAGGTGAAGAAGGCCACTACATAATACTTAAAGGATAGTTCTAGCCCTAACCAGTTTGGCTCAATGGATAGAGCGTTGGCCTGCGGACTCAAGGGTCCCAGGTTCGATACTGGTCAAGGGCATGTACCTTGGTTGCAGGCACATACCCAGTAGGGGTTGTGCAGGAGGCAGCTGATCGATGTTTCTCTCTCATCGATGTTTCTAACTCTCTATCCCTCTCCCTTCCTCTCTGTAAAAAATCAATAAAATATATATATATTTTTTAAAAGGATAGTTCCAACAAGAGGATATAACCCTGGTAAATATTTATGCACCCAATATAGGAGCAGATAAATAAATAAAAATAAAAATAAAACTTCTAGAGGGCTTTATGGGAGAGATCAACAGCAATACAGTCATAGTAGGGGACTTTAACACCCCACTGACATCACTGGATAGTCAGTCTTACAGTAAAAAAATCAATAAGGAAACAGTGACCTTAAATAACACATTAGATCAGGTGGAGTGAATTCACATTTACAGAAAATTTTGCCCAAAGATGCAGAAAATACATTCTTCTCAAGTACACATGGGATATTTACCAAGGCAGACCACATGTTAGGACACAAACTAAGTCTCTACAAGTTCAAGAAGATTGAAATCATATGAACTAATTTCTCGGATCACAATGACATGAACCTAGAAATCAACTACAATAAAAACATTAAAAAACATTCAAACACATAGAAGCTAAATAGCATATTAAACAATGAATGGGTGGGTTACTAATGACATAAAAGAAGAAATCAAAAACTTCCTGGAAATAAAAATGAACCCAAAATCTGTGGAACACAGCAAAAGCAGTCTGGAAAGAAAAATTCATAGCATGCAGGACTACCTCAAGAAAAAACAAAAAGCTCTACTAAACTATCTAAATGTACAACTAAAAGAATTAGAAAGAACACAACAAGAAAAGACCAAAGTAAGTAGAAGTAGGAAATAATAAAGAGCAGAGCATAAATAAGTGGCATAGAGACTAAAAAAACATATATATATATAATCAATGAAACCAAGAGCTCATTCTTTGAAAAGATAAACAAGGTTGGTGAACCTTTAGCCAGACTCATCAAGAAACAAAGAGAGAGGACCCAAATAAATAAAATCAAAAATGAAAGAGGCAAAGTTACAACTAACACTACAGAAATACAAAAGATTATAAGAAGATACTATTAACATCTATTTGCCAACAAACTGGACAACTTGGGAAAAAAGGACAAATTCCTGGAAAGATACAGTCTTCCAAAAATCAATCAGGAGAAATAAAAAAAAAAACCTGGATAGACCAATAAAAATAATTAAATTGAATCAATAATAATAATTAAAAAAAAAAAACTCCCAGCAAACAAAAGCCCTGGTCCAGACAGCTTCACAGTGCAGTTTTACCAAACATTCAAAGAAGAATTAACACCTACCCTCCTCAAACTATTCCATAACATTCAAGAGAAAGGAAGACTTCCAAGCACTTTTTACCAGGCCAACATTATCCTAATTCCAAAACTAGATAAAGACACTACAAAGAAAGAGAATTACAGGCCAATATCTCTGATAAACATAGATGCTAAAATCCTCAACAAAATATTACAAATTGAATCCAGCAATACATTAAAAAGATCATACCCAATGACCAAGTGGGATTTATTCCAGGGAAGCTAGGCTGGTACAATATCCATAAATCAATAAATGTGATACATCGTATGAATAAAATGAATGATAAAAATCACATGATCATATTAATACTAGGTGTACCAGTTAATGATGCGGATTTTTTTCACTAGATGGAGTTACACATATGTTGATATATATGCGATTTGATACTTATGTTATTTTGTTGTATTGACAGCAAGCTTTAAAACTTCATATGTCAAATTTGCTGAAGGTGTTAACATCAGATATTTTTACGCTTAAAATGTCAAATTTCGTGCCAAAAATAAGAGCATTTGTGGGAAGTTTTAATTCATTATTTTGAAGAAAAGCGCTGCTGAAAGTTATCATATACTTCAGAAAGCGTATAGTTTACATGCTCCATCTCAAGGTACTTGTGAACACTGGTTTAAATGCTTTATAAGTGATTATTTCGATGTGAAAGACAAAGAACGTCCAGGTCAACTGAAAAAGTTTGAAGACCAACAATTACAAGCATTTCTGGATGAAGATGCATGTCAAACTCAAAAACAACTTGCAGAAAGATTAAACGTTGCTCAGCAAACAATTTCTGATCATTTACAAGCAATGGGGAAGATTTTAAAGGAAGGAAAATGGGTGCCACATCCACTGAACAAAAGACAAATGGAAAACCGAAAAGTCATCAGTAAAATGTTGCTTCAACGGGCATAAAAGAAAGTCTTTTTTGCATCGAATTGTGACTGGTGATGAAAAGTGGATTTATTTTGAGAATCCCAAATGCACAAAATCATGGGTTGATGCCAGTCAACCATCAACATTGACTGCAAGGCCAAATTGCTTTGGAAAGAAGACAATGCTCTGCGTTTGGTAGGATCAGGATGGTGTGGTGTATTATGAGCTTCTAAAACTAGGTGAAAGCGTTAATACTGATCACTACCGACAACAAATAATCAATTTGAACCACGCTTTTGATTGTAAAATGACCAGAATGGGCCAAAAGACACGGTAAAGTAATTTTGCTTCATGATAACACACCATCACACACTTCAAAACCAGATAAAGATACACTAAAAGATCTTGCCTGGGAAGTATTAACCCACCCGCTGTATTCACCAGAACTTGCTCCTTCAGATTACCACTTGTTCTGATCGATGGCACATGCACTTTCTGAGCAGCACTTCAAAATGTACAAAGTGGAAAATTGGGTCTCTGGATGGTTTGCCTCAAAACAAGAAAAGTTCTATTGGGACAGCGTCCACAAATTACCTGAACGATGGGGGAAATGTGTAGCTAGCGATGGACATTACTTTGAATAAAGCACTTTTGATGTTTCTTTTGAAATTATCATGTTTTCTTTGATTATAAAATCCGCCATTATTAACCGGTACACCTAGTAAACACAGAAAAAGCATTAGAAAAATCACAGCTCACATTTTTGATAAAAACTCTCAGCAAAGTGGGAATAGAGGAAATATATCTCCACAGAATAAAGGCTATATATAACAAACCTACAGTGAACATCATACTCAATGGGCAAAAACTAAAACCATTTCCCCTAAGAACAGGAAGACAGGAATATCCACTTTCAACGCTCTTATTCAACATAGAACTGGAAGTCCTAGCCATAGCAATCAGACAAGAAGAATGAATAAAAGGCATCCAAATTGGAAAGGAGGAAGTAAAACTCTCATTATTTACAGATTACATGATACTGTACATAGAAAGATTCCACCAAAAAAAAATGCTATATTAAAAATGAATTTGGCAAGGTGGCAGGATATAAAATTAACATTCAGAAATCTATGGCATTTTTATACACCAATAATGAACTCTCAGAAAGAGTAACTAAGAAAATAATCAAATTTACATTGCTACAACAATAAATAAAGGTACCTAGGAGTAAAATCATCCATGGAGGTTAAAGACCTGTATTCAGAAAACTATAAGATATGGAAAAAAGAAACAGAGGAAGATACAAACAAGTAGCAGCATAAATCATATTCATTGATTGGAATAATTAACATCATTAAAATGTTCATACTACTCAAAGAAATCTATAGATTCAATGCAATCTCTGTTAAAATACTGTCTGCATATTTCTCAGATCTAGAACAAATATTTGAAAAATTTATATAGAACCAAAAAAGACCCAGAATAGCCTCAGCAATCTTGAAGAAAGAAAAACAAAGCTGGATGGATTACAATATCAGATATCAAAGTATACTACAAAGTCACTGTAATCAAAACAGCCTGGTACCGGTAAAAGAACAGGCATATAGAACAATGGAACAGAACCAAGACCCCAGAATTTGACCCACACCATTATGGTCAATTAATATTTGACAAAGGATGCAAGAGCATACAGTGGAGTAAAGACAGTATATTCAATAAGTGGTGTTGGAAAAACTGGACAGGTATATGTAAGAAAATGCAACTAGATCACCAACTTACACACCATACACAAGCATGTACTCAAAATGGATAAAAGACTTGAAACCATAAAAATCCTAGAAGGAAAAACATAGGTAGTAAAATCTCAGACATCTCAGGTAGCAGAATTTTCACCAATACATCATCTAAGGCAAGAGAAACAAAGAAAACAATAATGTGACTACATCAAACTAAAAAGCTTCTGCACAGCAAAAGAAACCATTCTCAAAATGAAAAGAAAACCCACTGTATGGCAACGATACATCTGATAAGGGGTTCATTGTAAGAACTCATACAATTTAACAAAAGGAAGACAAACAATCCAATTAAAAAATGGCAATGGAACTGAATAGACACTTCTCCAAAGAGGACATACAGATGACCAAAAGTTATATGAAAAAAAATGCTCAACATCACTAATCATCAGAGAGATGCAAATTAAAACTACAATGAGGTATCACCTCACACCAGCCACAATGGCTATCGTCAATAGATCAACAAACAGCAAATGATGGATAGGATCTGGGGAAAAGGGAACCCTAGTACACCGCTGATGGGAATGTAAACTGATGCAGCCACTTTGGAAAACATTATGGAGTTTTCTTAAAAAATTAAAAATTGAACTGCTGTTTAACCCAGCAATCCCACTTCAGGGAATACATCCTAAGAATTCGAAACACCAATCAGAAAGAATATATGCACCCCTATCTTCATAGCAGAGTTGTTTAAAATAGCCAAGTTCTGGAAACAGCCTAAGTGTCCATCAGTAGATGAGTGGACATAAAAGCTGTGGTACATTTACACAATGGAATACTATACAGCAGTAAAAAAAGAAGGATCTCTTACCCTTTGAGACAGCATGGATGAACATGGAGACTGTTATGCTAAGCAAAATAAGTCAGTCAAATATAAATATCACATGATCTCACTTATATGTGGACTCTAATGAGAAAAATAAACTGATAAAATAGGTCCAGAGACAAGGATGCATGGAACAGACTGTCAGATTTCATAGAGAGTGGAGGATGGAAGGCAGGAAGAGATTAACCAAAGTACTTCTATACTTACATGAATAGCTCATGGTCATAGATAATAATGTGGTGAAGGTCTAAGGTTGGGGAGGGGACCAAGTGGAGGGGAGAAAATGGGGGCACATCTGTAATACTGTCAACAATAAAAATAAATTTAAAAAAAACACAACATAATTTGACTTTTATGATACACCTTAAGCAGAGAAGGAACTGTTTTTTATAAATGTTCAAAGCAGTGTTGGTATTGAGTCTCTTTGTGTGTATTATGTAATTTAAAGAGAATATAAATAACTATATTGGTGTCTTCAAGCACAGAAAAATAAAATGCAGTTGTAAGAAAGTAAAGTAAAATCCTATAGCCCTGAATTTAAATTGGAAATAATAGTACGCACTCATGATTCATTTTATCTTTAAAAACATAGATGGCTCAGTGGATTACAGTGTCATCCAGCACACCAAAAGTCTGTAGGTTTGATTTCCAGTCAGGGCACATATCTAGGGGTGTTGATGCCTGGTCTCGGTACATACAGGAGACAACCAATTGATATTCTCTCTTACATCAATGTTCTCTCTCTCTCTCTCTCTCTCTCTCTCTCTCTCTCTCTCTCTCCAAAATCAATAAAAGATATATCCCTAGGTGAGGATTAAAAACAAAACAAAACAAAACAAATAAGAAACATATATATTTCCACGCTCTGTCCACTGGAAATCCCTCGAAATAAAGACAAATCCAGGAACAATGATCATTAAATTCCACATATAAGTGAGATCCTATGATATTTGTCTTATGGTATTTCTCTAAATACCATAACCAATTAAAAGGAACCAGACCTTGAAGAAATGACTGGTTCCAGGTTAGGGGAACGAAAAGAACAAGACGAATCTGGAACATCTTGTTATACACCAAAAACAAGGGGCAATCAAAAGCTCCTAGATTCCCATCAAAACAATCAGGATTAAACTTGATGGGTCACTGTGAAATCAATAAAGATAATAACTACAATGGATTGAAGCATATGAAATAGGTTTTAACTCATAAGTTCACAATGATACTTTAAGTATATATTAAACCATCTTTGGAAGATGCTAACAAACCAAGTCATTCTGAAAAACAGTAAAGGAAAAGAATCAAGTGGTTATCCTATCTTTCCTAAATGGATTGTACACCAAGGTAATCAAATATTTGATAATAGTCTCCTTTTTAAATTATTATTTATTGATTTGAGAGAGAGAGAAACATCGATTTGTTGTTCCACTTATTTATGTATTTATTGGTTGATTCTTATATGTGCCCTGACTGGGGATCAAACCCACAAGCCTAGCATATCAGGACAATGTTCTTACCAACAGAGTTACCTGGCCAGGGTGATGTAAGTCCTCTTAGGGAAGGATTTTAACTAATAAATGAGGAAAGAATTATAAAATTAAATTACTTGCACCACAAAGATAGAAGCAAATTTGTGTCTCTTGTGGAAATGATACCAAACATAAAGTATTCTTGCCTTACCTATTCTCCCAGGCCCCCAAAAACTCTTGAATTGGAACAAACCTAGAGTCCTAATTAGCAGTTTACAGGAAAAATAAGTAAGAAAGAAATACTCAATAGGATACCCAAAGATTAAATAAGAAAAGTCCAGACTATAGTAAAATTCACAGGGCAAATTAAAAAAAAAAAAACAACAAAAAACTTAAGACATAAGAACCAATGCAGTGTATGGACATTATTTGGGATATTAACAATATTTTTTAAAATAAGATTTCACAAATAGCTGGGAAAATATGAAGACTGAAATATGTTTTGATATTAAATTAATGTTTACTTTTTTTAAAAGGTATAATAATGATAATGTATATTTTTTTATATAACTTTATCATCTAGTGATAAATAAATATTCTGAGATATTTATAGTTGAAATGGTATCTGGAACTTGCTTCAAAATAATCATGGTGTGGGAACATGCTCTAAGTCACTAATCATCCGAGAGATGCTAATCAAAATGCAATGAGGTACCATCTCACACCTGTCAGAATGGCTATCATCAACAAATCAACAAATGACAAGTTCTAGCGAGGATGTGGAGAAAAAGGAACCCTCGTGCACTGCTGGTGGGAATGCAGACTGATGCAGCCATTGTGGAGAACAATATGCAGTTTCCTCAAAAAACTAAAAATGGAACTCCCATTTGACCCTGTGATCCCACTTCTAGGAATATATCCCAAGAAACTAGAAATACCAATCAGAAAGGATATATGCACCCCTATGTTCATAGCAGCACAATTTACAATAGCTAAGATTTGGAAACAGCCTAAGTGCCCATTAGCAGATGAGTGGATTAGAAAGCTGTGGTACATCTACACAATGGAATACAGTGGGGCCTTCACTTACGAGTTTAATTCGTTCCGTGACAGAGCTAGTAACTCAAATTACTTGTATGTCAAATCTTAAACAAGTGAAACACGTGATGCTGGGCTGATGTTGTGGCATTCACTGACATTCGCTGCGCCAACTAGCAGTGGGGTATCTGAAGCTGGCTCGTAACCCGAATTTTAGCTCACAACTCAAAGCAAAAAGTCGGCTTAGAGACGGCTCACATCTCGAAAAACTCGTTAGTTGGGACACTCTTAAGTCAAGGCCCCACTGTACTATGCTGCTATAAAAAGGAAGGAACTCCTACCATTTGCAACAGCATAGATGGACCTGGAGAGCATTATGCTAAGCGAAGTAAGTCAGTTGGAGAAAGATAAATATCACATGATCTCACTCATTTGTGGAATATAATGAACAACATAAACTGATGAACAAAAACAGATCCAGAGACAGAGAAGCATTGATCAGACCATCAAACCTCAGAGGGAAGGCAGGGGAGGGTGGGGGGAAGGGGGAGAGATCAACCAAAGGACTTCTATGCATGCATATAAGCATAACCAATGGACACACACACCAGGGAGATGAGGGCATGAGCAGGGGGTCAATGGGGGACTAAGGACACATATGTAATACCTTAGTCAATAAAGAAAATAAATTTTAAAAAATGCACACCAAAAAAAATAATAATAATGATATGGGAAAGAAAGGGAGGTGAACAGTCTAAATGAAATTGGCCATGAATTGATAATTTTTAAAATGAATGATGAAATTATAGTCATCTCTCTATTTTTAAACATGTTTGAAAGCTACTGTAACAAAAAGCAGAATAAATTAATGAGTGGGTAAGTAGGTAGGTAGGAAATCAGGCTGGCAAATGTATGGGGCAGATCTGTATGTTCAGGTCTTTAGTCCTTTAGACACAATTCTGAAACCTAAAAAAAAAACAAACCTGTAAAAATAATGTCTACAATTCATTTAATAGACAATCTAAACGGAACTGATTTAAGATACTCACACATTCACTGCAAATACACAGGGATTGGCAAAAGTAGGTTTATAATTGTGAATATGCAAAACACAGTTTATTCTAGTGTTATTTATTCATATTTTTCCATATGAACAACTAAACCTACTTTTATCCACCCCTGTATATAATGTGAATATGGGGTGTTCCCTCAAATGTTATTTGGAATGTTACTTAACTTTTAAAAATCTAAAAAATTTTGAATTCCACAATATATCTTTCCTCAAGAGTTGGGATAAAAAATTTGTAAACTTGAATTAACATAGAAAAAATCAAATATTAAGTCAATAAAGCTGTTATAAAATACTATGTATCATATATGAGCACATCACTAATGTGAATATTCAAATATAGGTACAATTAAAAGGTTTCTTAACCATTTGTATGCCATAAGCATCTATAGACACAAGCAGCGGATCTTTTTTAATTAAATTCAAAATATGGTGGCAGTTAACTAGTTAAAACAGTAGCTACTGTTAGAGAATAGCAACATAGGAAATTTCATTTAAATACTTTATATTTCTGAATTGTTCCATAACTTACCAGCATGTATATATTACTTTTTAATTTAAAAATGAATTATTTTAGCCCTGGATGTCATTGTTTGGTGGTAGAGCATCAGCCTGTGCACTGAAAGGTCATGGATTTGATTCCTGATCAAGAGTAAGGATTGGTCCAGGTGCGCTGGCTCAGCCACGGAAACCTTGCCATCTTGAGTGGCTGTTACCGGTATCCAGAGACCAGCTACTAACCCGGCAACAACAGCTCTCAAGCAGCGCGACTACGTGAACTCAGAGGAGCCCTGCTTCTCCCCACAGAAAGGTTAGACTTCCCCCAAAGGTGCGGTTTTCAATTTAGGTTGGAGAGTAGAACGCACGCAGGGTGGGGGGAACTCTGCGCCCCACAAAGACCGCAGCCGTTGGAGCCAGCGTGACCCACGAGTGTGGAAGGGCTCCCCCAGGGCTGCTGGCAGAAGGGAATGCTATAAATAAGCCCAAAGTTGGACTGGACACAAACGGGAAGCCTCAGATTATGCCAGTTTGCCGGCTACTCGGTGTCAGGAGCCAGAGCACGTGCAGAGACTCTGCGCAGATCTGGAAGGTGGAGCCTTGCGAGTTCGCACAATTTCCCAGGCTCTTAAATCTGTGCGTTTGATTATTGAACCCAGTGCATGGGATTACCCAGTTGGGGTCAGTCGCAGAGCTTGTAAGGGAAGGTTGTTTTGGGGGAGCCTAGGAAACAGAGCTGGGAGTGACTACCGGGGAACCAGCTCTGGGCTGAGGACTTTCCCAAACCAGCTTCAGGTACAATAGAGAACACCTGGTCAGAGAGGTTTTATAGCCTCAGAGGTCAATCCCAACACACTGCCACCCAGAGGCAGAGCCACGAACTGAAGCTTCTGTAAATACAGATAAGGGCTATCTGAGAAACCAATACAGCCTGTCTTAAAATCAGGACTGTGGCTTACAACACGGAGGAACAGTGTATCAGAGGGAAATTCAACATTCTCCTGAATACCTGGTGTGCCAAAAAGAGGAGCAGAAGATCTGAAGCACCCTCATTACAGCCCATTTTTAATTATTTTTTTAATTATTGTTTCACCTTTTAACTAAGAAACCATTTTTTTTCTTTTTTCATCACCTGATTTTACCCTTTTAATTACTACATTTTTATTTTTAACCAGTATTATTACTGATACCATTTTACCATTTTTTTTAAGTGTCATTTTATTTTCTCTTTATTTTATTTTGGGACTCAGGTTCTCCATTCTATTTTCATCGTTCCTGTAGCATCATTTTCCTCTACCTCAATTGTGCCACTGTGCTAAAACCCTCTTCCCTACTTTTCTCCTTTTGCTGTCCTGTTTCTCTTACCCTATTCCTGCTTTAGATTTTCCCTATTCTTCTTACCCCCTGTCTAAATTTCACCCTACTTATATATCCCTTTTCCAATCACCTGCTCTAAATCCTTATACACCTCTCCCTTATCTTTCTTCACTATCCAAAAATTTTTTTCTCTTCTTTTCTCTATTGTTTTGTTGTTGTTTGCTTGATTGTTGAGTATATTGGTTTTTTGTGTTTTTTTGGGTTTTTTTTGAGGATTGTTTGTGAGGTTGTTCTGCTTTTTCTGTTTCTTTTTCTGTTTCCGATTCCCCCCCTCCACCCCGCCCAGTTATTTTTATGCTTCTGTTTTCCCTTGCCTCGCTTGATATTATTGGTTGTTTGTAGTTTGTATTCACTCCGGGGATCTGTTGCTGGAATTTGTTGGGATTAGTGGCGGTTCTATCGGAGTTTTCTCCTCATATGAAGAGTCTCCTCCCTTCTTCTACTTCATTCTCTTTACTCTCTCTCTCTCTCTTTTTTTTTCTGTTTTCTTCTCTATCTTTTTCTCTTCTTTCTTCCTTATCCCCCACCTCTCTTAGCTCGGGTGGCCACCTTTATTTGGGATTATTAATACCGTAAATACATTTGTGTTCAGTGCCTGGTACGTTGTGCCTTGTTGTGTTGTATTTTGTGCCTTTAAATCAACGCAGCAGATCCAAGCAACAGCGGCCTCCTGATCACCACACGCTCTGTCAGAGGAACAGCTGCGGTGTGTGAAGCCTCCCTCCACCAGCCAGAAGAGTCACAACAGCTGTGAACAGCACCCATCAGAGGACCTGCTCCCAACAGAGGAGCAGCTGCTACCACAACCGCCCAAGGATCAACCACAGCCCGAGGAGCCACAGCGACCTAGGGAGCAGCCACTGAACGACTCAATATCTATATATGTCAGTGAGATCAAACATGGGTAGACAAAGAAATCCTCAAAGGAAAGAAAAGGAGGACTCGCCAGAAAAGCAGCTAAGTGATAGAGAGGCATGCAACATGACAGAAAAAGAATTCAGAATAAGGATCCTAGAGTGCATAAACTGGATGGAGGAAAAAATCGACAACTTATACAAGAAGCAAGAAGAAACAGATGAAAAAATCAATAACATACTCAAGAAGCTAGAAGAAACAGATGAAAAAATCAACAACTTAAGTAAGACCCAAGAAGAAATGAAGAGCGATATAGCTGCAATAAAAAACACCATTGAAAGTATCAACAGTAGACTAGGAGAAGTGGAAGACCGAATTAGTGAATTAGAAGACAAGGAAGCAAAACACACCCAAAATGTACTGCAATTGGAGAAAAAAATTAAAAGACAGGAGGAGAGTCTAAGGGAGCTTTGGGACAACATGAAACGAAACAACATATGAATAATAGGGGGTCCAAAACAAAAGAAAGAGGAATAAGGATTAGAAAACCTATTCGAAGAAATAATATCAGAAAACTTCCCTGAGGTGGGGAAGAAAAAAGTCACACAAGCCCAGAGAGTCCCAAGCAAGGTGAACCCGAAAAGACCCAAACCAAGACAAATCATAATTACCATGGCAAATGTTCAGACAAAGAGAGAATCTTAAAGGCTGCAAGAGAGAGATGGAAAGTTACATACAAGGGATCTCCCATTAGATTATCAAATGATTTCTCAACAGAAACACATCAGGCCAGAAAAGAATGGACGGAAATTTACAAAGTGATGCAAAGCAAAGGACTGAATCCAAGAATACTCTATCCAGCAAGGCTATCATTCAAACTTGAAGGGGAAATAAGAAGCTTCACAGACAAAAAAAAAGGCTAAGGGAGTTTATCACCACCAAGCGAGCAATGCAAGAAATGCTAAAGGGACTGGTGTAAAAAGAAGAAATAAAAAGCTCAGAAAGAAAACAGCCACACAAAAAAAGAAATGGCTACAAACAAGTACCTTTCAATAATAACTTTAAATGTAAACGGGCAAAATGCTCCAACCAAAAGACATCGAGTGGCTGAATGGATAAAAAATCATGACCCATACATTTGCTGTCTACAAGAGACCCACCTCATTAGAAGGGACTCACACAGACTGAAAGTGAAGGGATGGAAAAATACCTATCAGGCAAATGGAAAGGAAAAGAAAGCTGGCGTAGCAATACTTATATCGGACAAAATAAACCTCAAAGTGAAGGCCATAATAAGATATAAGGAAGGCCATTTCATAATACTAAAGGGATCAATACAACAAGAAGATATAACCCTGGTAAACATATATGCACCCAATGCAGGAGAACCCAAATACATAAAAAAACTCCTGGAAGATATCAAAGGAGAGATTGACAACAATACAATCATAGTAGGGGACTTTAATACACCACTAACATCACTGGATAAATACTCTAGACAAACAATCAGCAAACAAACAGCAATCCTAAATGACTCACTAGATCAGATCGACTTAATTGACATCTTCAGAACACTTCACCCCACAGCCATGTAATATACATTCTACTCAAGTGCTCATAGGACAGATTCAAAAATAGACCACATATTGGGTCACAAACAAAGTCTCCCCAAATTCAAGAGGATTGAAATCATATCAAGCATCTTCTCAGACCACGATGGCATAACATTAGAAATAAACTACAATAAAAACAACCCAAAATACTCAAACACTTGGAAGCTGAAAAGCATGTTATTAAATATTGATTGGGTTACCAATGAGATCAAAGAAGAAATTAAAAACATCCTGGAAACTAATGACAATGAAAACACAACAATCCAAAACCTATGGGACACAATGAAAGCAGTCCTGAGAGGGAAGTTTATAGCTCTACAGGCCTATCTCAAAAAACAAGAAAAAATGGTAGTAAATCACCTAACTCTACCACTCAAAGAATTAGAAAGGCAGCAACAAGAAAACCCCAGAGTGAGCAGAAGGAAGGAGATAATAAAGATTAGAGCAGAAATAAATGACATAGAGACCAAAAAAAATAATACAGAAAATCAATGAAACCAAGAGCTGGTTCTTTGAAAGGATAAACAAGATTGACAAACCTCTAGCCAGGCTCACCAAGAAGCAAAGAGAGAGGACCCAAATACACAAAATCAGAAATGATATAGGCAAAATAACAACAGACCCCACAGAAATACAAATCATTGTTAAAAAATACTATGAACAACTCTACTCCAACAAACTAGACAACCTTGATGAAATGGACATATTCCTAGAAAAATACAACATTCCAAAACTCAATCAGGAAGAATCTACAAATCTCAATAGGCCAATAACTATGGAAGAAATTGAGGCAGTCATCAAAAAGCTTCCAGCAAACAAAAGTCGAGGACCAGACGGCTTCACAGGGGAATTTTACCAAACATTCAAGAAAGAACGAAAACCTATCCTCCTCAGACTACTACAAAAAATTCAGGAGGAAGGAACACTTCCAAGCTCATTCTATGAAGCCAGTATCACCGTAATACCAAAACCAGGTAAAGACAACACAATGAAAGAGAATTACAGGCCAATATCCCTCATGAACATAGATGCCAAAATCCTCAACAAAATCTTAGCAAATCGGATCCAGCAGTACACCAGAAAGATCATACACCACGACCAAGTAGGATTTATCCCAGGGATGCAAGGATGATACAATATCCGCAAATCAATAAACGTGATACATCACATAAACAAATTGAAAGAAAAAAACCACATGGTCATATCAGTGGATGCAGAAAAAGCATTTGACAAAATCCAACACCCATTTTTGATAAAAACTCTCAGCAAGGTGGGAGTAGAAGGATCATACCTCAACATAATAAAAGCCATATATGACAGGCCCACAGCCAACATCATACTCAATGGACAAAAACTAACACCATTTCCCCTAAGAACAGGAACAAGACAGGGATGCCCGCTCTCACCACTCCTGTTCGACATAGTACTGGAAGTATTAGCCGTTGCAATTAGACAAGAAGAAGAAATAAAAGGCATCCAAATTGGAAAAGAGGAAGTAAAACTGTCCTTATTTGCAGACGACATGATATTATACATACAAAATCCTAGAGACTCCATCAAAAAGCTACTAGACTTAATACATGAATTTGGCAATGTAGCAGGATACAAAATTAACCCCAAGAAATCTGAGGCATTTCTATACACCAATAGTGAACTTTCAGAAAGAGAGATTATAAAAGCAATCCCATTCACCATCGCACCAAAAAAATTAAACTACCTAGGAATAAACTTAACTAAAGAGGTAAAAGACCTCTACTCAGAAAACTACAGGACGTTGAAAAAAGAGATAGAGGAAGACATAAACAGATGGAAGAACATACCGTGTTCTTGGATTGGTAGGATCAACATCATTAAAATGTCCATACTACCCAAAGCAATCTATAAATTCAACGCACTTTCCATTAAAACACCAACGGCATACTTCACAGATCTAGAACGAACTCTCCAAATATTCATCTGGAATAAAAAAAGACCCCGAATAGCTGCAGCAATCCTGAGAAAGAACAAAGTAGGTGGGATCTCAATACCAGATATCAAGCTGTATTACAAAGCCACTGTTCTCAAAACCGCCTGGTACTGGCACAAGAACAGACATATAGATCAATGTAATACAATAGAGAGCCCAGAAATCGGCCCGAACCAATATGCTCAATTAATATTTGACAAAGGAGGCAAGAACATACATTGGAGCCAGGATAGTCTCTTCCATAAATGGTGTTGGGAAAATTGGACAGATATATGCAAGAAAATGAAACTAGACCACCAACTTACACCATACACAAAAATAAACTCAAAATGGATAAAGGACTTAAATGTACGACAGGAAACCATAAAAATTCTAGAAGAATCCAAAGGCAACAAAATCTCAGACATATGCCGAAGCAATTTCTTCACTGATACAGCTCCTAGGGCACTTGAAACTAAATAGAGAATGAACAAATGGGACTACTTCAAAATAAAAAGCTTCTGCACAGCAAAAAAAACCATCAACAAAACAACGAGAAAACCCACTGTGTGGGAAAACATATTTGCCAATGTCATATCTGATAAGGGCCTAATCTCCAAAATTTATAGGGAACTCATACAACTTAACAAAAGGAAGATAAACAATCCAATCAAAAAATGGGCAAAGGATCTAAATAGACACCTTTCAAAAGAGGGCATTCAGAAAGCCAAGAGACATATGAAAACATGCTCAAAGTCACTAATCATCCAAGAGATGCAAATCAAAACAACAATGAGGTACCATCTCACACCTGTCAGACTGGCTATCATCAACAAATCAACAAACGACAAGTGCTGGAGAGGATGTGGAGAAAAAGGAACACTTGTGTACTGCTGGTGGGAATGCAGACTGGTGCAGCCACTATGGAAGACAGTATGGAGTTTCCTCAAAAAACTAAAAATGGAACTCCCATTTGACTCTGTGATCCCACTTCTAGGAATATATCCCAAGAAAACAGAAACACCAATCAGAAAGAATATATGCGCCCATATGTTCATAGCAGCACAATTCACCATAGCTAAGATCTGGAAACAGCCTAAGTGCCCATCAGTAGATGAATGGATTAGAAAACTGTGGTACATCTACACGATGGAATACTAGGCTGCTGTAAAAAAAGAAGGAACTCCTACCATTCGCAACGGCATGGATTGAACTGGAGAGCATTATGCTAAGTGAAATAAGCCAGTCAATGAAGGAAAAATACCACATGATCTCACTCATTCATGGATAATAGAGACCAGTATAAACTTTTGAACAGTAATTGATACAGAGGCAGAGCTGCCTCGAACAGATTGTCAAAATGCAGCGGGAAGGCTGGGGAAAGTTGGGAGGCAGGATGGAGGGGTATAAGAGATCAACCAAAGGACTTGTATGCATGCATATATGCATAACCAATGGACATGGGACGCTGGGGGTTGGGGGAGGCCAGGGGATAGTCAAGGGCCGGGCGGAAAAAAAAAGACACATATGTAATACCCTTTGTAATACTTTAAGCAATAAAAAAAAAAAAAAAAAAGAAAAGAAAAATAAAATACTGTAAAAGTAAAAGCCCTTCGACTTCAAATACAGATGGCATCTCTTTATCTCAAAAAAAAGAAAAAAAAAAAAAAAAGAGTAAGGATCGATCCCTGGCTCCAGTTGGGGCATGTGTGGGAGGCAACCAAGTAATGTGTCTCCATCAGATTGATGTTTCTCTCTCTAGTTCCCTCCCGTCCACTCTAGAAATCAGTAGAGCCCTAGGCGGTTTGGCTCAATGGATAGAGCATCGGCCTGCAGACCGAAGGGTCCCAGGCTCGATTCTGGCCAAGGGCACATGCCCAGGTTGTAGGCTCAATCCCCAGTAGGGTGCGTGTAGGAGGCAGCTGATCAATGATTCTCTCTCATCATTGATGTTTCTATCTCTCTCTCCCCTCTCCCTTCCTCTCTGAAATAAAAATATATTAAAATTGGTTAAAAAAATATAAATCAGTAGAAAAAAATATCCTCGGGTAAGAATTAACAACAACAAAAAATAGTGTAATTTTATAACAAAAAACAAGGCTCTAAAATACATATTAAAATATACAGAATTTTTCTAAATGGCACAGCAATATTGAGGTAAAAGCAAATATTAGTTCTCCCCCTCCATGGCTGACACAATAGCATCTTTTTTAAAAAATTATTTTTATTGATTTCAGAGATGAAGGGAGAGGAATAGAGAGATAGAAACATCAATAATGAGAAGCATTGACAGGCTGCCTCCTACACGCCTCTTACTAGGGATTGAGCACACAACCCAGGCATTTGTCCTGATTGTGAATTGAACCATGACCTCCTGGTCTATAGGTCAATGCTCAACCACTGAGCCACACCAGTCAGGCAATAGCATCTTGATTAACTATTTTTAAAACAATATCCAAAATTACATTCCCTAACTTAATAATTACATTCAGAGCATATAATAAGTGAACTGTATTTTAAATATCAAAACTAAAGAGGGAAAATGGCAAAAGTAGTAAACAAAAAGCCCTCTTATGCATATTCAAACTCAAATATTCATGGATTTATTCCCCCTAAATAATTACAATTGAATTTCATTATGCCAGTTTCCTCTTCTGGCAAATGTACATAAGAGATACAATAACCTCTAGAATGTTTCTGTGATAATTAAATGGACAACAAATATAAAAGTTTTGCCTGGCACCTGCTAAATACTCAATAAATATTATTGCTTTTACTATTAATATTATTATTGTTCCTCTTGGTCAGAAGCCTGCTCCTGCCCACTGCGTTTGAGAATCTGTGTCAGGGAAGAAGCTCTGAAGTGTTGGCTATGTCAGATGAGAAAGCTGTGCCTTAAGTGATTTGGAGAACTTCCAGAGAGAAGTTTTTATTCCAAATTAAACTTTTCAAACTTTCAAACAAACTTTTTATCTCTGTAAAAGTTAGTTACTTAATACACTGTGTTTTGGATTCTGTCTTTATAAAATAACAAACTATAATAAAATACAAATATGTCTTAATGAAAAGTGTCATATAAATGTTCATCATATTGTTTCTAAATAACAATAGTTTCATTAAACCATAAAAACAGTTTTATCTTTTTAGCAAATTGGTGCCTTAATCTCTCTAGCATGAAGATATTTTCAATATGTAACCATATAGAGGAAATAGTACTAGTAAGTATTAAAGTCATAATGACTTAAGAGATAATTTAGCACAATAGAGCATTCTAAAATATAACCTTGATTACAGTTAATATTATCTAATATCTACATGATTATTTTTTATATTCATTACTTACCCTCTTTCATATGTGAATTCATCTTTTAGGGAATTAGCTGATGATTCACCAATAAAGACAGATGGTATATCAATTTTCTTTAGCACACCAACTGTATAAAACAATAATAAAATTATTCTTAAAAGCCTATACTTAATGTACATTCAACTTAATTTTCTTCCAGCATATGCAACTGGAACCAATCAACTCAAATTATATATTGGTTGATTCTCCCAATAATAGATTTATACCATCATCAAAGTGGCTGAGAAATACTACATACTTAAGTAACAAAAGCTAACATTTTGCTTATATACATTATATACTATCTCAATAGTCCTGAGAATGAAATATAATTATATTTAATATTTCCATTTGACTTATCCTTTATAGACATAATTAACTATTAGAAAAGGATGAAGAGAGAATTTAATTTTTCTTTCCACACTTAATTCCTGAATGAAAGCGAAAAAACTTTTTTTACATACCCATTCCCAGGAGAGGTGCAAGCCTAAGAATGTAAGAAAAGACCACTTCACACCAGTCTGAAAAATGACAGCACACATACACTTTCAGAAGTGAAAGGGTGGCAGGAATTGAGAAAGGCATAGGACAGGAAAGTTAGGTAAATTTCTACTTCCTCCAAATCCTAGATTTTGTGGTAAATCTTTGTGTTTTGGCTGGTGTCCTGAGAAATTTGACCCTTATACCGATATTACAAAACCAAAAACAAATGGCAAAAGAAAAAAAAAATTACCCATTACTCAGGAAGAGAAATAAAACAATCCTCTTAATGTTACTGTAGAAAAAGCAGCCTTATTTTTAGCTGTGAGTTAATTTAACAGACTTGGCTTTAGACAAAGCCCACTTGTTTTCTTTTGTAATATTTTTCCCAATAACTCTGTTCTATATTTCTTTAAAAAATGCATATTCATTATTTATTTTTAAAGGCAGGGAGAACACAAGAATACAGAACATAGCCATAATCCTTTTCACACAAAGACCAAGCAAGGTTTTATTTGATAAATCTTTGGGTTTTTTTTGTTTATTTTGTTTTGTTTATTGATTTTAGAGGGAAGGAGAGGGGGAGAATCATCAATGTGAAAAACATCAATTGGCTGCCTCTTGCATGTGCCCACTGGGGATTGTACCCACCACTTGGTATGTGTCCTGACCAGGAATCAAACCCTCGACTCTTTG
This sequence comes from Myotis myotis, assembly GCF_014108235.1. Lineage (NCBI taxonomy): Eukaryota > Metazoa > Chordata > Mammalia > Chiroptera > Vespertilionidae > Myotis > Myotis myotis. The sequence continues at coordinate 112,237,751 of NW_023416324.1, read as the reverse complement.
ATGCATAGGATGACACGCCAACCAACTGAGCTGCCCTACCAGGGCACTTTTCTTGTGACAAATACATGTAATTATGTAGCCACCACCACAATCAAAATATAGAATGTTCTATCACCCCTACAAATAATTCCTTTGTGCCCCTTTATAGTCAACCCATGCCCCCAACCTCAGCAACCACTAATGTGTTTTTCTTTAATCCTTATAAAGACACTAGAGGCCTGATGCACAAAAATTTGTGCACTCGGGGAGGGGGGGGTCCCTCAGCCCGGCCTGTGCCCTCTTGCAGTCTGGGACCCCTCGGGAGATAACGACCTGCTGGCTTAGGCCTGCTCCCGGGTGGCAGAGGGCAGGCCTAATCCCTAGGTGCAGGCCCTGGTCGGGCTCAGAGCAGGGCCGATTGGGGAGTTGGGGCGCCGCCCCCTGTCATGCACAGAGCAGGGTGGATTGGGAGGTTGCGATGCCACCCTCAGTCATGCTCAGGGTAGGGCCAATTGGGAGGTTGGGGCACCGCCCGCTGTCAAACTCAAGGCAGGGTCGATGGGGAGGTTGCGGCGCCACCCCCTGTCATGCACAGAGCAGGGTCAATCAGGGGGTTGGGGAGCTCCCCCCTGTCACTCACAGAGTAGGGCAGATAGGGGAGTTGGGGCACCGCCCCCTGTCACACACAGAGCAGGGCGGATCAGGGGGTTGGGGCGCCGCCCTTTATCACCCACAGAGCAGGGCCGATAAGGGGGTTGGGGCGCCGCCACTCTCACACTCAGGGCAGGGCCAATGGGGAGGTTATGGCTATATCCCATCACACACAGAGCAGGGCCCGTGGGGTGGGGGGGTTGGGGCGCAGCACCCTGTCACACACAGAGAAGGGCTGATCAGGGGGTTGGGGTTCCACACCCTGTCACACACAGAGCCGCAAGGCGATCAGGGGGTTAGGGAGCTCCCCCCTATCAGGCACAGAGCAGGGCCGATCAGGGGGTTGGGGCACCTTCCTGTCAGGAACAGAGGAGGGTGGATAGGGAGGTTGTGGCCCCGCCCCCTGTCACACACAGAGCCGCAGGGCGATCACGGGGTTTGGGCGTTGCCCCCGTCACACTGATCCCGGTGCCGGGAGGCCTTGCGGCTCCGCTGATCCTGGTGCTGGGAGGCATATTACCCTTTTACTATATAGAATAGAGACCTGGTGCATGGGTGGGGGCTGGCTGGTTTGCCCTAAAGGGTGTCCTGGATCAGGGTGGGGGTCCCCACTGGGGTGCCTGGCCAGCCTGGGTGAGGGGATGATGGCTGTTTGCAGCTGGTCACACACCCTTCAGGGTGGGGGTCCCCACAGGGGTGCCTGGCCAGTCTGGGTGAGGGGGTGAGGGCTGTTTTCAGGCTGGCGGGTGACTGAAGCTCCCAACTGCTCCTTTTTTTCTTTTCTTTTTTATTCTGGGCCAGCTTTAGCTCTGAGGCTCCAGCTCTGAGGCCTCAGCTGCTGAAAACAGGTATCTGATTTGTTTCACTTCTATAATCGAAACTCTGTATCAACTCCAGCTCTGAGATCCAGGCCGGCTGAAAGCTGGTTTCTGGGGTTTTGTTTAGCCTCTATATTTGTTACTATGTTTCTTAAACTGCAAGCTCAGAGGCCAGCAAGGCAGGCGGGGAACGCTGGTTTCCTCCGTCACTGAAGCAAGCAAGCCTCATGTTCAGTTTAAGCTGCCTGGCTGCCAGCTGCCATCTTGGCTGGCAGTTAATTTGCATATCTCGCTGATTAGCCAATGGGAAGGGTAGTGGTCGTACGCCAATTACCATGTTTCTCTTCTATTAGATAGGATATTTTAATGTTTTATTTTAAACTCTTGATATTCCTTGGTAGGATACATTTTTCCACTTCCAGATTGGTTGTTTTAAGAAAATATAATCATTGATTCCCACTCATTTTCTCTTTCTCCTCTCTCTCTCTCTCTCTCTCTCTCTCTCTATCTCTCAAACACACACACACACACACACACACACACACACACACACACACATACCCTACAAGCCCCAGGAAGGTAGGAACCAAAATGGTGAGTAAAGGAATTTTTTTTTTTTTTTTTTTTTTAAATATATTTTATTGATTTTTTACAGAGAGGAAGGGAGAGAGACAGAGAGTTAGAAACATCGATGAGAGAGAAACATCGATCAGCTGCCTCCTGCACATCTCCCACCGGGGATGTGCCCGCAACCCAGGTACATGCCCTTGACCGGAATCGAACCTGGGACCCTTCAGTCCACAGACCGACGCTCCATCCACTGAGCCAAACCGGCTTCGGCAGGAATTTTTAATCACTATTTTTACATCAGTGGGAATAAAATTTTATTGTTACACCAGCAGGATCATATAATAATGGGGCATAGTGTGAGTTTTTCTTCAATTCAGTGATACACTTCAGAGATCCTGTCATGTCAGTAAAAATCCACCCCATTGTTTTAATGGTGGAGAGGTACTGATATAATCACATACATTTTATGAAGATATTTTCTAGCTTGCTAAGAGATCTTCCTCTATCACATAGTTTACAGTTTAATTTATTTGACACTTAAAACTTGGAATTATATATCCTTTGTAAAAGGAATGTTTTAGTCTTTCATGAAGATATTCTGATACACTCAAAGAGAAACTTTTGGGTTGTAACTACTGGCTTATAATTATTGCAAGTAACATACTTCTGTGACTTATACCTAAGAGATGTTAAAAGCTTCTCATTTTAGTCAAAAGATTAAGAAAGGGGACAATGATGTATGCAAATATGAATAGCCATATTGGAGACTCTGCAACACTATTTATATACTAAAAACATGTTCTAGTTGACAAAATATTTTTAGAAACACTAAATTTTAATTCTGATCCACAAAACAACTCCATGAAGTAATCAAATAGTATTATCATGATATCATAGACCAGTGATAGCAAATCTATGACATGCGTGTCAGAGGTGACACGCGAACTCATTTTTTTGGTTGATTTTTCTTTGTTAAATGGCATTTAAATATATAAAATAAATATCAAAAATATAAATCTTTGTTTTACTATGGTTGTAAATATCAAAAACTTTCTATATGTGACACGGCACCAGAGTTAAGTTAGGGTTTTTCAAAATGCTGACATGCCGAGCTCAAAAGGTTTGCCATCACTGTCATAGACAAATCATACTTTAAATGGCCAGCCCAACCTCTCCAGATTCACATATCCAATTGCCTGTTTGATATTTCCACTTGATTGCATAACAGATGTTTCAAATTTAATGTTTTCAATTGGGACTCTCAATGTTTCAGTTCTACTAGTCTTTCTTATCTCTGTAAATAGCAAAACTACTCACCTAGTTTCTCAGGGTAAATATCTTGGAGTCATCCTGGACTCTTCCCTTTTCCTTATTCCTCATAACAAATCCTATCAACTTCAAAACAAGTCCATAATTCTATCACTTCTCAACACAATCACTGCCAACACTCCAGATCACCATCACCTCTTCCTTGCTGCTGCAGCAACATTCTAACTCGCATCTACTGGCACTCTTGCCCATTTTTTTCCCTGCAGTCTATTCTCAAAAGGGATCGCAACCAAAGTGGCCATTTAAAAATATGTCAGATCACCTCACACCTCTATATAAAATACATATAGAACAAATTCCAAAGTCCTACAGGATCTGGCCCCTGGCTCACTCTCTAACCTCATCCCCTACCACTTTCTCTGACCTTTGCTCAATTAATACCAGCCACTGTCACACCTTGAAACACCAAATATGCTTCCAGCTTTCTGTTTGTTGTTCCCTTTCCTTGGAAAACTCCTCCTCAGCCTCTCACTTTAGACTTATGCTTAAATGTCAAAGCCTCATATGCAGAAGTCTTCTTTGACCACCCTATTTAAAAGATCCCTCCCCTCATCCCTGTCACTTTATATCCCTTTAGCCAAAAAGGTTTTTCTTCATAGTACCTGTTACTATGTGAAATATAGCATATCTCTTTGTGTTCATTTCCTCTCTCCCACTCTAGAATCCTATCTAATAAAGAGTGAATATGCTAATTGACCCTCGTGCCATCGCAAAGATGGTGGCTCCCACCGCCAATAAGGAGGGAATATGCTAATTTACTGCCCCGACCTCAAGGATGGCAGCACCCACAGGCAATAACAAGGGAATATGCTAATTGACTGCCTTGCCCTCAAAGATGGTGATGCCCACAGCCACAAGATGGCGGCGCCCAGCCCCCTCAGCCCCCCAGCCACCCAGGGCCGGCCCGAGGCGCAGGCAAGCCTCAGATGGCGGCTGCCCAGCAGCCCAGGGCTGACCCAAGGTGCAGGAGGCTTGTGCTGCCAGCAGTGGTAGCAGCGGAGGTGTGATAGGGCATCGCCTTCCCCTGATCGCCGGGTCACCTCCCACCCTTGAGGGCTCCCGGACTGTGAGAGAGAGCAAGCCGGGCTGAGGGACCCCCCGTCCAGTGCATGAATTTTCATGCACCAGGCCTCTAGTCTATACAATAAAGAGCCAGGGTCCTAACAACAATTACGACCAAAGTCTTGACCAGACCTGAAGTCAGTGCTAGGTTGCCATGGCGACCCAGCACTGACTGGGGCCGGTGCAGGTGCCCCGACCCAGCACTGACTGCCTAGGGGGCTGTGGATCAGGCCCTGAGCGAGGTCTGCAGGCAAAGGGGCAGGGTCTGATCCGTAGCCTCTGTGGCAGCTGTTGATCAGAACTTGCCTCTCTTTCTCTCCTGGCATGGCCAACAGCCGTGCCTCCATTTCTCTCCACCGGGGCTGCTGATCAGCCCTGCCTTTCTGATCAGGCCCCGTTGATAGGCCCAGAGATGCTGACTGGCATAGAAACTGACCAATCAGAACCAAATTGGCCGGCAGCGGAGGGCAGTTGGGGGTGATCAGGCAGGCAGAGGCAGTTAGGTGAGATCAGGCAGGCAGGCAGTGAAATTAGGGGCAATCAGGCAGGCAGGCAGGTGAGTGGTTAGGAGCCAGTGGTCCCAGATTGTGAGAGAGGTGACCGTTTGGAGTGGGTGCAGGCTGGGCTGGGGGAACTTCCCCCCCTCCATGCACAAATTTTGTGCACTGGGCCTCTAGTGTAATAATAGTAACAGTAGCAATAATAATAATAGCTAAATAACCATTAAATGATTACTAAGAACCAGGCGGTCTTCTAAATAGTTTATATGTTATAATTCATTCAATCCTCACAAAAACCCAATGAGTTAAGTATTATTATTCTATTTACAGATCAGAAAAGTGAGGCACAGAGATGTTAGGTAACATAGTCAAAGTCACACAGCTAGTAAGTGGTAGAGCTGGGATTCAAACCCTGGCAGGCTGTCCCCAGAAACCACACCCTTAACTACTGCATTCTGCTACTTCAAAGAAAGGTATAGAAACTGACCAATCAGAACCAAATCTGGATGAAGTGTGAGGAGCCAAAAGCTCCATGAAGTGTGAGGAGCCAAAAGCTCCACCTCCTAGGCAGCCAGTGGCTCCTCACACTTCATCCAGATTTGGTTCTGATTGGTCAGTTTCTATGCCAGAGGTATGTTTCTATTCACAGAGCCTTAAACTGTGTCAATCCCTGCTGTAGTCATGGTACCTAAAATAGTGCTTGATAGACTGCCAAAAGAAAACATTTGCTGAAGGAAGAAAGCAATGAAAACAGAAGAAACAAACCAAGACATATTGATAACTTGTCTTGGTTACACAGTTAGGCATTCGCACAACTTGGACTCAAACTTGAAGCTCTCGACTCCTAATCTAGGTTCTTCCCACTCTGCCATGGCATAGGTTTTCTCATATCCCTATCTCATATGAGCTTCCCAATCTTGTCAGGTCAAATAAAAATCAAAACTATTCATACTTTTATAGATGAAAATAAAGGACTTAATATTTTATTAATAATAAAATAAAGGACTTAATTAACTTTCCCAAGGGTGCAGGTAAATAAAAATCCCTTCATCAAGTCCTCTAATTCCCAAGCAGTGGTTGTTAAATTTTTGTAAAATGCAGGAGCCTCAATGGTACTTCATGCATTCTGCCACGATTATGAGAATTTAATTAGCTAGAAGTTTAAAATAGTATTTTAAAAGATATGCCCGGCCAGTATAGCTCAGTAGTTGAGCAGCAACCCATGAAAGAAGAGGTCACTGGATGGTTCCTGGTCATGGCACATCCCTAGGTTGCAGGCTCCATTCCCCGTAGGGTGTGTGAAGAAGGCAGCCAATTAATGTTTCACCCTAATCGCTATTTCTCTCTCTCTCTCCCTTTCTCTCTCTAAAAGCAATAAAAACATATTTTTAAAAAATAAAAATAATTTAAAATATAAAGAAATTAACTAAGGAACTTATTCCTAGAATGTTTCTTTCTTATATATTGTAAGTTTGCCTCAGATTATATTAGGAGTAAGAAGGAAAAGAGTTCTACTCAAACAACAAGAATAATGTCTTATGCTATAAAAATACTTTTCTGGTTAAGGAATTCAAAATATTTCCTATTAAAGATGTAGTTATTTAAAGTCCTAAATACATTCCAATAAAGTATGTCAGTCTATAGCTGTGTGTGTGTGTGTGTGTGTGTGTGTGTGTATGTGTGTGTGTCTCCCCAACATCATCAAACAATTCAATTGAACTCAAGTCTGATGTTATATAGCCGGAGACAGCATCAAATTCCAAAGGTTTAGTCTCACAAGACAAGACACCCATCTTTCAGAAGCCAATTGCAAATCCACATTATCATCTGTGCTTCTAACTGACTAGCTATAGACTGGAGGTTCCACCACCCCTTCCCCTTGGGTCCAGTTAATTTGCTATAGCAGATCACAAAACTCAGAGAAATATTTTACTTACTAAATTACCAGTTTATTATGAAAGACTATAACTCAGGAACAGACAGATAGAAGAGATATACACGACAAGGTACATGTGAAGGGGCACAGAGCTTCCAGGCCCTATCCAGGCACACAACTCTACCAGCACCTCTACACATTCACCAACCCAAAGCTTTCCAAACCTGTCCTCTTGGTTTGTTTTTGGGTTTTTGTTGTTGTTTGTTTTTTGTTTTGTTTTTTAATGGAGGCTTTTTTACATAGGCAAGCTTGATAAAATAATTAGCCATTGGCAATACATTCAAACTCCAGCCCTTCTCCTCTCCTTGAAGGTCAGGAATGGAACTGAAAGTTCTAACACTCTTAACACATGGTTGGTTTCCTGGCAACCAGTCCCCATCCTTAGATGGGGTCCAAAGTCATTTCATCAACATAACAAAAGACCTATTTTATCACTCTCATTAAATTAAATGAAAGTGCACAGCTTTCTGATTAAAGCCAGTAATTTTATTAAAATTGGCTAATTTTCCTTACAAGCTAATATTCAGTACAGAGTAAGGAACGATATTCCCATTTTAAATGAAAAGCTAGCACTGGCTTGTGTGGCTCATTTGGCTAAGTATAATCTCATGTACCAAAAGGTTGCCCATTCTATTCCCGGTCAGGGCACATGCCCAGATTGTTAGCTCTATTCCAGGTAGGAGGTGTGCAGGAGGCAGCCTATAGATGTTTCACTCTCACATTGATATTTATCTCTCCTTCTTCCTTCCCCTCTCTCTAAACATCAATTAAAACTATAAATAAATAAATAAATAAATAGCTACAGACACATCAATGTATGTTAAGTGGCTAATAACCAAATTGTATTTAAGAAAGCACAAGTATGTGGCTGTGAAATTCCACAAGAATACAGTAGCCTCACAGCCTAAAATTTAATCTTGTGAATCTCTAAATAAATCAGAAAAATTCTTCTATGGCATCTTTAACTCAGCATGCTTATCTCTACTGAAAGTTTTGGTTTTCCTTTGGTTTTTTCCAAAACATCAACATATCTTCTAAAATGAAATAAATTGGTTTAAAAAAAAAAAAAACTGTTTGGAAAAGAATAAGTCAATTCCATTTCTATTGTGAATAAAATTGTCCTAAGGGGGTTAAAAATTGGGAATCACCATTGTGATAGAAAATAAATTCTGCTTTAAAAAACAAATGAGAGAAGAAGAATTTATACAAAAGATCTGTCAAACAGGAGAGAAGAAAAGTGATACCTGTACTTACTGTCGTTGGATCCCATGCTAATGAGCTCATCAGAATCAACATTATGAACTATGGCTGCTTTGTATCCTGCTCTCTGTGCATTTAAAACCTGCAAGTCAGAAAACAGTAATTATATGAAGAAGAAAGCACTTTGTCACAAAGTCCCTCAGCTTCAACAAACAAGTCAACAAGTCTATACCATATTCTGGGGCTTCTTTTATCTATAACGCGTAGCCTGGTGCACGAAATCCATGCACATTAAAAGGGAATTAATTAGCGGAGATATTTTAATATTGGTATTTGCCCTTTCTCTATATTTTGTGGTTCTCAACCTTCTGGCCCTTTAAATACAGTTCCCCATGTTGTGACCCAACCATAAAATTACTTTTGTTGCTACTTCATAACTGTAATGTTGCTACTGTTATGAATCGCAATGTAAATATCTGATATGCAGGATGGTCTTAGGCGACCCCTGTGAAAGGGTCGTTCGACCACCAAAGGGGTCGCGGACCCACAGGTTGAGAACCACTGCTATAATAGAAATGTGTGGTGAAAGGAAATGAATTAAATGTATATGAAAATCCTATCTAATAAAAGAGAAACATGGTAATTAGCATACATCCGCTACCTTTCCCATTTGCATATCAGGGCGATATGCAAATTAACTGCCAACCAAGATGGCAGCTGGCAGCCAGGCAGCTTGAAGCCAACATGAGGCTTGCTTGCTTCAGTGACGGAGGACTCCAACATTCCCTGCCTGCCTTGCCGGCCGCTGAGCCTGCGGTTTGAAACATTGTTACAAATATAGAAGCTAAACAAAACCCCAGAAACCTGCTTTCAGCCAACCAGGATCTCAGAGATAAAGTTGATACTGTGTCGATTATAGAAACCAAACAAACCAGATACCTGCTTTCAGCAGCAGAGGCCTCAGAGCTGGAGCCAGAGCTAAAGCTGGCCCAGAATTTAAAAAAAAGAAAAAAAGGAGCAGTTGGGAGCTTCAGTCACCCGCCAGCCTGAAAACAGCCCTCAGCCCCTCACCCAGACTGGCCAGGCACCCCAGTGGGGAGCCCCACCCTGAAGGGTGTGTGACCAGCTGCAAACAGCCATCATCCCCTCATCCAGGCTGGCCAGGCTCCCCAGTGGGGACCCCCACCCTGATCCAGGACACCCTTCAGGGCAAACCAGCCGGCCCCCACCCGTGCACCAGGCCTCTATCATACATAGTAAAAGGGTAATATGCCTCCCAGAACCAGCATCAGCGGAGCCGCGAGGACTCCTGGCACCGGGATCAGCGTGACAGGGGGCAGCGCCCAAACCCCCTGATCGCTCTGCGGCTCTGTGTGTGACAGGGGGCGGGGCCACAACCTCCCTATCCACCCTGCTCTGTTCATGACAGGGGAAGGCGCCCCAACCCCCTGATCAGCCCTGCTCTGTGCCTGATAGGGGGGAGCTCCCCACCCCCTGATCGCCCTACGGCTCTGTGTGTGACAGGGTGCGGCACCCCAAACCCGATCGGCCCTGCTCTGTGTGTGATGGGGTAGAACCATAACCTCCCCATCAGCCCTGCCCTGAGTGTGACAGTGGCGGCACCCTAAACCCCTGATAAGCCCTGCTCTGTGGGTGATAGAGGGCGGCGCCCCAACCCCCTAATCAGCCCTGCTCTGTGCATGACGGGGGAGCTCCCCAACCCCCTGATGGGCCCTGCTCTGTGCGTGACAAGGGGCAGCTCCCCAACCCCCTGATGGGCCCTGCTCTGTGCGTGACAGGGTACGGAGCCCCAACCCCCCTGATGGGCCCTGCTCTGTTTGTGACAGGGGGCAGTGCCCCAACCCCCTGATTGGCCCTGCTCTGTGCGTGACAGCGGGTGGTGCTGCAACCTCCCCATTGCCCCTGCCTTGAGTGTGACAGGGGGCGGTGCCCCAACCTCCCAATCGGCCCTACCCTGAGCATGACTGAGGGTGGCATCGCAACCTCCCGATCTGCCCTGCTCTGTGCATGACTGGGGGCGGCGCCCCAACTCCCCAATCGGCCCTGCTCTGAGCCCAACCAGGGGCTGCACCTAGGGATTAGGCCTGCCCTCTGTCACCCGGGAGCAGGCCTAAGCCAGCAGGTCATTATCTCCCGAGGGGTCCCAGACTGCAAGAGGACACAGGCCGGGCTGAGGGACCCCCCTCCCCCTGAGTGCACAAATTTTTGTGCACCGGGCCTCTAGTAATATATAAATTAATAAATAAACAGTAACAAAAGGATATAACAACAACAGAGGCATGATACAAAAACAACAAAAACATGATATAAAAACAACAGTGATGCAAACAATGACTGATAAAGTGATTAAACTTATTCTAATATCTCCCTTACACCACTTTAAGAGTGAAAACACTTTCAGAGTGCTTGACTAATTTCCCTTGTGATGAAGTATTTAGAACTTTAACTTTAACATCACATGCTCTTCGAACTCGAGAGAAAGCAACATGTAACTGACCATGTGCGAAAACGGGTTCAGGTAGGAATGTGCCTACTCTGTCTAGAGTTTGTCCTTGTGATTTATTAATAGTCATCACAAATGCTGGCATCACGGGAAACTGTCTTTGAATCAATTTAAAGGGGAGGCCAGTGTCAGATGGGGACAAATCAATTCTTGGAATCAGAATAACCTCTCCCTTTGCAGATCCTGTTAATACTTCAGCTTCGATAATGTTAGGTCATAATCTTTTGATAATAAATCTGGTACCATTACAAAGACCCCATTTACTATTAAGATTTCTCAATAGCATGATGATCGCACCCACTTTCAATTTTAATTTATGACATGGCATCTCCAAAGGAGTAATACTATTGAGAAATTTGATGGGTAAATTTTCCTTTTCAGCATCATCTGTGGAATCAATGGAATCATCACTCAAATATGCAATGACATGATCTTATATATTGAAAATCTTAAAGATTCCACAAATAAACTATTAGACTAAATGAGTTCAGCAATGTAGCAGGACATATGATCCATATACAAAAATCAATCATGTTTCTATATAAAAACAATGAACAATCCAAGCTAAAATTAAGGAGGAAAGCCTATATATAGTAAAAACACAAAGAATAAAATACCCAGGAATAAATTTGACAAAATAAGTGCAAGACTTGTACACTGAAAATTATAAAAATACTGAAATAAAGAAGATCTAAACAAATAGAAAGATATTTCATGTTCATGGGCTGAAAACTTAATGTTGTTAAAATTACAATACTCCTAATTTGACCTTTGATTTCAACTCAATCCACATCAAAATTCCAATGGCACTTTTTTTTTTTTTTTTGCAGAAATGAACAAGCCAATCTTGACATTGAGATGCAAATTCAAGAGATTCAGAATAATCAAGCTGTGTTGAAAAAGAATAATTGAATGAATCAAATTTCACCAGTTCAAAATATTCCACAAAGTTAAAGTAATTAAGACAGTGATGTACCGCATAAGAATACACATACAGAACAATGAAATAGAATTAAAATTAAGGACAATATTTCATATATAGAATTTCTGTCAAAAAATGTTTAACTTAAATCTAATCGTGAGGAAGCAATCAGACAAATCTAAAGTGAAGAGCATTCTGTAAAACAACTGGCCTGGATTCTTCCAAAATATCAGTGTCACAAAAGACAATTACAGGATGGGGAACTTGTGCATCTGACCATGAGAATAACTGATATGGATTTCCCTTCAATTTATAAATAACAAAAAAACTGGACAAAATTTATGAAACAGCTGCTTTCAAACACTGGACAATAATCAGCATAGGACTATTATTCGTGAGAGAATGAAAACAAGATGATACCTACAAATACCCTGGCTTTCGGCCTGGAGAAATTTTGTAAACCATTGCCTAGCAGAGCAATGCAGAGTGATGGACAGAACAATAGTCTCACCAAGTTATGGACACAGAGATCTGAGTTCAAAGAAGCTGAGGTGGCTCACATTTGAATTTCCAGATTAGAGTACCACAAAGGAGGGACAGTACTTCAGAAATCTACATTGGGGCTCCTTGGTCCTGTGGTTAAACATAAAGATGTTTTATATAGTAAGACTCTCTGAGGATGAAAAAATATCCTACAGGGGAAAGAACAACTACTGGAAAGCTTACGATGAATAATTTCCAGAGTTCAAACGGGGTCAGGAGAATTTCAAGTTCTGACCTGTCAGAGAGGGGAAACTACCTCGAACACCAAAGGAGTTCCAAGGATACCCTAGAAGAAACACATCTTAGTAGTAGAGCTAAAATAGTCCTAGTGTAAAGACTGCTCTTAATCAACTTAAACTTTAAAAACAAGCCTCAAAAGAATCAAGCCCATTACCAAATAACTCAGCTGCCAGCAAAACAGTCAAAAGAAACAGATCCAGAAATGACACAGATAGGGAATTAGCAATTACTTTAAAACAGCTATTACAGACAATAATTTATTATAATTACATTTATTTACAAAAACAATATAAACTACATAAAATTATAAATTATGTTCAAGAATTTGAAAGAAAATATGAATATAACACTGAGAGAAATGGAAAATATACATATATACACATACTAGCACAAACATTTTAAAATGCAAATGAAACTTCTAGAGAAGAAATATACTATAGAAACAAAAGTTCACTAGATGAGCTTAACAAAAGATGAGACAATATAGAAGAAAAGATCAGTGAATCTGAAGACAAAGCAATAAAAATTATCTAACCTGAAATACAGAAATAGAAAGGTGATAGAAAAGGGATCAAGAACTATTGCAAGTTAAAGGAGACAAGACAACTAATTCAACATGTGATCCATGATTGAATTATGAAATGGTTAAAGACAAGACAGCTATATAAGACTATCTGAGGGCAATTAGGAAATTTAAACATATATTCTATGTTAACAGATAGAATATACTATATAAAACAGTATATATACATTGATAGAGAGAAATACTCTATATTATTTACATATATTACTTATAAATATTAAATTTTGTAAGTGTGGTAACTATTTCACCAGATATGTAGGAGAATGCTACTGTGGGAAGGAGAAAGTCATAATACAAAAAATGGGGCTATTTTACTAAAAATGGTAACTTCAACAGGATATGCTACGTTTTCATTTCTGTTATATAAATCACAAGTTTTTGTATTGAGAGTATTATCTTTTTAATACCCATCTGGGTACTCTGACAACCAGAAACATTTTAATCAAGCCAAAATCACGTAATTAACTTTAAATGTAATAATTTTCAACTGTAACGGTTCATTAATAAAATAACATAAATGTGAACTCATTTCACCATTTCTCAAAAAGATAAAAATATAATCCTGCTTCATCTAATCTAATAAGAGAAACATCAAAGTGACCGTACCTTCGCTACGCCCCAAGCCACACCCACCAGCCAATCAGAGTGACTATATGAAAATTAACCCAACCAACATGGCGGCCGGCAGTCATGGAGCTGGAGCAAAAAGGAAGCTTGGTTGCACCGGTGATGTAGGAAGCCAAGCTTCCCGCCTGCCCTGGCCAGCTGTGGCCTCTGCTAAAGGCAACAAAGTTTCAATTATAGAAGATAAATAAATCCCAGATACCTGCTTCCAGCCAGCCTCCACTGGGATCTTGGGTGGCTGGGGGCCATGGCCAGCCTGCAAACAGCCATCAGCCCCTCACCCAGGCTGGCCACAATCTCATAGTGTGAGGATCCCCGCTGGGGGGCTTGGAAGGCTACAAACAGCCATCAGCGACTCACCCAGGATGGCCACACCCTCATGGGGTGAGGGTCCCCACTGGGGGCCATGGCCAGCCTGCAAACAGCCAGCAGCCCCTCACCCAGGCTGTCCAGGCACCCCAGCAGAACCCCCCACCCTAAAGGGGGTGTGGCCAGCCTGAAAACGGCCATCAGCCCCTCACCCAGGCTGGCCAGGCAACCCAGTGGGGACCTCCACCTTGAAGGGGCTGTGGCAAGCCTGCAAACAGCCATCAGCCCCTCACCCAGGCTGGCCACACCCTCATGGGGTGAGTGTCCCTGCTGGGGGTCTTGGCCAGCCTGCAAACAACCATCAGCCCCTCACCCAGGCTGGCCTGGCTCCCCAGTGGGGAACCCCACACTCAAGGGGCTGTGGCCAGCCTGCAAACAGCCATCAGCCCCTCACCCAGGCTGGCCACACCCTCAAGAGGTGAGGGTTCCTGCTGGAGAGCTTGACCAGCATGCAAACAGCCCTCAGCCTCTCATACAGGCTGGCTAGGCACCCCAAAAAGGACCCCCACCCTGAAGGGGCTGTGGCCAGACTGCAAACAGTCATCAGCCAGTCACCCAGGCTGGCCAGGCACCCCAGCAGGACCACCACCCTGATCCGGGACACCATAAGGGCAAACCAGCCAGCCCCCACCCATGTACCAGGCATATATTAAAACGGTAATATGCAAATTGACCCTAACAGCAGAACAACTAGGAATGACTGGTCACTATGACACACACTGACCACCAGGGGACAGACGCTCAATGCAGGAACTGCCCCCTGGTGGTCAGTGCGCTCCTACAGGGGGAGCTCTGCTCAGCCACAAGCCAGGCTGCCAGCTGCCAGCACAGCAGTGATGGTGGGAGCCTCTCCCGCCTCCTCAACAGCGCTAAGGATGTCCAACTGCACCATAGGCCTGGTCTCCACTGTCAAGTGGACATCCCCCGAGGGCTCCTGGGCTGCCAGAGGAATGTCTGACTGCCAGCTTAGGCCCGATCCCCTGGGGAGCGGGCCTATGCCAGCAGGTGGACATCCCCCAAGGGGTCCCAGACTGCGAGAGGGCACAGGATGGGATGAGGGAGCCCCCCCCCCAACCCGAGTGCACAAATTTTTGTGCACCGGGCCTCTAGTGTAAAGATAAATATAAATCAATACTAGAAAACTAATTTTGTAATGATTTATGAATTATTACCTTAAAACATAAAAGATCATTTTATCACGCTTTTTTGGTAAAAACATTAACTTTAAGAAAACTAAGCCTATTATCACCTTGAAAAACAGAGATCTCATAACATTTAGAGCATTTTGAAAACCACATTTTATGTTCCTTAAGAAAAGGAACTACCTTCTTTTTTTTAATTAAATCTTTTTTGTTCAGATTATTACAGTTGTTCCTCTTTTTTCCCCCCATAAGTCCCCTCCACCCGGTTCCCACCCCACCCTCTGCCCTTACCCCGCCCCCCACTGTCCTCATCCATAGGTGGACAATTTTTGTCCAGTCTCTTCCCGCACCCCCCACATCCTTTCTCCCCCGAGAATAGTCAGTCCACTCCCTTTCTATGCCCTTGATTCTATTATATTCACCAGTTTATTCTGTTCATCAGATTATTTAATCACTTGATTTTTAGATTCACTTGTTGATAGAAGTGTATTTGTTGTTCATAATTTGTATCTTTACCTTTTTCTTCTTCTTCCTCTTCTTAAAGGATACCTTTCAGCATTTCATGTAATACTGGTTTGGTGGTGATGAACTCCTTTAGCTTTTCCTTATCTGTGAAGCTCTTTATCTGACCTTCCGTTCTGAATGATAGCTTTGCTGGATAAAGTAATCTTGGTTGTAGGTTCTTGGTATTCATCACTTTGAATATTTCTTGCCACTCCCTTCTGGACTGCATAGTTTCTGTTGAGAAATCAGCTGATAGTCGTATGGGTACTTCCTTTTAGGTAACTGACTGTTTTTCTCTTGCTGCTTTTAAGATTCTCTCTTTGTCTTTTGCTCTTGGCATTTTAATTATGATGTGTCTTGGTGTGGTCCTCTTTGGATTCCTTTTGTTTGGGGTTCTGTACACTTCCTGGACTTGTAAGTCTATTTCTTTGACCAGGTAAGGGAAGTTTTCTGTCATTATTTCTTTAAATAGGTTTTCAATATCTTGCTCTCTCTCTTCTGGAACCCCCATATTTCGGATGTTGGTATGCTTGAAGTTGTCCCAGAGGCTCCTTACACTATCTTAATATTTTTGTATTCTTTTTTAATTTTGTTTTTCCGGTTGGGCGTTTTTTCCTTCTTCATATTTCAAATCTTTGACTTGATTCTTGTGATCCTCTATCTGCTATTGGAACTCTGTATATTATTCTTTATTTCAGTCAGTGTATGCTTAATTTCTAGTTGGTCTTTTTTCACTTATTGAGGGTCTTACTAAATTTATCAGCGGTTTCTAGCAAATTCTTGAAAAACCTTATAAGTGTGGTTTTGAACTCTATATCCAGTAGTTTGCTTTCCTCCATTTCTGTCATTTATGACCTGTTTCTTTGTCTCCGCATTTTGGCTGCTTCCCTGTGTTGATAGAGTGGCTTTGTGTGCTATGTCTTCTATAGGGCCCAGTGGCTCAGCCTCCCCAATTACCTGAGGTGGACACTCTTGGTGCACTCCTTTGTGAGCTTTCTGCAGAGTCTTGTTGTAGTTAAGCCTTGATTGTTGTAGGTATCACTGGAAGGAATTGACCCCCAGGCCAATTGGCTGTGAGAATCAGCTGTGTCTGCAGTGGGAGAACTTCTGTGCTGGAGACACCCTTCTGGGGCAAAACTTGCTTCAGTGGGGCTTTGGTGCTCACTGAGTCTGCCCCCAGGGTGTGTCCCTTATGGGTCTGAGGAGTTGTAATCTGGATTGTCCCACTCTGACCACTGGGTACACTGGCTCTTGGATCTAAGGAGGTGCTAATTTAGCCTCTGCCTGAGGCTACCCAGCAGGAGATACAGAGAGATCTGCAGATTCCTCTTCTTTGGGGTTTGGAGGTACTCAGAGGAGGCCCAGCTGTGAAGCAATGCAAGCTGCTGTGGGGTCTTGGGCCTTCTTTTGGATGTTCTGGGTCTCTCTGACCCAGCTGCAGTTTGTTAGGTAATTTTCAGATTGCAAAGGGACAGGCCTTTCATATGCAAAAGTCTCTGCACACAGCTTGGGTGGAGCGGGGTCTCAGGGGTTCAACAGGGTGGAGCAAGCAGCTATGGCTGCTCCTCAGTCCTACCCTAAGAGGCCCCGCGTTTCAGTGTCCCGGTAATCACTGCAAGCACCTCTGAGAGAAAGCTGCCCTTGAGTTCCAACCGATGCCAGACAGTCCAGTTTCTCCCCGTATGAGCCTGGGTCCCCAGAGACTCGCCCGGAACTGGAGTTCAGAGCAGTCGGGAGCTTGAGACTCCCTCCCGTTTGAAAAAGGCAAACGTGTCCTCAGTTGCCAGCCCTTTCCACATGTGCCTCCGTACCTCTGCACTTTACTTCCATACCTCCTCTAAGTCTCAGTGTGCTTTTCTCTTTCCTGCTAGTTGTAGAATTTCCACTCGGCCAGCCTTCCTGTGGTTCTGGATGATATCCATTTTGTCTTTTAGTTGTATTTTTGAAGTGGTTGTGCAAGGCAGCAATTTCCGGTATTTACCTATGCCGCCATCTTGGTTTCCTCAGGAACTACCTTATTTATATATATCTCAAGCCTAGAAGAATCTCTCTCACATAAATACCTGTTTAATCAAACTAAATCATAACTAAGGTACCTGTCTATCCAGCTCTACCCAGCAAGATATATGCCACAAAAAAATAAATTTTCTTTTTATCTGTTGGTTAGTTCCCCGAAACAAGGACGCCAAAAATTTTACTTCAGTCATTGTGGATAAAAATTTTACTGAAATATTTTGCATTTCCTCAGTTTTCTAAAGTCAAAGGCACCAAATGTAATTTGACTTGGGGATCATGAACATTCTTCACCAGCACTTAGCCAGTTTTTCTCCTTAATGTTACGCATCAAATATCACTTCCTTTCTCTCTGTGCTTACCACTGGTAGACTACTAGTAGTCATTCCAACCTCACTGCACCCTTGGTAAAAAACAAAGAAGTAACCCTATGATTTTTAAACTTAAAAGAAACTAAATACATAAAAGTTACAAGAAAAAATACATGATTTTAATGATGAAGCTTTTTGACATTTATTATGGTGGTACAAAGGTGTGTTTTCTTCCATTATTTTAGGTGATGTTCTGAGAATATTCAGCATTTAACAAATAACACTTTACAACTGTATACATTTATTTAGGCTTAGAGATAAGGTGAATTTATTAGTTTCATAAAAAATTTTGTTAAGGCCAGCAAAATCTATATTTGTATGCATAGTTATTTGTTTCAAGTATAGCAGAAAACAGAAGCTAGAATTCTTGAAACTTTAAAAATCAATTAAGACTTTAGGTTATGTTTCAGTAGCAGCATTTTAAAGTCAGTCTTTGGTACATGGGAAAGCAATCTTTAAATATATAGGTGGTGAAAATTATCGGTAATAAAATAACTCAATGGACCCTGGTGAACTTCTAAGTAAAAGAAACATTTGTATACCACAGTATCATAAGTATTACAGGAAATTACTGTTTCATAAAACTTTATTATAGTCTGTGTGTTGTGATATATTGGGGCATAAGTAAAAACAAATGTCTTCCTGTGGACTGCAGTCAAAAAGTTTGAAACCCACTGATACAAGGAGTTCTTAATGTTCTGTAGGTTGTCTGCAATCAGAAAAGAGATTGGTACTTTTCCACTTACCGCAACAATAATATTCTGCAACATACCATCACAAAATCAAAGTTATTAGCTTCTAGATCAGCCGTGGGCAAACTACGGCCCGCGGGCCCGTTTGAAATGAATAAAACTAAAAAAAAAAAGACCGTACCCTTTTATGTAATGATGTTTACTTTGAATTTATATTAGTTCACACAAACACTCCATCCATGCTTTTGTTCCGGCCCTCCGGTCCAGTTTAAGAACCCATTGTGGCTCTCGAGTCAAAAAGTTTGCCCACCCCTGTTCTAGATCTTTGAATGTGGCTGTTTCCAATGAATTTTTAATACTGTATCTGGCACATGATTAGTCCTAAAGTCTTAAAACTAAAAATAATCCTTTTTTTCCTCAATGACAATAAAAATAAATAAAATATATTTACATTTTATATTTCTGAAGTTTGTTATTAGTCTGAAGTAAAGATGCTTTAAAAAAAACTTTTACTTTACATGAGCTATCAATTAAAATAAATACATTAGTTAAAAGCTGCCTAAATGTTTAATTTTCAGAATTTCAATTTAAGTTTAACAAAGGAATCCATACAATATTCTCTAGTTGCCTGTGTATATTAAAGTGCATATTAAAATGAAGACTCTAAGTTCACATTTTTTGGACATTGACAGGATTCATGTCCAACCATATCTTAATTATTTCTCATCCTAACACAGCAGAAGCAGCATTTCAACCCATCCACAACTGTAAATTAAGCTTGATGGAAGAACTTTTTTTGCAGCAAAGGAATTACTCTCTGAACTTGCTATCAGCCTATTAGGAATTTCCAAGTAATGACAGGAACTCATATTGCACTTGAAAAATAACTGATGGAACAATTACAATGAGAATTGTGATGCTCAGCACTGCCATGACAGACCTCTTATTATACAACTCCCTGCCTATTAATTTTGGTGGTCTAGGCACTGTACTAAAAGTTCAACTCCAAAGCAGCTGAAATAAGATATATCCATGCATTTGCTACGCTACAACCAAGAGAGAGGGAAAGAAAATACATATTATGGATCAGAAAGAAAAGAATCTACATAAAGAAACAGGAAATGCACTGTACTGCTGAGGTTTGCTCTGACCTTAGCAAAAAACCTTTCTCATCACAAGCTTTTTCAAACACAAGACAGATGAAATGAGTTGCTTTAATAAGCAACCACTTTATGGTACACTTAACATCACTTTATTAAAACATTTGAAATTATTGTAAAAATGTTACAAATAGGAAACTCCTTCATGAAGATCAGATGTTACTACTAGTTTAATATGGTCCATGTATCAATAAAATCTAAAAGGTAATTCACCTAATAAAGTCTTTAATTTGGTCTGGTTGAAGTAGTTAACTTTAATAAGTAGCAAGTGTCTCTTAAGCAGAGTAGTGAGAACTCCAATATTCATTTTACTATCATTTAAATTGTACATACATATAACTACTTTTTCTGTTCGTGCTATGTTTCAAAACACAAAAAGGTAATTAGTCAAAACGCACCCACACACACACAGCATAACACAGATACTGGGTGGTTTGGGGGCCTGGCCTCTTCTGGCCATCCTGGCTATACTCACTGCATTTGGGCAGTTCTAGCAACTTGAGACAACTGCCAAGATTAAATCCCATTCCAACACCATTCTTTCCTCACATTATTTTAGTATCACTGGAGACCATGTTGAGAGCAACTACTCCAGAGAAGACAGTATTAGGCTCTAATGACATTTCATTCTTATTAATAGAAGATCAATGATATCAGCCACCTTTCCCTCTTCCTTTAGACCCCATCTTTCCTTCTTAATTGACCATTCATCATTTATAGGTATCTGAGTAATCTGAATATCCTGATTTTGAAGCAAAAGAATGTGTGAAGAAGAGATATGTAAATAGTTACCTGGCCTGGCTGGCATGGTTCAGTGGTTGAGTGTTGGCCTATGAGGCCTATGGACCATGAGATCACAGTTCGATTTCTGGTAGTCAGGGCACATGCCCAGGTTTCAGGCTAGATCCCCAGTGTGGGGCCTGCAGGAGGCAGCTGATCAATGATTCTCTTGCATCATTGATGTTTCTTTCTCTCCCTCTCCCTTCCTCTCTGAAATCAATAAAAATATACTTAAAATAAATAAATAAATAAAGTTACTGGAATAAGATTGCTTCATTGGGTTAGGGTAAAGTATATGTAATTTACTGTTTTTTAGCGTTTTTTCTTCCTAATATGTAGCAGGTGTCTCTTAAGCAGAGTAGTGAGAACTCCAATATTCATTTTACTATCATTTAAATTGTACATACATACGTACATACATACATACATTATAACTACTTTTTCTGTTTGTGCTATGTTTCAAAACACAAAAAGGTAATTAGTCAAAACGCACCCCCACACACACAGCATATTACTTTCTTGGTTAAAAAGAAAGAAGAATTTTCCTCTGTTGTTTGAATATTGAATAAATTTGTGGATAAAGACACCTAATTATTAAAACACAGTTATGTTTATCAATTAAAGGGTGGAGAAAACAAATGAGTAAATTAACTAGCTAGTAGTACAAAGCTGTTTGAACCATATATGGGTAGAAACTATTCAATCCACCAAGTATCCTTGGACACATTCTTTTAGCAGAATCTTTTAAACATAATTCTGAAGTAGATTAATAACAAACACTATACCTTACTTTGTAGGAATATAGAGAAGAGTAAGAAAAATTAAGTAATGACATTAAATGACTTTCAGATTATTTGCAGAGGCTAATTTCTACTCAGGTCATATCTACTCAGCACTACTAAAATAAAAGTGAAATTCTGGAAATACCATGTAATTTATCAGCCAGTAGGCCTGAGATAGCATAATGAAAGGTAATCCTAGAAAGAAAAACTGAAGGACTATTTTGTAAGAAGAACAAAATTTTGCAAAATAAAACATTTATTTATTATTATGACTTTATCATCCAAATAATCCACAAAAAGCTTATGGCAATATTTTAAAATTCTCACATAACATTTGGACCTAAAGAAAAATGTTTGTGGAACAAATGAATATCTAGACTTAGAAATACCCCAGGGTATTAAGTGAAATGCACATGAAGGCAACAGAAGGGTCCAATATTGTTTATTCTGTAATCCAGTTAGGATTCTGTTTTATTATTCTAACTAGAAGGCCCGTGCACAAAAATTTGTGCACTGGCAGGGGAGGTGGGTCCCTCAGCCCAACCTGTGCCCTCTCACAGTCTGGGACCCCCTCGGGAGATAACCACCTGCTGGCTTAGGGCTGCTCCCCGGGTGGCAGATGGCACGCCCAATCCCTCAGTGTCTGCACCGTCTCCCCCGGTGGAAGATGGCAGGCCCGGATCCCGCGCTGCTGCTCGCCCCGCCCACCCTGCCCAAGACACGCCAGGCCCGGATCCCATGCTGGGGCGGGCGGCAGCTTGGATCACGCTGCCCCCCGCCCCGCATACTCCGCCCCAGACACCGCAGGCTCGGATCCCGCGCTGGGGCGAGCGGCAGCTCGGATCACGATGCCCCCCACCCCGCCCACCCCGCCCACCCCGCCTAAGACACAGCAGGCTTGGATACCAAGCTGGGGGGGACAGCAGCTCAGATTGTGCTGCTGCCCACCCTGCCCACCCCGCCCAAGACACGGCAGGCCCGGATCCCATGCTGGGGTGGTGCAGCGGGATCTGCCTGCAGTATGCAAATTAGCTGCGATCTTTGTTGGTGGTTAATTTACATATCTCACTGATTAGCCAATGGGAGGCTAGCGAAGGTATGGTCAATTTCAATCTTTGTCTATTATTAGATAGGATGTTCTTGAAAGAACCAGACATTGTTACAAAATTTTTTAAAAGGCATATTTCTCGCCCTGACTGGTTTGGCTCAGTGGATAGAGCGTCGGCCTGGGGACTGAAGGGTCCCAGGTTTGATTCCAGTCAAGGGCATGCACCTTGGTTGCGGGCACATCCCAAGTAAGGGGTGTGCAGGAGGCAGCTGATCAATGTTCCTCTCTCATCGATGTTTCTAACTCTCTATCCCTTTCCCTTCCTCTCTGTAAAAAAATCAATAAAATATATATATTTTTTTAAAAAGGCATATTTCTCACTGGAACACTTACACAAGTTTTCTGAGAACTCTCTACCTCAGAATGCTAAAAAGTCATTTTACTAATTAAAATATTTGATATACCCTTAATTTATTTATCAAAGAGCCAGAATGCTTTTAACTTCAAACACTCACCCAAAACTAACATTTCCAAATAATTATATTTTGTCACATAAAGAACAGCGTTGAACAAAGATAAACAAAATAACATTGTTTTGCTTTTCTTCTAAAGAGCTTTATTTTTCAGAGGATAGTTCTTCTCAGTGTAAGTAAAAGCAATTGTTTTCAGGATAACAGTTGGCGTGTAATCAATAGTTCTTACTGGCCTTCTGGACATTCCACATAGCCAAATACTATTTCTAAATATGGGTTTTGCTGTGACTTTTCAGAGCAAGACACATTAAAAAGCTCTTATGTGCTGCTTCTCCCAACAAAATATTTTAAAAGTGCTCTCTTTATTTTAGAATGTTACAAACAATGCAATTTCCTACCCTCCAAAAATTAACTATATGTCTGCTGTCTTATTTGGCTATCTCTGCTATCTCTAACAAAACACTTAGAATAATGGGGTTTTTTTTTTTAATGTTTTAATTGATTTTAGAGAGAGAGGAAAGGAGAGGGAGAGAGAGAGAGAAATATTGATCGGCTGCCTCCTGCATGACCCCTACTGGGGATTGAGCCCACAACCTAACCATGTGCTCTCACTGGGAATTGAACCTGTGACCTTTTGGTGCATGGGAGGATGCTCAACCAACAGAGCCACACCAGCCAGAGCTTGAAAGAGTTTTAATCTGCTATTTCTGTTATTTTAGCACACAACTCTCACTTCATTAACTTTTATGGAAGAAATAAGAGGTGTCTCAGTTTATTTACAGTACAATAATCATCTTCAAAGAAAATCTAAAGAATTTACAAAAAGTAAAACCCTAGAACACCATTAATCATTTGAGATTGATAAAATTGTATTTCTTTCTTGTTTTCTTTTCTGCTGTGTTTAATGGAAAGGGTTCCTCTCTCCAAGGAAAGATTTGCAAGAGAGCCAATTCTCATCTGTCTAAGATAATTTAGGTGTCACTTTGGATAAGAAGCACGGCAAAAAAATGACCTTGTAACTATGTCAACTGTGGCATTCTCTATGGAGCTGAATTAACCTTTTCTCAGTACTCAATCCCAGTTTGCTACATCAGGAAAAAGGAAATGAATTCTTTTTCTCTTTTCTTAAGTCAATGCACTCATATAAAATTGTGGCTATAGTATGCATGCATATAAGCATAACCAATGGACACAAGACACTGGGGGGGGGGGGGGTAAGGGCATGTGCGGGGGGGGGGGGGGAGGGTAGGTAGGAGAGGCCGGTGGAAGGTCAATAGGGAAAAAAAGGAGACACATGTACTACTATTTGTAATACTTTAAACAATAAAATAAAATAAAATAAAATTGTGGCTATATATGTGAATCATTATTTATTATCCACAAAGAGCTATTTATTTGCAACTCATAAAAAAAGTACTATATCTAAATTGTAAATAATTAGCTTCGGTAACATCCTATATAATAAAAGCCTAATGTGCTAAGTGTACAGTCGACCAGTCGGCAGTTCAACCAATCAAAGCATAATATGCTATCGATATGCTAAGGCCGCTCAACCACTTGCTATGATGAGCACTGACCCCCAGGGGGCAGAGAGTCGACCAGTCAACCAGTTGCTATGATGTGCACTGACCACCAGGGGGCAGACGCTCTGACTGATAGGTTAGCTTGCTGCTGGGGTCCAGCAGATTGGGACTGAGTTAGGAACATGCCCTGGAGCCCACCTGCAGTCCCTCCCGGCTGGCCAACCTCCCACATCCTTCCCTGGCCCCAATCATGCACTGGTGAGGTCCCTTGGCCTAGCCTGTGCCCTCTTGTAATCTGGGACCCCTTGGGGGATGTTGGAGAGCTGGTTTCGGCCTGATCCCGCTGGCCAGGCCGAGGGACCCCACTGGTGCACGAATTCATGCACCAAGCCTCAGGTACCTAATATAAAACTATATATAATCCTCGATTTGAATGCCCAGAAAACATAGGCATAGATTTCTGATCTGAAGATTATAGCTAATAAAGTTAATAGCTTATCCACTGAGCAACCTTAGAAGGAAAATTTTCTCTGGGATGAGATTTCCATTATTTTTCAGTAATCATGATCCAATTCATGGTGGGCCCAAATATAACAAAAAACAAAAGGAGGGCAAAATCTATCTCTTGCTTGAAATGAGCTAGAATAATAGCTAAATCATAATTCTTGGGCCTTTGGATTCCAGGACTTAACACCATCAGCACCCTGGTTGTCAGGTCTTTGAATTCAGACTGAATTATATTACTGGCTTTCCTAGTTCTTCAGCTTGCAGACAGCGGACTATTATAGTCAGCCTATTATAGTCAGATCTTTGCCATCACTACCTTTAATCAATTTTACACCAATAGTACTGCACAATGAGGGATAATGGGAAATTTTTTAACATTTCCCTTTCTAAGATGAGAATCCTCAAATTGAAATGTTTCTACATGTTTTTTACAAGTACATGTTTTTAAAGAATCTATATATATAAAAGGATAATATGCTAAGTGTCCGACTGACCAACTGGTTGCTATGATGCACACTCACCACCAGGGGACAGATGCTCAACACAGGAGCTGCCGTGACACACACTGGCCATTTACAGAGAAATGGCACTGCGGACCTGGCACCCATAAAGCAACACTCGGCCTCCCCCAAGTGGGACACAGACCCTGCCACTTACCCCGGAGTGAGAGCCCACCAAATCGCAGCCTATGCTGCAGAGACCCCATGGTGCAAAATGCAGCCCACAGCCCAGCTCAGCCCGGAAACGGTTACTGTAGGCGCAGGATAATGATGCCACATAGCAACGCCCAGCTTCCTCTCCCTAGCGACAGGCCATCCTATATAATAAAACCCTAATATGCAAATGGACTGAACGGTGGAACGACCGATTGCTATGACGTGCACTGACCACCAGGAGGCAGAGGCTCAACGCAGGAGCTGCCCCCTCGTGGTCAGTGTGCTCCCACAGGGAGAGCGCCACTCAGCCAGAAGCCAGGCTCACAGCTGGCGAATGCAGCAGCGGTGGAGGGAGGCTCTCTCACCTCCGTGGCAGTCGGACATCCCCTGAGGGGTCCCAGACTGCGAGAGGGCGCAGGCCGGGCTGAGGCCCCCCACCCAGTGCACGAATGTCATGCACCAGGCCTCCAGTTTAACAATATATGGCACCATGGACCTGGGGCCCACAAAGCAACACTCGGCTTCCCCCAAGTGGGACACAGGCCCCACCACCACCCCGGAGCAACACCCCACCAAATCGCAGCCTATATTGCCAAGACCCCATGGCGCAAAATGCAGCCCACAGCCCAGCCCAGCTTGGAAACGGTTGCTGTGGGGACCAGGTAATGATGTCACATAGCAAAGCCCAGCTTCCTCTCCCTAGTGACTAGCCTCCTTACAGTTTCTTCAGCCCAGGAACACAAATTGCTTTGTAGACAGGTGGAAACATGTTACACTTTAACCAAATGTCTGTGAAGCGTTTTCCCGTGCCTCATCCCATTTCATCCTCACAGAAGTCCTGAAGTAGGTAGATAGGAGACTCAGTGGAATCTATTTTATTTTCATTAGCCGGAAAACGGATATTTAGAAAGCTTAGAAACTTGACCCGACTGAAAAGAAGTAAGAAATGGTGGACCCCTAAAAATGACTTCAGGTTTTCTCACTGTGCAGAATATAGTCAAACACTGCTGCAGTTAAATATTTTACCCTTTGTTCTCCCTGCGTTATCTACAATAATATTCTGCTTCGTGTTGAAACTTACTGCTGTGTTGCTGACAATTACCTGAAAGAGAAGTTGGGGTGCTTCTGGGCTAGGAAAAGTTTAGCTACATCAGAAATCAGGTCTAATTAAGCAAGTTTATTCTATATATATATAAAAGGCTAAGTTGACTTGCGCATGCTTGATAATATAAAGCTCTTGTTGGCACCAATCGCATGCGTGTGTTTTGATCTGTCATTGTTGATCGTTAATTTGGTTGACACTTCTATTATAGGGAAAGGTCGAATAGCGATATTAAAATATTTTCTTCTAATTAATTTCCTTTCAATGTGCACAAATCTGTACACCGGGCCACTAGTACATTATACACATAAGTAGGAGGCTTACTACTATAAAACATAGTTTGATTTAACAAATCTTTATTGCTCTCCTACCATGCACTATGACACAAATTAGATATATAAATGTAATTAAAACATGAACTCTAAATATACTAAGCTCATATAAGTGAATGAAATATATACAATACAAAATAATAATGTGATAAAGAGCAATAAGAAGGTATTTACAAAGTGGAAGGGTGGTACACTAAGCTGGAATGATTCATTCTGCCAAAGAGGGTAGAAAGAAAAGTAAAGCTTCCGGAGGAGTTAACATCCTCAGCTGGCACTTAGGTGATGAAACAAACAGAAATAGAGGGGTAAAGATCGTTTTGGGCAGAGACCTTGAACAGAGAAAATAGTACGTGTAAAGGCACAAAGGTGTAGTCAGCATGGCACAGAGGGCTGAGAGACTTCAAGTAGGCAGGAAGTGAAAAAAAAAGCTGAGATGGAATCCTAAATCATAAAACTCCATGAAAAGCACTCAGATGCATGGTGAAGATCCACGAAAGACTCACAAGCCTACTTATTCATTCCTGGGTTGTGTTCACCCACAAAAATAAATATTTGCCTGTCCAGTATGGCTCAGTGGTTGAGCATTAACCATGAGCTAGGAGGTTACAGTTTGATTGCCCGTCACGGCACCTGAGGCTTGATCCCCAGTAGGTAGCATGCAGGAGGCAAGCCAATCAATGATTCTCTCTCATCATTGAGGTTTCTATCTCTCTCTCCTTCTCCCTTCCCCTAGAAAGCAATATATATGAATTTACTTCTTAAGGAAAACACAAATAAATATTAAATGACAGTATTTCCCTCTCATCCCCATCTAAAAAAGAAAGTTATAAAAAATAAAAACCAAGGTATTCTGATTTCTAGTTACCAAAGACTGAACTGAGCCAACCATTGCATAGCACAATAATGTAATAAACCTTGGAATAGGCAGTTTACTTTTAATTTTTTAGAGGCAAAAATTAATGAAATAATATTTCATTTTTGTTGGAACAATCTGTAATTATTATAGCTTAGTTCTGGATCAAATCTTAAAGTGGCTTAAGGTCAAACTATTATAAACAACACTAGAGGACCGATGCACGAAATTTGTGCAAGAGTAGGCCTTCCATCCCCTGGCTTCCAGCACCAGCTTCCCTCTGGCACCCGAGACCCAGGCTTCCCTCCAGCAACCAGGACCCGGGCTTCCCTCTGGCTGTTGGCAGGCACCTGGGACCCTGGCTACCCTCTGGCCACCAGCAGGCAACCAGGACCCGGGCTTCCCTTGCAGCCCCGGCTTCATCCGGAAGGTTGTCTGGAAGGACATCCAGCCTAATTAGCATATTACGCTTTTATTATTATAGACTAGTGGCCTGGTGCACAAAATTCATGCATGGGGGGAAGGGGGTCCCTCAGCCTGGCCTGCACCCTCTCCAATCTGGGACCCCTTGGGGGATGTCCGACTCCTGGTCAGACATCCCTCTCACAATTTGGGACCACTGGCTCCTAACTGCTCACTTGGCTAGCTTGCCTGATCACCCCTAACCACTCTACCTGCCAGCCTCATCACCCCCAATTGCCCTCCCTTCCAGCCTCATCACCCCTAACTGCCCCCCCATGCTAGCCTGATCACCACCAACTGCCCCCCACTGCTGGCCTGATGGCCCCCAAATGCCCCGCCACTGGCCTGCTTGCATCCAACTGCCCCCACCCCCGCCGGCCTGCTCGTACCAACTGCCCCCCCACCAGCCTACTGGCCCCCAACTACCCCCCCACTGGCATGCTTGCCCCCAACTGCCCCCCCGCTGGCCTGATTGCCCCCAACTACCCCATTGCGGGCCTGCTCGTCCCCAACTGCCCCCCCCCACCAGACTGCTCGCACCAAACTGCCCCCTCCGCGGCCACCTCAGCCCCAACAGCCCTGCCCTGCCAGCCTGCTCGCCCCCAAATGCCCCTCCCTGCCGGCCTGCTGACCCCAACTGCCCCCCACTGCTGGCCTGCTCGCCCCCAACTGCACCCCCACGAGCCTGATCGCCCCCAACTGTCCCCTACTGGTATGATCACCCCCAACTGCCCCTCCTGCCTGCCTGTTTGCCCCCAACTGTTACCCCCACCAGTCTGCTCGCCCCCAATTGCCCCCAACTACCCCCCGCCAGCCAGCTCGCCCACAACTGCCCCCTTCTGCTGGCCTGTTCGCCCCTAACCGCCTCTGCCTTGGCCCCGCCACCATGGTTTTGTCCGGAAGGATGTTCGGAAGGTCTCCCAGAAGGTCTTCCAGTCTAATTAGCATATTACTCTTTTATTAGTATACACTAGAGGCCAAGTGCACGAAATTCATGCACGCAGGGTGGGGATGTCCCTCAGCTGGGCCTGGGCCCTCTTGCAGTTCAGGAGCCCTGGAAGCGGGAAGCCCTCAGAGGATGTCCAACTGATGGCTTACGCCCCCTGGGGAGAGGGCCTAAGCCTGCAGGCGGACATCCTTAGCGCTGCCACGGAGGCAGGAAAGGCTCCTGCCACCACTGCCACAATCGCCAGCGGTGAGCCAAGTTCAGAGCTTCTGGCTGAGCATACTCCCCCTGTGGGAGCACACTCACCACCAGGGGGCAGCTCCTGCATTGAGTTTCTGCAACCTGGTGTTCAGTGCGCATCATAGCGACTGGTTGTTCTGCCATTTGGTCAATTTGCATATTAGCCTTTTATTGTATAGGACTAGAGGCCTGGTGCACAAAAATTTGTGCACTCGGGGGGAAGGGGGAGTCCCTCAGCCTGGCCTGTGCCCTCTCGCAGTCTGGGACCCCTCGGGAGATAACGCCCTGCTGGCTTAGGCCTGCTCCCGGGTGGCAGAGGGCAGGCCCAATCCCTAGGTGCAGGCCCTGGTCGGGCTCAGAGCAGGGCCGATTGGGGAGTTGGGGCACCGCCCCGGCATGCACAGAGCAGGGCAGATTGGGAGGTTGCGATGCCACCATCAGTAACGCTCAGGGTAGGGCCGATTGGGGGGTTGGGGCACCACCCCCGGTCACACTCAAGGCAGGGTCGATGGTGAGGTTGCGGCGCCACCCGCTGTCACGCACAGAGCAGGGCCAATCCAGGGGTTGGGGCGCTGCCCCCTGTAACGCACAGAGCAGGACCCATCAGGGGTGTTGGGGCTCCATACCCTGTCACGCACAGAACAGGGTCGATCAGGGGGTTGGGGAGCTCCCCCGTCATGCACAGAGCAGGGCCCATCAGGGCATTGAGGAGCTCCCCCGTCACTCACAGAGTAGGGCCGATAGGGGATTTGGGGCACCGCCGCCTGTCACACACAGAGCAGGGCGGATCAGGGGGTTGGGGCACCGCCCTCTATCACCCACAGAGCAGGGCCGATCAGGGGGTTGGGGCGCCGCCACTGTCACACTCAGGGCAGGGCCAATGGGGAGGTTATGGCTCTACCCCATCACATACAGAGCAGGGCCCGTGGGGGGGGGGGGGGGGGGGCGCCGCCCTCTATCACCCACAGAGCAGGGCGGATCAGGGGGTTGGGGCGCCGCCACTCTCACACTCAAGGCAGGACCGATCGGGAGGTTATGACTCTACCCAGTCACACACAGAGCAGGGCCCGTGGGGGGGGGGGGGGGGGCGTTGGGGCGCCGCACCCTGTTACACACAGAGCAGGGCTGATCAGGGGGTTGGGGCGCTGCACCCTGTCACACAGAGAGCCGCAGGGTGATCATGGGGTTGGGGAGCTCCCCCATATCAGGCACAGAGCAGGGCTGATCAGGAGGTTCGGGCGACTTCCCCTGTCGCGAACAGAGCAGGGTGGATAGGGAGGTTGTGGCCCTGCCCCCTGTCACACACAGAGCCACAGGGCGATCAGGGGGTTTGGGCACTGCCCCCTGTCACACTGATCCCGGTGCCGGGAGGCCTCTCGGCTCCGCTGATCCCAGTGCTGGGAGGCATATTACCCTTTTACTATATAGGATAGAGGCCTGGTGCATGGGTGGGGCTGGCTGGTTTGCCCTGAAGGGTGTCCTGGATCAGGGTGGGGGTCCCCACTGGGGTGCCTGGCCAGCCTGGGTGAGGGGATGATGGCTGTTTGCAGCTGGTCACACACCCTTCAGGGTGGGGGTCCCCACTGGGGTGCCTGGCCAGTCTGGGTGAGGGGCTGAGGGCTGAAGCTCCCAACTGCTCCTTTTATTCTTTTTCTTTTTTATTCTGGGCCAGCTTTAGCTCTGGCTCCAGCTCTGAGGCCTCTGCTGCTGAAAACAGGTATCTGGTTTGTTTGTGTTCTATAAACGAAACAATGTATAACTCCAGCTCTGAGATCCCGGCGCGCTGAAAGCAGGTTTCTGGGGTTTTGTTTAGCTTCTATATTTGTTACAATGTTTCACACTGCAGGCTCAGAGGCCAGCAAGGCAGGCGGGGAACGTTGGTTTCCTCTGTCACTGAAGCAAGCAAGCCTCATGTTAGCTTCCAGCTGCCTGGCTGACAGCCGCCATCTTGGCTGGCAGTTAATTTGCATATCGCCCTGATTAGCCAATGGCAAGGGTAGCGGTCATACGCTAATTACCATGTTTCTCTTTTATTAGATAGGATAAGGACTCTGAAGAGCAGTAAATCTACATGTGACTTCAAGCTCTAATTTATTTGCTATTTAAAGGCAATTGAGAGTTTAGATTTGGAACTAATCTATATATATAAAAGCCTAAGCAACCGTTACAAACGAATGACCAATTGAACAGTCACTATGATGCGCACTGACCACCAGGGGGCAAACGCTCAATGTAGGAGCTGCCCTCTGGTGGTCAGTGTGCTCCCACACCAACTTCCTAAGGTCCCTACTCCCCGGCCAGGTGGCCTCCCCATAGGCCTCGATCACGAGCCAGGCCAAGGGACCACACCTGTGCATGAATTTATGCACCAGGCTTCTAGTATACAATATAACAATACCTATTATTTACAAAGTGCTCTACATTTTCAAACCCCAAATAACATAGTTACTATTTTTTTATTGCTTTAACAAGTTTACTGTGGAGGTGTTATTTCGTAAATGAGTAGAGACAAAATTCAGGCATAGTCCAAAAACAGATTTGTAAAAACAGTAATAAAAGTATCATAAAACGAGGAGAAAATGGCAACCAGCAGGAAGGTAGGCAGGGAGAGAGTGTGAGAGAGCAAGGAAGTGATAGAGGAGTGTGTGGACGTGTGTGGTGTGTGTGTATGAGCTAGGGACAGTTAGATTCTACAGGTCTTCTAGGGGGCTGCTAAACAGGGCAGTCTTAGGCGGCGGAGTCCCGCTCCCTGCACGGACACTCCTGGGCGGCCAGCACAGGCACGGCGACCATGCCATCTTGGGAAACAGAGTTGCTTGAGACTAGGATCCTGGCCTCAGCACCACCCAGTGTGATCTCAGACGCATACCAGGACCCTGCAGCCACTGAGGACAGAGACCTGTGACCTCAGCTACAGACCTGAGGAAACCAAAAGTTCAGAAATCCCCGCGGCAGATCCGTGAGTAACAGAGCCCATCCCCCCTTCCCGAAGGCTTGCAGGCAGCGCCAGAGTAACTAACTGATAGACCCACCGCTTCCCGGGGCCTCAGCGCTCCAGGAACTTTAGCCTGGAAGTGCACTAGCACCTTGGAACTGATCCCACATAGGGCCGGGTTCAGGAGTCCTGGGCTGGGAGCAATCATGCGAACACCAGGAACTGGTCCTACACGCACTGCTGGCTTCGGAGCCCTGGGCTGGGAGTAATCCTGCGAACACCGGGAACTGATCCGATGCACACTGCCGGCTTCAGAGCCCTGGGTTGGGAGCAATCACATGAACATCGGGATCTGGTCCTACTCACACTGCCTGCTCCAGGAGCCCTGGGCTGGGAACAAACACGCGAACCCCAGGAACTGATCCTGCGCGCACTGCCAACTTTATAGCCCTGGGCTGGGAGCAATCACGCGAACACCGGGAATTTGTCCCACGTATCACAGGCCCAGGGACCCCAATTCTCTGGGCAGGAGGCAGCACCAAGCACCAGTGACTTCACTGTGTTTCTTATCACCTGCGCCTAAGATCCTGATTCCATGTGCATTCATACTAAGAGCCAGTGACTCCAATTCCTGGTGCAAGGGCACACAGGAACCCTAATTCTCAAGGCAAGGTCGCGCGAAACAACAGAGACTCTGATACTGGATTCTTGGGGAACTCTGACTCCTGGCGCACGCTAGGGGGCTCTGGTTTTCAACACGCTTCAGGGGGGTCTCTGTTTCAGCACGGTGCAGGCAGTCCCTGATTCTAAGGGCGCGTATGAGGCCACATTGAGCGCTGACAACACTGACTCTGAGCGAGCCTGGTTCCCACCAACCCACAAAAACCACACATCTTAGTGTCAGAGCTCTTCAGTGACACTAAGGTGGTGGGAGGTTCCCACAGCACACGGCCCAGGCCCACGCAACTTGACGTTTGAACCATCGGGAGATAATCAGAATGAAGAGACGACACAACACCCAGAGGAAAGACAATGAGGAGTCACCAAGAAAGGAAACTAATGAAGTTGAAGCATGCAACATGACAGAAAAAGAATTCAGAATAATGGCTGTACAATTCATTCACCGGATGGATGAGAAAATCAACAACCTATGCAAGAATCAGGAAGAAATGAAAAGTGATATAGCTACAATCAAAAACACCATGGAAAGTTTCAACAGCAGACTAGAAGAAGCAGAGGACCAAATTAGTGAATTAGAAGATAAGGCAGAGAAACAAGCTCAATCTGAACAGCAACTGGAGAAAAAAATTAAAAAGCAGGAGGAGAGCCTAAGGGAGCTTCGGGACAACATGAAACAAAGTAATATACGCATAATAGGGCTGCAAGAAGGACAAGAAGAGCAGCAAGGATTAGAAAATCTATTTGAAGAAATAATGTCAGAAAACATCCCAGATATGGGGAAGAAAAAGGTTACACAAGTACAGAGAGTCCAAGGCAAGATGAACCCCAAAAAACCCACACCAAGACATGTCATAATAACCATGGCAAATGTACAAGACAAAGAGAGAATCTTAAAGGCTGCAAGAGAGAAACAGAGAGTTACCTACAAAGGATCCCCCATCAGATTATCAAATGATTTCTCAACAGAAACACATCAGGTCAGAAAAGAATGGACAGAAATTTACAAAGTGATGCATAGCAAAGGACTGAATCCAAGAATACTCTATCCAGCAAGGCTATCATTCAAAATTGAAGGGGAAATAAGAAGCTTCACAGACAAAAAAAGGCTAAGGGAGTTTATCACCACCAAGCCAGCAATGCAAGAAATGCTAAAGGGATTGGTGTAAAAAGAAGAACTAAAAACCCAGAAAGACAACAGCCACACAAAAAAATAGAAATGCCTACAAACAAGTACCTTTCAATAATAACTTTAAATGTAAATGGACGAAATGGTCCAATCAAAAGACATCGAGTGGCTGAATGGAAAAAAAACGTGACCCGTATACATGCTGTGTACAAGAGACCCACCTCATTAGAAGGCACTCACACAGACTGAAAGTGAAAGGATGGAAAAATATCTTTCAGGCAAATGCAAATGGAAATGGAAATGGAAAAAAAGCTGTAGTAGCAATACTTATATAGGACAAAATAGACCTCAAAGTGAAGGCGATCACAAGAGATAAGGAAGGCCACTTCATAATACTAAAGGGATCAATACAACAAGAGGATATAACCCTGGTAAACATATATGCACCCAATGCAGGAGCACCCACATACATAAGAAAACTCCTGGAAGATATCAGGGGAGAGATCGACAACAATACAATCATAGTAGGGGACTTTAATACACCACTGACAGCACTGGATAAATACGCTAGACAAAAACTCAGCAAAGAAACAGCAATCCTAAATGACTCACTAGATCAGATGGACTTAATTGACATCTTCAGAACACTTCACCCCAAAGCCACAAAATATACGTTCTTCTCAAGTGCTCATGGGACATCTTCAAAAATAGACCACATATTGGGTCACAAACAAAGTCTCCCCGAATTCAAGAAGATTGAAATCATACCAAGCATCTTCTCAGACCACGAGGCCATAATATTAGAAACAAACTACAATAAAAAACAACTCAAAATACTCAAACACTTGGAAGCTGAAGAGCACGTTATTAAATATTGATTGGGTTACCAATGAGATCAAAGAAGAAATTAAAAACATCCTGGAAACTAATGACAATGAAAACACAACAATCCAAAATTTTTGGGACACAATGAAAGCAGTCCTGAGAGGGAAGTTTATAGCTCTACAGGCCTATCTCAAAAAACAAGAAAAAATGGTAGTAAATCATCTAAATCTACAGCTCAAAGAATTAGAAAGAGAGCAACAAGAAAAGCCCAGAGTGAGCAGAAGGAAGGAGATAATAAAGATTAGAGCAGAAATAAATGACATAGAGACCAAAAAAACAATACAGAAAATCAATGAAACAAAGAGCTGGTTCTTTGAAAGGATAAACAAGATTGACAAACCTCTAGCCAGGCTCACCAAGAAGCAAAGAGAAAGGACCCAAATCAACAAAATCAGAAATGATAGAGGCGAAATAACAACAGATTCCACAGAAATACAAATGATTGTTAATAAATACTATGGGCAACTCTACTCCAACAAACTAGACAACCTGGAGGAAATGGACATATTCCTAGAAAAATACAACATTCCAAAACTTAATCAGGAAGAATCTAAAAATCTCAATAGGCCAATAACTATGGAAGAAATTGAAGCGGTCATCAAAAACTTCCAGCAAACGAAAGCCTAGGATCATATACCACGACCAAGTAGGCTTCACAGGGGAGTTTTACCAAACATTCAAGGAAGAACTAAAACCTATCCTCCTCAGACTACAAAAAATCCAACAGGAAGAAACACTTCCAAGCTCATTCTATGAAGCCAGCACCACCCTAATACCAAAACCAGGTAAAGACAACACAATGAAAGAGAATTACAGGCCAATATCCCTCATGAACATAGATGCCAAAATCCTCAACAAAATCTTAGCAAATCACATCCAGCAATACATCAGAAAGATCATACACCATGACAAAGTAGGATTTATCCCAGGGATGCAAGGATGGTACAATATCTGCAAATCAATAAACGTGATACATCACATAAACAAATTGAAAGGAGAAAACCACATAGTCATATCAATTGATGCAGAAAAAGCGTTTGACAAAATTCAACACCCATTTTTGATAAAAACTCTCAGCAAGGTGGGAATTGAAGGAACATACCTCAACATAATAAGAGCCATATATGACAAACCCACAGCCAACATCATACTCAACGGATAAAAACTAACACCATTTCCCCTAAGAACAGGAACAAAACAGGGATGCCCACTCTCACCACTCCTATTCGACATAGTACTGGAAGTATTAGCCGTTGCAATTAGACAAGAAGAAGAAATAAAAGGCATCCAAATTGGAAAAGAAGAAGTAAAACTGTCCTTATTTGCAGATGACATGATATTATACTTAAAAACCCTAAAGACTCCATCAATAAACTATTAGACTTAATAAAAGAATTCGGCAATGTAGCAGGATACAAAATTAACGCCAAGAAATCTATGGCATTTCTATACACCAATAGTGAATGTGCAGAAAGAGAGACTAAAAAAGCAATCCCATTTTCCATCGCACCAAAAAAATTAAGGTACCTAGGAATAAACTTAACTAAAGAGGTAAAAGACCTCTACTCAGAAAACTACAGGATGTTGAAAAAAGAAGTAGTGGAAGACATAAAAAGATGGAAGAACATACCATGTTCTTGGATTGGTAGAATCAACATCATTAAAATGTCCATACTGCCCAAAGCAATCTATAAATTCAACGCACTTCCCATTAAAATACCAATGGCATATTTCACAGACCTAGAACAAACTCTCCAAAAATTCATCTGGAATAAAAAACGACCTGAATAGCTGCAGCAATCCTGAGAAAGAACAAAGGAGGTGGGATCTCAATACCAGATATCAAGCTGTATTACAAAGCCACTGTTCTCAAAACTGTCTGGTACTGGCACAAGAACAGGCATATAGATCAATGGAATAGAATAGAGAGACCAGAAATCAGCCCCAACCAATACGCTCAATTAATATTTGACAAAGGAGGCAAGAACATACAATGGAGTCAAGATAGTCTCTTCAATAAATGGTGTTGGGAAAATTGGACAGATACATGCAAGAAAATGAAACTAGACCACCAACTTACACCATACACAAAAATAAACTGAAAATGTATAAAGGACTTAAATGTACGACGGGAAGCCATAAAAATACTAGAAGAATCCAAAGGCATCAAAACCTCAGACATATGCCGAAGCAATTTCTTCACTGATACAGCTCTTAGGGCATTGGAAACTAAAGAGAAAATAAACAAATAAAAAGCTTCTGCACAGCAAAAGAAACCATCAACAAAACAACAAGAAAGCCCACTACATGGGAGAACATATTTGCCAATGCTATCACTGATAAGGGTTTAACCTCCAACATTTATAGGGAACTCATACAACTCAACCAAGGAAGATAAACAATCCAATCAAAAAATGGGCAAAGGACCTAAATAGACACCTTTTAAAAGAGGACATTCAGAAAGCCAAGAGACATATGAAAACATGCTCAAAGTCGCTAATCATCCGAGAGATGCAAATCAAAACAACAATGAGGTACCATCTCACACCTGTCAGACTGGCTATCATCAACAATTCAACAAATGACAAGTGCTGGAGAGGATGTGGAGAAAAAGGAACCCTCGTGCACTGCTGGTGGGAATGCAGACTGGTACAGCCACAATGGAAGACAGTATGAAGTTTCCTCAAAAAACTAAAAATGGAACTCCCATTTGACCCTATCATCCCACTTCTAGGAATATATCCCAAGAAACCAGAAACACCAGTCAGAAAGGATATATGCACCCCTATGTTCATAGCAGCACAATTCACCATAGCTAAGATCTGGATACAGCCTAAGTGCCCATCTGTAGATGAATGGATTAGAAAACTGTGGTACATCTACACGATGGAATACTATGCTGCTATAAAAAAGAAGGAACTCTTACCATTTGCAACAGCATGGATGGAACTGGAGAGCATTATACTAAGTGAAATAAGCCAGTCAATGAAGGAAAAATAGCGTATGATCTCACTCATTTCTGGATAATAAAGACCATTATAAACTTAGGAACAAAAATAGATACAGAGGCAGAGCTGCCTCAAGCAGATTGTCAAACTACAGCAGGAAGGCCGGAAGGGTGGGAGGGTAGGAGGGGGGTGGGTAAGAGATCAACTGAAGGACTTGTATGCATGCATATAAGCATAACCAATGGACATAAGACACTGGGGGGTAGGGGAGGCCAGGGGATTGTCAAGGGCGGGGGGAAAAAAAGGAGACATATGTAATACTCTTTGTAATACTTTAAGCAATAAAAAAAAAAGAAAAATAAATAATTAAAAAAATAAAGTATCATAAAACCACATCTCTAGAGTAGCACTGATGATAGTGAGGGAAGTTCTATGACAAACTGTGTTTCACTATCTGAAATGCCAGCTTAACCCACTCTGTGGAGACAAACTTTATACAGGTAACAGAATCAGCTTATTACACTGAGAAATCCCAATGTCAACACAGAGACAGATATAGGTGTAGTAGAAGGGTAAAGACATAAAACTAAAGGTTAACATTTCCATTCCTAGATTAGATCAAGCAAGATTCAACTATTCAACTGTAGTTCAAAGATGCCCAACAACCATGTGGAAATTCTTAGAATAGTAATTATTTATATCTTAGGCAATGTGTTTGTTGTCAATCTTACAAAAACTGTGAATCATGAAATCGATGGTGGCTTCCTCTTTGTACTGGCTGCTAAAAGGTGAGAATAAATTCTGTAGCAAAGAAATGACTTATGTAAACTTGCTCCTGTATTTTTTACCTTCACCATCTCATTTTCCTTGTGTCCTCATTCTTTCATTTTTTAATCTGAGTGAATTATGTAAACTTACTTAAATCCTTTCTGAAGCAAGGGAGTACTTAAGATACTAATTAAGCAAACAGAAACAAAAAATTAAAAAGCAAACATTACCTTTATATCAAAATTACAATCAAGTCTTCTAATTAACACGATGAAAGTGCCCGATGAATTGTCTTTTAGTGGTGGAGGCACTATGGGTTCACAGGCATTCTCTGGTTTTGAGTTAATCAAAAAACCCTGAAAAAAGAATTAGTAGTAAATTTTTTCTCTGTTAAACCAAAAAAAATCAATTCAACTTGCTCCTATGAACATGTTTTGAATTTGTTTCATGTGTTTTGCATTATGCTAGATGAATTATCTGGCAAAACAACAGCTCCTATCCCCCAATTGCTTACAATCCCAGAGCTTCTAAGTACTGTTTAGTTTCATAAGCATTTAGATTTTTTAAGTAAGATCTGTTTTTGCAATTAATATTTTTTAAAATGTCACAAAGAAGCCCATTTCCCCAAGACAATCACTATTAGCATCTTGGTATATTTCCCAACAATGACTGACATTTCTAAAACAAAGCAAATACTTTTTTAAAATTAACTTTTTGCATAGTCTCAATCATTTATTTATTTACAATCAACTCTAACATTTATTTTGTTATCAAACAATGAAAATGAACAGAATTTCTAGAAATTTATTGTATAGAAACACTAACCTCAATTAGCAAAGGCATATGTAGAAAAATGGTTCCTGCTACATTTTTAATAGCAAAAATTTAAAAACATGCACATCAATAAGACAGCCATTTAAAAATTATAATAAATTCATACAACAAAAAATAATGAAGTCATTAAAAAGTCATTTAGTCATTCTGTGATGATTAAACAATTAAATGCATATACATTAAATTGGAAAGATGTCCACAAGATAATTATTAACTTAAAAAGAAAATAGCAAGTTGCTTTTCCAAAGCTACAAGATGGTTTGACATCAGAAAATGTATTAATAAAAAAGTAACATTAGTATAATAAATGTTATTAATATTAAATGTTATAGTAATATATATTAATAAATGTTTGATACATATTAATGTTATATTAATAGATTAAAACAGAAAAACCAAATGACTATGTCAACAGATATAAAACACAATAAACGCATAAAGATTATCAAATTCATTAAATCCATTTATAAAAAGAAATGAAACAATTAAACCTATGACACATTGACTTAATAATAATCTCTATGGTCTAGCAGTCACACCAACCATCTATTCCACAGAATTTGGTAATTCCTCCTGCCATAAGTTTCATTGCTTAGCTTGTGATAGGGAATGCTTTTGCACATTTCAGGAATAAAATGCAGCATACCTTTATTTACTCATAGAATAGTTGCCCTTCTTGATTCCATAAAGCATTTGGTTTTTACTAGAACTGTGGTTATCATTCCAATGAATACTTAGTTCACTCATGTTAAATTTACATCCTTTTCTGCACCTTTATGCACACAAACTTTTTGATTTAATGCCAAATCACATAGTACATACAGTTAAAGATACTTATAACAGCAATTAAAATGAATCTGTACTATTAAGGCATATAACTAAACTGAAGTGAAGAAAACATGAGCAGCTACGGCCAAATTCCCTGGTGATGACAGGTCCATCATGACTGCCACCTGATGGACATCAATTGAAAGACTTCCCAATGTCAGAGATGTTAAAACATGAGGTAAGAAAAAGCTTTTTTTTAACCCTCCCCTGAGGATATGCTGGTTTTTTTTATTGTTTCAGAGAGAAAAAGGGAGGAAGAAAAGGGGAAGGTGAAGAGAGAGAGACATCCATGTGAGAAAGTTGCCTCCCATTAATGCCCCGACTGGGGATAGAACCTGAAATCTAGGTATGTGCCCGGGCCAGAAATCAAACCCTCAACCTTTTGGTGTACAAGGACAACACTCCAACCAACTGAACTATCAGGCCAGGGCTGAAATGCATCTTAGAATTAATAAATTTATATGTACAGACAAAAAAAAAGGGTCTGCAAATGGTCTTTGCTTTTGCCCCAGTGTGACTCAATGGTTAAGTGTAGACCCATGTACCAGGAGGTCTCAGGTTTGATTCCAGTCAGGCCACATGCCCAGGTTGCAGGATCAATCCCCAGTGGGGTGGGGGCGGGGGGGAAGGGTCGTGCAGAAGGCAGCCTATGGATGTTGATGCTTCGATGTTTCTCTCTCTTCCTCTCCCTTCCTCTCCCTAAAATCAATCAAAAGATTTTTTTCTTAAAAAAGGTATTTGTTTTTAATCATTTCTATATTGTTAAATGTGTTATGACAAGCATGTGTTATTTTTTTTATTTTATTATATTTTTAACCCTCACTCAAAAACGTTTTCACTGATTTTTTTTTTTTTTTTTTTTTTTTTTTTTTTTTTTTTTTTTTTTTAAGAAAGAGAGGAAGGAAGCGAGAGAGAACCATCAATGTTAAAGAGAAGCATCGATCGGCCACTTCATGTACGCACCCCGGCCAGGGAACAAACCCACAACCTAGGCATGTGCCCTGACCAGGAATCAAACCCACGACCTTTTCGTGTATGGGATGATGCTCCAACCAAATGAGCACCCAGTCAGGGCAGCATGTATTATTTTCAAACTTAAAATTTATAAAAGTACACATAACCTAACAGTACAAAAAACTAGCATTAGCGAAAAATTGAATTTTTAAAAAACTCTTAAATTATTAAACATTATCTTTCCTGATGATTATGCTAAAAAAGAATAACTTCCTAAAATAGCTTACTAATTCCTATTCTTCCCTCAGAGGTGAGTCACTTAGAACTAATGCAAATTTACTTTCATTGATCCACGAAGTCTCTGAGGTAGGGTGATAATGAGTTTTGCCAATTAATTGGCAGAAGCCCTTTGAATAGGAGTGGCCAAGAAGATGCTGCCTTAAGCCAGATCCACATGCCTAGAGCCACCCTCTAGGGCAAATCCCTTATTAAAAGGATACTTGCTCCACGATCAAGAACCCTCCTTATCTCTATCTTCTGAAGGGGGTCCTTTATGCCAATACAAAGGAAACCGAAAAAAAAAACTACCAATGCCTAGGATACTCAGAAACTGGATGCCCACCTTCTCTTTGCTGTTATAATTCTGTGATGATTAAACAAAGTTCTGGACAAACATAGTGCATGTATACTGGCACCTCAATTATCATCAACTGCATAATGCAGTAAGTTTACAGTATATTATGTTGGTTTTTAAAAAGCATTTATGACTATACATAAAGCAAAGTGCACAAAATGTAATTTTTCAGCTTGATGTGTTTTCTGACATACCTGAATCAGGACATAGAACATGAACAGCACTCCAGAAGTTCCCTTCATGCTCCCTGCCATTCATTCACTGCTCCCCAACCCAATCCCCAATGTCACTGCAGAAACATCTAAGAGCATAGATTCGTTTTGGCTCAATCTGACACGTAACAGAAACAGAACCA
Source organism: Myotis myotis (assembly GCF_014108235.1). Taxonomy (NCBI): domain Eukaryota; kingdom Metazoa; phylum Chordata; class Mammalia; order Chiroptera; family Vespertilionidae; genus Myotis; species Myotis myotis. Next base: position 112,195,367 of record NW_023416324.1, on the reverse strand, counting down.
TACAGTACAGTAAATGCCCTTTTAGATTTCTTTCTCTCAGTGCCATATTTGTGAGATTCATTCTACTGTTGACCAACCATACTGTTGAGATATACTTAGTAAATTTTTTCATTTTCATTTCTATGTAGTATTACATTCTGTGAGTACGCCAAAACTTATTCTAGAGTTGATGAGCATTTGGATAATTTCTAGGTTATTGCAAATAGTGCTGTTATAAATATTCTAGTACAAGTCTTTTCATGAACACATGTATATGTCTGTGAAGTATGTGCATTGAAATAGAACCATAGGCTATCCAGCAGGATCATGGGGTATTAAGCTTTAGTAAACACCACCAAGCAGTTTTCCAAGGTAATTTGGGTTACTCTTTTCAACTGAAACAATATAAATATAAAAATCATACAAATATAATTTTGCTTTAGTGCTTCAGAGGGTTTTCAGAATTGCAATATTTTGGGGTAAACATTAGGGGAAATTACTTTTGTTGATAAATTACACTGGTTAATAAAGTCATAAAGAGATAATTCAATGAAGTGGTTTTGTTTAAAAGACTGTTTCAGCCTGAGAAGTAGACTTCAGATTTCACTGAATGTCAAACTATGTAATGAGTAAAATGAAGAATATATAGTGATAATGTCAATAAAAATGCTAAAAGCAAGGTAGCTAAGCATCTTTGCCTTCATTAGAGTATAAAAGTAAAAGCAGGGCCCTGACTGGTTTGGCTCTGTGGTTAAGAGCGTCAGCCCACAGACTGGAGGGTTTCTGGTTTGATTCCCTGTCAAAGGCACATACCTTGGTTGCATGCTCAATCCCCGACCCTGGTCAGGCTGAGTGCGGGAGGCAATCAATCGATGTGTCTAATGTCAATGCCTCTCTCTCTCTCTCTCTCTTTCTCTCTCTCTCTCTCTCTCCCACCACCCCTCCCTCCCTTCTACTCTGTCTAAAATCAATGGGGAAATATCACTGGGTGAGGATTTTTTAAAAAGTAAAAGCAGGGCTGTAAGTGTTGCTCAGTGACTGAGCTATGAACCAGGAGGTCACGGTTAGATTCTGGTTCTCAGCACATGCCTGGGTTGCAGGCTCAATCCTCAGTAGAGGGCGTGCAGGAGGCAGCCAACTGATGATTCTCTCTCATCACTGAGGTTTCTATTTCTCTCTCTTCCTCTCCCTTCATCTCTGAAATCAATAAAAACGTATTTTTTTAAAAAAAAGTAAAAGCAGGAAGAGGAGAAGTAATAAACTGGTGTCTCAGTGAATACCCGAAGTTATGAATTAATAACTGCAGTAACATCAAACAGTTAACATTTAGTGAGCCATGGCACTCAGTACTCTGTGTCAGCACTATGCCCTTTAAATGTTCTAATTCAGTTCATCTTTGCAACCCTATGAGATAATTATTGTTATTATTATTATCATCCCTATTTTAAAAATGAGGAATCATCTAAGTCTCAAAAAAGGTAACCTGCCCAAGGTTACACATAATGCAATCCCCAGAAAGTCTGACTCCAGATGCTATGTTCTCAACCACTATACTATACTGCCTCCACAAGATAAAAAAAAAAAAAAAAAAAGTGGGTGAAGAGCAAAATGGACAACAAGAAGAGGAATGGACATTTACAACAATGAACAAGCAAAAATGTTAGTCTAAGGGGAAATTAAGGCTAATTCCAAAATTTTATACAAATACTTCAAATGATGAAGATGTCAACCTTATGCCCTGGCTGGGTGGGTGGCTCAGTTGTTAAAGCATCATCCCATATACCAAAGGTTGCAGGTTTGATTCCTGCCTGGTTTGGGGCACATATCTTGGTTGTGGGTTTGATCCCCAGTTAGGGTGTGCATGGGAGGCAACCAATCAATGTTTCTCTCTCTCTCTCTCTCACCCTTCCCGTCTCTGTAAAAACAATAAAAACATATCCTCAGGTGAGGATTAAAAAAAAAAGATATCAACCTTTCTGTCATAATTTTTGCAATCAAACCTAGACCAAGAGTTATACTGATGAATCAGATGTTATCAGCTATCATTTTCCTACTGTGAGACAGATGATTTTTTTTGAGTGTTTAATTCAAACCTATATTTGCCATTTCTAAAATGTTAATCCATAGACCACTTTCTTGTTACATGTGTACCAACGAAAACAAAAGGCAGAGAATCACTGCCATCCCTACAAAAGGAATGGCTCCTTTTCTAACATTCTTTAAAACTATACATTGTACAGTCTTTGCACCTCACCAAAGGAATAAATACACTGGCTTAGTTCTCCTCCCTGTTCAGCAAGATCCACCAACTAACTGTTATAAGCCCTCTTCTTTTTTGATTTCTCCAGGGCTTTGTCCATGGTTTTCTTGTTCTCCCCTCAACATCTGGGACAGTATCACTTGCCCTTAGGTTTATGATTCAGTCCTACACCGGAGAAGTGGAACCACTCGATGAGGCACTCGTCATTGTCACAGCTGATCATTTCTCCATAGAAGACCGGATTGCACAGACATTACGTGGGCTCGTTCGGGTTGATGGGAAAGTCTGCAGGGGATGTTTCCCTCTCTGCTTTGGTTTGCTTTCTTCTCCTTAGGCGTTCCTGAGGTGATGTCATCATGGTCCTGATTATTGGCTGCATTCTCCCAATTTTCATTGTTGCACTGTCTCAGAGACCTCTTGTTATTGGGCTTTTCTACCTGTGTGATTGTCTCATTCCTGGACTTATCCTGGCCGGCTTTGCCACTGTGGCCAGTGGTGTCATTGACCTCTTGAAGTTCCTCAAAGAGTTCCAGGTGACTGTCCAGATCCTGTTCTCCACCAGCTCCACCATCTGACTCTCAATCTGGATCTTCTCGTCTCCTAGGTCCTGGCTCCAGATCAGGGCTCTCTGAATGCAGTGCAACACTGTACTCTTCCGGTTGCTCTCCATCTCCTGATTAAACTTCTCATAATACTCATCTAGTTCCTTCAGGATTTCTTGGTATTTCCCATCAATCTCCAGCACCAGCAATACGTTTCTCTGCAAATCAAAAGGCAGAGACCCGATGGAGTCCAGGTAGCCCTCCACATAGTTCACCAGGTGGATCTGCTCCCGTTGGCAGGACTCAACATGGTTCACCAAGATCCCAGGCCACTCTGCGTGGCTTTCTGCTTCCTCCAGCCCCTGTCCCCTCAGAGCCCAGCCCTGCAAAATGCAAACCTCCCGCCCACCGGCTTCCCCCCTCCTGCTCACTCCACTTGGCTACATCTGTGACCATGCCGCCTGGCACAGGCGCAGGTGGGCCTGGCCAGTGCTCCTCGCCTCAGGCACTGTGTGGGAGTGCAGATACGCTCCCAGACGAAGGGGCCGGGACCAGGCCAACCAAGAGTGCTGCCCACAGGCCATACTTGTCCAACATGGAAAACCCCCAGATGATTTTATTTATATCAATAAGTTCCTAGAATGCTAAAAATATCCACTGCCTTTTTCTCTAATTCTTTATTAGATCATTCTTTAAAAATCTACCAGTAACTTTCATATACAGGATACATTTAATTCCTTATCTATATATAGAAAAGCTTAAGCAATCATTCGACCATTGGACCATTCCATAACATGCACTGACCACCAGGAGGTGGACACGCCAACCAGTAGGTTAGCTTGCTGTTGGGGTCTGGCTGATCAGGATTAGGAGGGATGGGCCGGACATGCACTGGAGCCCTCCTGAGATCCCTCCTCGGCCCCGATAGTGCACAGGTGTGAGAGACCCATCAGTGCATGAATCTGTGCACCAGGCCTCTAGTTTACAAATAACTGGAAATTATGTTCCTCTTATGAAGCAAAATATCCTTTAACTATAATTCATAGCATAGTAAGTTTCTGTAACACTATGCTCTGCATACACTGGCTGCATTTCATGAGGGCTCTGTTTAAGTACTAGGATGGATAAGACTGAGGCCCTACCCTAGTAATATCTGAAAAGAACTAAGAGGCCCAAAAAGAGAAAAAAAAAAAAAACAAAGAATAAGCAACATGTAGAACAACTGCATAGAACAGAGCAAATCAGCTCTATGGGAGGCAGTAACAGAAAAAGTGGTGTTTGTCTTGGTTGTTTTTTTGTTTTGTTTTTTTTTTTCTAATACAAGTCCTTTGGTTGATCTCTTACCCGCCTCCCTCCTGCCCCCCACCCCTCCCCAGCCTTCCCGCTGCAGTTTGACAATCTGTTTGAAGAAGATCTGCCTCTGTATCTATTATTGTTCAAAAGTTTATAATGGTCTCTATTATCCATGAATGAGTGAGATCATGTGGTATTTTTCCTTCATTCACTGGCTTACTTCACTTAGCATAATGCTCTCCAGTTCCATCCATGCCGTTGCAAATGGTAAGAGTTCCTTCTTTTTTACAGCAGCATAGTATTCCATCGTGTAGATGTACCACAGATTTCTAATCCATTCATCTACTGATGGGCACTTAGGCTGTTTCCAGATTCTAGCTATGGTGAATTGTGCTGCTATGAACATATGGGTGCATATATGCTTTCTGATTGGTGTTTCTGGTTTCTTGGGATATATTCCTAGAAGTGGGATGACAGGGTCAAATGGGAGTTCAATTTGTAGTTTTTTGAGGAAACTCCATACTGTCTTCCATAGTGGCTGCACCAGTCTGCATTTCCACTAGCAGTGCACAAGGGTTCTTTTTTCTCCACATCCTCTCCAGCACTTGTCATTTGTTGATTTGTTGATGATAGCCAATCTGACAGGTGTGAGATGGTACCTCATGGTTGTTTTGATTTGCATCTCTTGGATGATTAGTGACTTGGAGCATGTTTTCATATGTCTCTTGGCTTTCTGAATGTCCTCTTTTGAAAGGTGTCTATTTAGATCCTTTGTCCATTTTTTGATTGGATTGTTTATCTTCCTTTTGTTAAGTTGTATGAGTTCCCTATAAATTTTGGAGATTAGGCCCTTTTCAGATATGACATTGGCAAATATGTTTTCCCACACAGTGGGTTTTCTCGTTGTTTTGTTGATGGTTTCTTTTGCTGTGCAGAAGCTTTTGATTTTGATGTAGTCCCATTTGTTCATTTTCTCTTTAGTTTCAAGTACCCAAGGAGCTGTATCAGTGAAGAAATTGCTTCGGTATATGTCTGAGATTTTGTTGCCTTTGGATTCTTCAAGAATTTTTATGGTTTCCTGTCGTACATTTAAGTCCTTTATCCATATTGAGTTTATTTTTGTGTATGGTGTAAGTTGGTGGTCTAGTTTCATTTTCTTGCATATATCTGTCCAATTTTCCCAACACCATTTATTGAAGAGACTATCTTGGCTCCATTGTATGTTCTTGCCTCCTTTGTCAAATATTAATTGAGCATATTGGTTCGGGCCGATTTCTGGGCTCTCTATTCTATTCCACTGATCTATATGCCTGTTCTTGTGCCAGTACCAGGCAGTTTTGAGAACAGTGGCTTTGTAATACAGCTTGATATCTGGTATTGAGATCCCACCTACTTTGGTCTTTCTCAGGATTGCTGCAGCTATTCGGGGTCTTTTTTTATTCCAGATGAATTTTTGGAGAGTTCGTTGTAGATCTGTGAAGTAAGCCGTTGGTATTTTAATGGGAAGTGCGTTGAATTTATAGATTGCTTTGGGTAGTATGGACATTTTAATGATGTTGATTCTACCAATCCATGAACACGTTATGTTCTCCCATCTGTTTATGTCTTCCTCTATCTCTTTTTTCAACGTCCTGTAGTTTTCTGAGTAGAGGTCTTTTACCTCTTTAGTTAAGTTTATTCCTAGGTAGCTTAATTTTTTTGGTGCGATGGTGAATGGGATTGTTTTTATAATCTCTCTTTCTGAAAGTTCACTATTGGTGTATAGAAATGCCTCAGATTTCTTGGGGTTAATTTTGTATCCTGCTACATTGCCAAATTCATGTATTAAGTCTAGTAGCTTTTTGATGGAGTCTCTAGGGTTTTGTATGTATAATACCATGTCGTCTGCAAATAAGGACAGTTTTACTTCCTCTTTTCCAATTGGGATGCCTTTTATTGCTTCTTCTGGCCTAATTGCGATGGCTAATACTTCCAGTACTATGTTGAACAGGAGTGGTGAGAGTGGGCATCCCTGTCTTGTTCCTGTTCTTAGGGGAAATGGTGTTAGTTTTTGTACATTGAGTATGATGTTGGCTGTGGGTTTGTCATATATAGCTTTTATTAAGTTGAGGTATGATCCTTCTACTCCCGCCTTGCTGAGAGTTTTTATCAAAAATGGGTGTTGGATTTTGTCAAATGCTCTTTCTGCATCAATTGATATGACCATGTGGTTTTTTTCTTTCAATTTGTTTATGTGATGTATCACGTTTATTGATTTGCGGATATTGTACCATCCTTGCATCCCTGGGATAAATCCTACTTTGTCATGGTGTATGATCTTTCTGATGTACTGCTGGATGTGATTTGCTAAGATTTTGTTGAGGATTTTGGCATCTATGTTCATGAGGGATATTGGCCTGTAATTCTCTTTCATTGTGTTGTCTTTACCTGGTTTTGGTATTAGGGTGATGCTGGCTTCATAGAATGAGCTTGGAAGTGTTCCTTCCTCTTGAATTTTTTGTAGTAGTCTGAGGAGGATAGGTTTTAGTTCTTCCTTGAATGTTTGGTAAAACTCCCCTGTGAAGCCGTCTGGTGCTGGGCTTTTGTTTCCTGGAAGCTTTTTGATGACTGCTTCAATTTCTTCCATAGTTATTGGCCTATTGAGATTTTTAGATTCTTCCTGATCAAGTTTTGGAATGTTGTATTTTTCTAGGAATTTGTCCTTTTCCTCCAGGTTGGCTAGTTTGTTGGAGTAGAGCTATCCATAATATTTTTTAACAATCATTTGTATTTCTGTGGGATCTGTTGTTATTTCGCCTCTATCGTTTCTGATTTTGTTTATTTGGGTCCTCTCTCTTTGCTTCTTGGTGAGTCTGGCTAGAGGTTTGTCAATTTTGTTTATCCTTTCAAAGAACCAGCTCTTTGTTTCATTGATTTTCTGTATTGTTTTTTTGGTCTCTATGTCATTTATTTCTGCTCTAATCTTTATTATCTCCTTCCTTCTGCTCACTCTGGGCTTTTCTTGTTGCTCTCTTTCTAATTCTTTGAGCTGTAGAGTTAGATGATTTACTACCGTTTTTTCTTGTTTTTTGAGATAGGCCTGTAGAGCTATAAACTTCGCTCTCAGGACTGCTTTCATTGTGTCCCCAAAATTTTGGATTGTTGTGTTTTCACTGTCATTAGTTTCCAGGATGTTTTTGATTTTTTCTTTGATCTCATTGTTAACCCAATCAATATTTAATAACATGCTATTCAGCTTCCAGGTGTTTGAGTATTTGGGGTTGATTTTATTGTAGTTTGTTTCTAATATTATGCCATCGTGGTCTGAGAAGATGCTTTTTATGATTTCAATCTTCTTGAATTTGGGGAGACTTTGCTTGTGACCCAATATGTGGTCTATTTTTGAATATGTCCCATGAGCATCAGAGTGGAATGTATATTCCGTGGCTTTGGGATGAAGTGTTATGAAGATGTCTGTTAAGTCCATCTGATCTAGTGAGTCATTTAGGATTGCTGTTTCTTTGCTGATTGTTTGTCTAGAGGACTTATCCAGTGATGTCAGTGGTGTATTAAAGTCCCCTACTATGATTGTATTGTTGTCGATCTCTTCTTTGATATCTTCCTGTAGTTTTTTTATGAATTTGGGTGTTCCTGCATTGGGTGCATATATGTTTACCAGAGTTATATCTTCTTGTTGTATTGATCCCTTTAGTATTATGAAGTGGCCTTCCTTATCTCTTGTTATGGCCTTCACTTTGAGGTCTATTTTCTCTGATATAAGTAATGCTACCCCAGCTTTCTTTTCCTTTCCATTTGCCTGAAAGATATGTTTCCATCCTTTCACTTTCAGTCTGTGTGAGTCCCTTCTAATGAGGTGGGTCTCTTGTAGACAGCAAATGTATGGCTCATGATTTTTTATCCATTCAGCCACTCGATGTCTTTTGGTTGGAGCATCTAGTCCATTTACATTTAAAGTAATTCTTGAAAGGTACTTGTTTGTAGCCATTTCTTTTTTGGGTGGCTTTTTTCTCTCTGAGCTTTTTATTTCTTCTTTTTACACCAGTCTCTTTAGCATTACTTGCGTGGCTGGCTTGGTGGTGATAAACTCCCTTAGCCTTTTTTTGTCTGTGAAGCTTCTTATTTCCCCTTCAATTTTGAATGATAGCCTTGCTGGACAGAGTATTCTTGGATTCAGTCCTTTGCTATGCATCACTTTGTAAATTTCTGTCCATTCTTTTCTGGCCTGATGTGTTTCTGTTGAGAAATCATTTGATAATCTAATGGGAGATCTCTTGTATGTAACTTTCCGTCTCTCTCTTGCAGCCTGAAAGATTCTCTCTGTGTCTGAACATTTGCCATGCTAATTATGATGTGTCTTGGTGTGGGTCTTTTCGGGTTCACCTTGTTTGGGACTCTCTGGGCTTGTGTTACTTTTTTCTTCCCCACCTCAGGGAAGTTTTCTGATATTATTTCTTCGAGTAGGTTTCCTAATCCTTGTTCATCTTTCTGTTGTTCTGGCACCCCTATTATTCGTATGTTGTTTTGTTTCATGTTGTCCCAAAGCTCCCTTAGGCTCTCCTCCTGTCTTTTAATTTTTTTCTCCAATTGCAGTACAGTTTGGGTGTGTTTTGCTTCCTTGTTTTCTAATTCACTAATTCGGTCCTCCGCTTCTCCTAGTCTACTGTTGATACTTTCAATGGTGTTTTTTATTGCAGCTATATCGCTCTTCATTTCTTCTTGGGTCTTACTTAAGTTGCTGATTTTTTCAGCTGTTTCTTCTAGCTTCTTGCATATGTTATTGATTTTTTCCTCTGTCCGGTTTATGCAGTCTAGGACCCTTACTCTGAATTCTTTTTCTGTCATGTTGCATGCCTCTGTATCACTTAGCTGCTTTTCTGGCGAGTCCTCCTTTTCTTTCCTTTGGGGTTTTCTTTGTCTACCCATGTTTGATCTCACTGACATATCTAGACGTTGAGACGTTCAGTGACTGCTCCCTGGGTGGCAGTGACTCCTTGGGCTGTGGTTGCTCTTCGGGCGGTTGCGGTAGAGCTGCTCCTTAGTTGGCAGCAGCTCCTCTGGTGGGTGCTGTTCACAACTGTGGTGGCTCTTCTAGCTGGTGGGGGGAGGTTTCACGTACAGCTGCTGTTCCTCAGACAAAGGGTGTGGTGCTCAGGAGGCTGCTGTTGCTTGGATCTGCTGCATTGATTTAAAGACACAAAATACAACACAACAAGGCACCACGTACCAGGCACTAAACACAAATATATTCACGATATTAATAACCCCAAATAAAGGTGACCACCCGAATTAAGAGAATTAGGGGATAAGGAAGAAAGAAGAGAAAAAGATAAAAGAGAAAAAAGAAAAGAAACGAAAAGAAAAGAAAAGAAAAGAAAAGTAGGGACCAAAAAAAAGAGTGCAAAAATGAAACTGGAAAAAAGGAGGGGCGAAAATAAAAGAGAGAAAAGAAAAGAAAAAAAAAGAGTGAAAAGAGAGAATGAAGTGGAAGAGGGGAAGAGACTATTTATATGAGGAGAAAACTCCTATAGAACCGCCACTAATCCCAACAAATTCCAGCAACAGCTCCCTGGAGATGAATGCAAACTAGAAACAACCAATAATATCAAGAGAGGCAAGGGAAAACAGAAGCACAAAAATAACCGGGGGGGATGGGTGGAGGGAGGGGAAAAACCAGCAGAAAAAAAATAAAAATAAAAAGCAAAACAGCCTCACAACCAGTCCTAAAACACACACACACACACACACACACAAAAAAGGAAGCAACAACAAAAAAACAATATACTCAACAATCAAGCAAACAGCAACAAAACAATAGAAAGATAAAAGAAGAAGAAAAAATTTTGGATAGTGAAGAAAGATAAGGGGTATGTGTATAAAGATTTAGAGCAGTGGATTGGAAATAGGATATATAAGTAGGGTGAAATTTTGACAGGAGGTAAACAGAAGGAATAGGGAAAATCTAACGCAGGAATAGGGTAAGAGAAACAGGACAAAAAAATGTTAAAAGTGAGGGAGAGGGTTTTAGCATAGAGGTAAAATTGAGGTAGGGAAAATTGTTGCTAAAGGAACGATGAAAATAGAATGGAGAACACTAATCCCAAAATAAAATAAAGAGAAAATAAAATGGCACTTTAAAAAATGGTAAAATGGTAGCAGTAATAATACTGGTTAAAAATAAGAATGTAGTAATTAAAAGGGTAAAATCAGGTGATGGAAAAAGAAGAAAAAAAAATTGGTTTCTTAGTTAAAAGGTGAAAAAAGAAAAAAAAAAATTGCAGTAGTGAAGGTCCTTCAGTTCTTTTACTCATCAGTCTGGCTCGCCTTAGTCCTGCCAGGTATTCAGGAGAGTGTAGAATTTCCTTGCGATACACTGTTCCTTTGTGTTGTAAACCACAGTCCTTATTTTAAAGCAGGCCGTATTTGTTTCCCAGACTGCCTTATTTTGTGTTTAGCAAAGAGTCAGTTTGTGGCTCAGCCTCTGGGTGGCAGTGTTCTGGGGTTGGCCTCTGAGGCTATACGGCTTCTCTATCGCACTTAAAACTGGTTTGGGGAGGTCAACTATCCAGAGCTGTTTCTTTAATCGTTACCCTGCTCTGTGTTGTTGCTGGGATTCTGTCTTGGTTCTTAAACTCTACTGTATTTCAGTTGGGTGCCAAAAACTGACCATAGTACTATAAATGACCTGACCAATATAACAACAGATATTGCTCTTTTTTTTTTTTTTTTTTTTTTTTTTAAGTTCAAGATCTAACTGGCTTTATTCAACAATTCATGAATTGGGCAGCATCCCACCTAGTAAATGGAACGGTGCCCTAAGCTATCACTCTTTTAACGTGTTCTAGACATTATATTTCTACTGATGTTCTGTAAAATCGAATTAGGCTTTTGGCAAGTACATCAGTTATTTCAACAAATTTTTGACATGTTGCATCTAAGCTATATTTCTACTCTTTTCGGTACCTATCTTTTAACACTCAAGGGCAAACATTAGTATATTAACCATTCCAAGCTTCATACCACCTGCAAATCCAACAGCCATTCCTTCCAAGTCTTTTTGCACATCAAGAAATGCACTGAATAAGATAGAAATGTGAGGGTTATGGACCAATTCAAAGTTAAGCCCTTGCCCTAGCCAGTTTGGCTCAGTGGATAGAGTGTCAATCCACGAACTGAAGGGTCATGGGTTCGATTCCCGGTCAAGGGCATGTACCTCGGTTGCAGGCTCGATCCCCAGCCCTGGATAGGGACGTGGGAGAGGCAATCAATGTGTCTCTCATTGATGTTTCCCTCTGTTTCTCCCCCTCCCTTCCACTCTCTCTAAGAATCAATGGGAAAATATCCCACGGATGATAATTAACAAACAAAAAAAAAGTAAAGCCCTTGCTCTGGCCAGATGGCTCAGTTGGTTGGAATGTCGTCCCATACACCAAAGGGTTTCGGGTTTGATTCCCAGTCAGGCCATATATCTAGGTTGTGGTTCGATCCCCAGTTGGGGCAAGAATAGCCAATGTTTCTCTCTCATATCGATGTGTGTGTGTTTTTCTCTCTCTCTCCCTTCCACTCTCTAAAATCAATGAAAATATATCCTCCAGTGAGAATTTTTAAAAAATAAAAAGTTAACTGGATCAAAAGAAAGGGTTTTCAAAAACCTCTTCGCAAATTAGATATTACATTTATAACATTATTCAGAGCAGTAACTGAGTATCTTTCACCTCAAAGTAACATCTCATCTTTTACACACTGATAGAATTCTTCCCAATAATCTTTTGTGGTTATATATTTTATCATATTTTAGATTTATAACCTGTTTAGATTATATATTTTATCAATGAGTTAGATTTTAGATTATAATAAAATCTGATTAAAAGATACCATGGATGCTTCTGGTCAAGGTGAAATAGGTAAATACTGTGTTTGCTTCCTCCAATGACCACATCAAAATTACAAATAAATTATAGAACAATCAACCTGGAAAGCCATCTGAAGATTAGCTGGACAGAATTCCTGTAACTAAGGATATAAAGGAGCCACATTTGGTAGGAGGGGAGGAGACCCACACCACATGTGATGGTTGAGAAACCTCAGGAGGGATATCTCATCTGCAGGGGTCCCACCTAAGGAGTAAGGGGTCCCAGTCCCACAATGGGCTCCCGAGCCCAGGGTTCCAGTGCCAGGAAGAGGAGTCTCTACAACATCTGGCTTGGAAAATCAGCAGGGACTCTATCCAGATGAGAGTGCTGCTGGAAACCCAGGCATCCTCTTCAAGGGCCTGTGTACAGCCTCAGTTGCCCACACTCACCCTAAACTCCTTTGAACAAACAGTAGTGAAAGGTACAAGAAACATACATAGAGAAACTGAGTTGTAAGACTTCCAGGTGAGGGCTGGAGGGACAGCAGATTGTCCCTATGTTGAACCCTCCCCCGACATGGCCTGAAGGTACAGGCGCTTCAGACTTTCTTAAAAATTCTCAAGGATCCTCAGACCCCAGGCAGGCAAGGACTGGCCTTAGAGTGCCCTTTACCTCTGGCTTAAAGGCCCCAGCCCCAGCCCCAGCAATGGTGCCAAATCTGAATATTCATTAACATGATGAACATTAACCTGGTGAACACCGTTTACCTTACCCTGAAACTCCCTGAGACCTTGCCCCACCCAAAGCTCTGGCCATCCTTGAAGGCAGCCATCTCACTAGTGCTGCAGACTGCCCTAATAACTCTCAAAAGTCCAAAGGGTCTGGGAAGGTGGCTAATGGACACACCATGCCCTGTGCCTCTTGCTGATTGGCCCCAGGACTGCTTTGTAGAGTGGTCAGCCTTGGTTCATCCTGTGGCCTCTCCCACGTGCCTCCAGGCCCACCACAGGCAGCTACCGCCTGTGGATCACTTTGTAGCTCCTACCAGGTAACCCAGGGACAAGCACAGGCAGCAGTTGACCTTGGCCTGAACAGGAGCCCCACACAAGAGTCCTCAAAACCAACATACCTGGTGGCCAGCTTCAGACCACAAGAGAGAATCACCCATTAGCTCCACAAACAGCATACCCAAAGGGTAGTCTCAGCAGGCACCAGAGCTTCACTGCGGCAAATCCCACTCCATGCTGTCAGTCCCTGCATAGCAGCTGGTACACTATGATCATGGCTAATCCTTCCAGCCAAGCAGTCTGAGGCTCAATCCCCACCCAAGGAACTGCAACCGGAGGGCACATACAACCCACATTCTTGGAGCACCCAGCTGAGGTGATCAGAAAGACTGTGCCACTGGGCTCCACAAGACACCTACTATATAAGGACACCCTGCCAAGATCTACCTAATACATAGAAACAAACACAGAGGGGCAGCCAAAATGAGGAGACAAAAAAACACATCCCAAATGAAGTAAAAGGGAAAAACTCCAGAAAAAGAACTAAACCAAATGGAGGCACACAATCTACCAGATATGGAGTTCAATGAACTTGGGGAAGAACAGACAAAAAGTCTCTACGGGGTTGAACATTTCTTATGTTGAGAGCAGCCTCCCTCATAGCTAATATTTCACTAAATATGCAGTTAGTCACTACCTAGCCTGCAACTGGTCAGTGAGAAAAATCCAAGTGTTAGATTTGGGGAAACAGGCTGGCAAAGGATAGCTCCTTGATTAGCTGGGTAGCAACAGAGTCAGAATATTCTGAGGTGAAACCACAGAGGCCTCCTGATCAGAGAAAAGGGGATGTGCTTTGGAGGTCAGTGACTGCATTAATCCTTTATCAAGCCAGGTCTACAGGTGATTCTGGGTTTTATTCCTGAAACAGTTTGGAAACTGCTTTTCCAGGCTATGATACTCTGAACATCTCTATCCCTTTCTAGGTAAATTAGCTAGAAGGGATTCCATTATAAAAATTAAGAAACCTTCCATATACACAAATGATAACCACGTAAGAACTTTATGAGTTTATAAATTTATGAACTAAAAGCGCTAAATATTCAGAAAAAAAGATCTAAAGGCCTATAATAGCAGATAACACCCTAATGTTTAACTCTAAAGAGAAAAGTGGGATTGATATGTACAAGTAAACGAAGGGGTGAAGGAAGGCTTTCCTTTTTCTTCTGTATACATATATTTTACAGTGAGAAATAGTCATACAGTACTGGGAATTTATAAACATAATTTAAAATCATGCATGCAGCACATATACTAAAAGTAATTTTTTTTTAACTTTAAAAAATTAAAACCCAGAGGTGCCTCTCAACCTAATTGAGAATAATAGTTTTACTGTACTTAACAAACTAAAAACATTCTATGGTACATATAAACACAATTTCATATATTCTGACTTACATAACATAAAAACTTCATATTACCTTGGAATGGGTAATATGGGTAATACTTTCTAACTATGACCTCAGAGGAGAAAGAAAAAATAGCAATTTTTAACTAAAATAAAAATTCTAAACCTTAAATAAAGTTAAAAGATGAGCAAAAAACTGGGGAAAATAATCTGAAGCATATTGGCAAACAATAGATTGATACTTCCAATATATAAAGAATTCTTGCCGAAACCGGTTTGGCTCAGTGGATAGAGCGTCGGCCTGCGGACTGAAAGGTCCCAGGTTCGATTCCGGTCAAGGGCATGTACCTGGGTTGCGGGCACATCCCCAGTGGGAGATGTGCAGGAGGCAGCTGATCGATGTTTCTCTCCCATCGATGTTTCTAACTCTCTATCTCTCTCCCTTCCTCTCTGTAAAAAATCAATAAAATATATTAAAAAAAAAAAAGAATTCTTACAAATCAATAAGAATCAATATCTTAATTTAAAAATAGGCAAAGAACATTAACAGGTATCTCTTTCTCTCTCTCTCTTTCACACATACGCACACACACATACACACATGGCAAAAAACATTAAGATGATCAATCTCAGTTTTTTTATCAATCAATAATATTTGGTAATATCTAGTATTAAATATGGTATAAGGACAGCCTCAGACACTAAATTTAGAAGGGCATCCTGGAATACCAACAAAAGTTTAAACATGTGTTCCATAAACAAAGCAATTCTACATGATCTTATACAAATAAACACACAAGGATAAAGACATTCATGCACTATGAAAAATTAAATAAATATTATAAAATCCATAGTGTTTTATGATATTGCAAAACCATGCAGCCAATGCAAATAAAAATGTACCACTTCTGTTAGCATGAAAAGATTTTCTAGATATATGATTGAAAAAGGCAGGCAACCAAGTAGTATGTTCCTATTAGTGTTAAATACAGATTCATTATCTATACAAGCATTTACATAAATATATACACACACATATCTACACACACACACCACGGCATATATTCTAGAAAACAGGTCTAAAATATTGTATACCAAAATTTTAACAGTGGCTAGTCCAGAATAATACAATCATAGGTGATTTCCACTTTCTTCTTCATACCTTTTGAATAGTCTAAACCCTGTACAAATGAATATGTACAGGTTTTCTGATGAGGAATAGTAATAAATATTTTCATTCTTAAAATAAAGTCACCTAATATTAAATACTTTGTGCTGTAATCATATATTACTATTTTCTTACCTTTAAACCTTCAGCTGGAAGTCTATAACCAAATCTTGCTGGAAGGTCATCAAATGTCTGAGACACATTTTCAAAATTATACTAAATGTAAAATTAGAAACAATCCAGTTACAACCAACTTAAACATCACATCAAAAACAAAAAGTTTATTAAATTATTTGAGTTTTCATTTCCACAATTCTGATTTATTATCACAGTTTATTATAAGAAAAATAATTTTATAAATGTGCATCCACTAAAATAGCAAAGAATACATACAATTTACTCCATATACAGCTGCTTAAATTGGATTCTGATTTCATATAATAATTAAACAACAGCAATAATTCTATAACATTAAACTGCCCACTATTTTCTGAGTTTTTCCCGCAGACAATACCCTAGCAAGAGATTTTCTAGAAAGATTATTTCCCAGCAGGATTCCACTTTATTTTCTCTATATTATAGGGTCTGACTTATTGGAAGAGATTTACAGGATTTCTGGCCCTTGCTATGAAAAATGCATTTTCCCCAAAGCAAGGAAGAGTATCAAATCCTACTTTTAAAGCATTGTTATTTTTTATATAATCTGAACATTTTTATCTAGGGCTAAACAATGAAAGGATTAAACTGAATGAAGTACATATATACAGAAAACCTATTTTAACAACTTTCCCCTTCCTTATAGATATAGATTCCTATGCTAAAATATTTATCAGTCCTCTACCAAAACAGAACAAAACAAAACAAGTAAATAGTAAATAAGTAACTTTAGAAACACAGACAAAACCTGTATGGTGCATTAGAAGTTCAGATAGTTGCCATAAACTGTAGGCAAAAAAAATCGAACATATTTGTTTGAATATACATAAAAAGAATGGAACAAAGCAAGACTGTCATGTATAGATAAAAAAGGATAGAAGGATCAAGCAAAACTTAAATATTCATAAACATGGATTAGGTCGCACATCCAGGTTGATGGCTATATCATCCCTAAATCAAACACCTACTGGTGATCCCCATTCTAGCTTCATGTGTCATATGCCAGAGACATGCAGATAAATAGTTCTTCAGGTTAACAGCAAGTTACAGCTGTGTTCACATGCAAATACCTTACATCTCTCCCATAGAGCAAGCAAAGGTTGGATCCAGACACCTTCCATCTGTCAAGTCCCCTTGCTAACCTCAGCTCAGACCCTGGTAACCACCCTGTCACCAAGGAAAGCTAATGCAGCAGAGAGAGACTGGACAAACTGATGACAGTAACACAGGACTCAGGCAGTATGGTTCTTACATTCCACTTGTACCCTATCCCAAGTGTCTCAGCATATCCATCTATTCCCTGTACTTCTCACCGTATGTTTGTAATTAATTCAATAAACTGTGTGATTCAAGCAACTGAATTTAGTCTCTGAACCTATCCATTGTGTCACCTCTGGAATAGTCAGCCTGGTGTTATACTTGGAGGTCAGCGCTGCTTGTGAGTAATTTCCTACTGTAACACTAATTCATCTTTGCAGAGTGCACTAGGATTACAAAGTGCTTTAGAGTCACAAAGTGCTATTATATCCATCACCACATGTATCATTTAATCTCTAAGTAAAAGACCTTTCTTTAATTGATTTAATTCAATTATGATCAGCTCTGTGTTGAATTTGAGAAACTCATTTAACTCTTCCAAGGCCAAAGACACTACTGTAAAATAAAGAAACTGATCTAGATCAACATAGATAGACCAAAGAAAAATACAAATGCGTGCAAACAGTACTTTTTTATACTGAAGTATTTTTTTTATCATTTCCTATTATTGAAGAGTTTCACTTTTTTATTAGAAGTTCAGAAATAAAATATCTGCCTTGACCTACATAGTACTTGTAATACTAGGACTTGGAATCAGTTGTGTTATTGAGTGAAACCCATTTTGAAATTACTTTGTCTTTTCTTAATAGCAAATTAAGGATTGCCTCACAATGCCTCTTATAGTCCCACTAGAGGCCCAGTGCACAAAATTCGTGCACGGGTAGGGTCCCTAGTGGCTGCCGGCTGCCAGCAGGGGCCTTCCTTCATTCCGCGCCATCCCCTGTGGTCAGCGCACGTCAGAGCGAGCGATCAAACTCCTGGTCAGTCGAACTCCCGAGGGGGCACTTTGCATATTTTTTATATATATATTTTAGAGGCCCGGTGCACGAAATTCATGCACTGAAGGGGGGTCCCCCAGCCTGGCCTGTGCCCTCTCACAGTGCGGGAGCCCCACAATCAATCACCCCAAAGAGGTAGGCCTCGCCCACCCATCCGGGGCTCCTCGATAGATTACCCCAAAGAGGTAGGCCAGAGCTGCGGGACCCGCCTCCGCACTGGGCACACAGCATCAAGCCTCTGCCCACCCACGTGCACTTGCAGCCCCGCCCACCCACATGTGCCCACTGCACACACAGCCTCCTGGAGATTGCTCTTTACAGCATGAGGGCATCACCGCATGAGAGTGTCACAACCACATAGGCTTTTATTAATAGGATAGATAAATTGTTTAAAAAAAAAACAGTTCTTATCATGAATACGAGAAATGGAAACATCTTTAGCACAAAGTGCTTTACATTTTTACTACTGAGGGGAGACTGCTGCTCCTGAAATTAAAGCATGTTCACTATTAAAATGTTTGAATTAGAAAATAAAGTCACTCCTCTCAGGAATCCCATCTGCAGTGATTACCACGTATAACAGTTTTAATGCACATATTTTGAAAAGGTCTTTTCCTAAACCAATTCTCCTCTTTGACAGCAGCCTTAATAGAAAGTTTCATTTAATTTAGAAAGTAACAATTATTGAGCATTTATGACATCATTGTTAGGTCGGAGAGAGCCCAGAATCAGATACATGCAGACATGTGATGAGATAATGGACTCCCCCTGGCATGTCTAGCAGATCAGCATGCCAGACACAGATACTGGCTTCTCCCTGAATCAACACTGACCCCCACACAGATACTGACTCCTTCCTGAACACCTTGCTGATCCCCTGCAGCTGAAACTTCCCCAATTGAATACCTCAGCTCATGTCCCCGCCCCTCACCCAACCACAGTATAAAAAAAGCGCTCCCCTCCCTGTTGGCGTGAATCCACGTGCCCTGTCCTTGGGAGTACATGGGTCTCCCGGGGACGCAGAATAAACTTTCCTTCCTTCCTTTCTTTTCTGATTCACTCGACTCTTTATTTCTTATGCCGCCTCCTGAGCCACCTAACCTAACAATCATAAACACTTAACAGGTATTCACTTATTTAATTCTTACAACAACCCTATAAAGTCAGTCACTATTATCTTCATCCTCATTTTAGAGAGAGACCACAGATGTTGAAAATAACTGGCTCTAGTAAATTAGAGGAACCAGGATTCTAATTTATGCAGTCTGGCCCCAGAACCCTGGCTCTTAACCCATTGCCCTACATTGTCTCTCATACAGTCTCATTTTCATAAAAAGTAAAGTGAGACTTAAGAGACGTTAAATTTAGCTCAGATTCTAACTCAACTGCTAGAGCTACCATGCTGTGTAATCCAATCCATTCACACCACTGGGTGCTACTCTCCTATTCTGCCCATTGGCCCGCACAAGCACCTACCAAGCAACGAATTCTGTCCCTGACAAATCTCTTCAACAGAATCAAAAAGCAGATTGGGAGTAAACCAAAACTGGGTTGTTTGACTTGCTCTAAAACAATATAAGATGGATACTACTTCTCAATAAAATCATGGCCCTACTCAAAGCTAACAAGTCACTTGTAGCTTATGAGCCTCAGAACATTCAACATTGATCTGGTTATCTCTAAAGTGTCATGCCCCTGCCAATTCTAAGGTTCCATGTTTCTATATATAAACCTACATAATAATTTCACATTTCCTTTGGATCAAAGGAAAGAGAAACGAGATAAGAGATGAAAAGAAAATGAATTGCTAACAGAAACAACAACAATCTAAAGTACCAAGGAATGAATACTACTAAAAGAAAACATAAAAGAACTAAATATCCAGTGAAAAGCTATTTATCAGTTCAAAGATTTACTGAATTCCTACTGTGTAACTTGCTCTAGGCATGAGACATAAGGTTTAGTAAGACAGTCCTGACTTCCAGGTACTCATGATCTAGGGAGCTTACTGACTAGCTAGCAACACACTATAGTGGCATCTCCAATAGTCTCTTCTATTTTTGGCATTTGAATTCTCCCATTTAACTGTTAATATCTGACAGCTGTACTGTTGTCAGGATATTAACAGTTAAATGGGAGAATTCAAATGCCAAAAATAAAATCATCTGGCATACAAATAGCAAGACTAAAACTGACTTTATCATTTCAAAAGCAGAATACTCATACTTATCCCAAAATGGAATTAGAATCAATCTTTACCAACTTATTGAAATCTGTGTTGCTGCAAACTAAGATTTCAAGGATATTCTCATTCAATTAAAAGGAAGAACTAATATTTTCTACCTCTTGACTCACTTCTTTTGAATAACTGTGTTACCACATCCAGTTCCTCAGTCTTTACAACCCACTCCCCTCCAACTATCTCTGTACTCATGTCAGCCTTCCATCTTTTAGTGTCAGCACAAAGGCCAGATTTAAGCAACTCCCATTCTCCTCCTCCTCCTCCTCATCCTCCTCCTCCTCCTCCTCCTCCTCCTCCTCCTCCTCCTGCCATGAGCAACTCCCATGCTCACAGTTCCTTCACCAGATAACATCATACATTTCTCACTTACTTGCCTAAAGCACAGGGAACACTGATGGCAAGAACTGATTGTTCTTCTGTACTTAATATTTTGTTCTATCTCTATTAAAAAATTCACCTTGGGCAGTCTCATACATTGCTCAAGGGAGTGAGTGAAGGATGAAGAGAATGATAATTAGAAATGCAGATAAAACAGATAAAACATTTACTGTGTGTCAGATACTGTTCTAAGCAGTTTGCCTTACTTAATCATCACTGTAACACCTCAGCATATAAATGAAGGAACTGAGGCACTTACAGCGGCTAAGTAATTTGATCAAGATCACACAGTGGGGTACATCTACACAACGGAATACTACACTGCTGTAAAAAAGAAAGAACTCTTACCATTCACAACAGCATGGATGGACCTGGAGAGCATTATGCTAAGCAAAATTAACCAAGCCAGAGAAAGATAAATATCACATGATCTCACTCATCTGTGGAATATGTTGAACAACATAAACTGATGGGGAAAAAATAGATATAGATATAGAGACAGAGAAGCATCAAACAGACTGTCAAACTTCAGTGGAAAGGAAGGGGAGGGTGGGTGGTAAGAGATCAACCAAAGGACTTATATGCATGCATATAAGCATAACCAATGGACAAAGACACTAGGGGGGTGAGGGCATGTGCCAGGGGGTGGGGTTGGCTAGGGAGAGGTCAATTGGCTACCGGCTGGCGACTGCTGCTTTAAACAAAAAAAAAAAAAAAAAAAATCACACAGCGGTTCAGTTCCCAGAGCAGTCCACAGTCATTTAACCCATCATAGCTGAACCATAGAGTAACAATCCACTTCAGGTAAAAAGGAAAGAAAGACAACAAGGAGTGGCAGACATTAGAAAGAATAGAGAGAAGAGGAAGATGGGAGGAGGAAATGAAAGAAATCAAAGGAAAAAGGTAGACAACAAGAACTTCACCATTCATACATCCTCTACCTCATTTCAAAAGTTATCCCAAAAATATTCCAAGCACTCTGGGGACTAATTTGGAGGAGAGATTTGAATAATAATGAACTCTTAATTCTGCTTCCATTCCAACTTAAAAAAAAATCCACTTTTCTAGAAAATAATCTAATCAGCCAGTTCTCTCCTAAAGAGGGAAACAGAGGGTAAGAAATCTCATAGGAATTAGAATTGCTATGCCTTCAAAAGATAAGGTATAGAAACCAGCTTCGTTTTCTCCCAGGCTCTACACTGATCCTAGACCATAAGTGCTACAGTATCCAGACACATGGCTGAGGACCACATCAAGCTTTGATCAGCAACAATTCCAACCCTTCTATTTCTCACCTAATGTCACTAAGCAAAAAGTGAAAACAGTAAACCTTAGCACAGTACCTAGAGTATAGATGTGCATGGGTACACACATGCACACACACAGTTAATTCTTCTCTTTCTAGCTTCACAGAAATTAGAAATAGAAAACAGATACACTTCCCAGTTTAGAGGATAGTAAGATGCCTAGAAAGGACACAAAGGTTTTGAGGAGCAATGTTCTCTAAAAATCTTTTCTAGCCATCATTACAGATAATACCATTGTGCTTTTTTTCGGACTCATTAACATTAATTTTAGCTTAATATTTTCTTTGTTAATCCTCACCAGAGGATTTTTTTTTTCCCATTGATTTTCAGAGAGAGTGGAAGGGAGGGGAAGAGACAGAAACAACATCAGTGGGTTGCCTCCCACGCATGCATGGGGATCCAGCCTGCAACCTACATATGTGCCCTTGACCAGCATTAAACCCAAGACCCTTCAGCCCACAGGCTGACCATCTAACCACTGAGCCAAACCAGGTAGGGCAGTTTAATATTTTCTATAGACATCTTGTACAATTTTAAAAAATAACATTATTAAAGTCATTACATATATACTAATTATCAAGAAAAACAGTAAGATTCTAGAAATACACAGCATTTAGCTATACATGCATATGAGCACTCTTGGGAGCATGCACACTTGGAAGAATAACAACATCTATCAGGTATTTACTGTACATTAGATCTTACGTTAGATATTCAGCAGTAAAAAGATGAGTAAGGTCCCCCACTTTCAAGTAACAACTATGTGTATGTGCCCATATATTTTTAGGTAAACACCTTATAAAATTCTACCATTTAGGACTTTTAAAGCTTTTCTTTAAGGGATGTTTTTAGACATGAATAAATTTTACAATACTTACTGCTAAAATGTCTGCTTCTACAGGCAGTAGGTTTAAAAATGCAAACAACTGCACAGTCAAGATGGTATAGATTTGTGTGGCCGACAGCATGAGCATCCCTATGGAGAGCAGCATCTCGCTGTCAAATCACCTGGAAGATAAGCAGGTAAATAACAATGAACTCTGGTGCTTTGTCCCTGAAAATAAGTGACTTGCTATATTCATTCCTGATATCCAAAAATAACTCTTTTAATTATGATGATGAAAACATTAAAATTAAATGTTTTTTAATTTCAAAAGCATATTTCAAAAGCATGGATTTACACAGATTTGAATATTTAGGTAAACACCCAAGGTTAGTCAAAACTTACAAAACTCATGGTGATTAAGTTCTGTGTTTTAACCACAAAAAAAAATCTTCCCATAGTTGTTGGTTTACAGTACAACTCATCTACTAATTCAATTTGGGGAAAACTAGGTTTCAATCCAAATAATGATTTAAAAACTCACAAGCACCTTTGCTTTAAATTTTTTACAATTTTAAGAAATTTTTATAATTATTTAAATATAATTGATAAATTCACATTTAATTTACTTTTTATTTATTCTTGCACATTGTGCCTATAGATAATGTAAAAAAAACAAAACACTTTAAGTAATACTTTTGCCCTTTCTCTCCTAATATATACATTTTTCCGTCTCTACATCCTAATAGCTCTACATCCTAAGAGCAATAGTGCAGATACCTCTCCCAACCTCATGCAATTCTCTACATGAGTCCCTACCTATCTCATAGCAAAAAGATATCATGAAAGGACTAAATGTTAACCAAGCTGAGTTCAAAATTCTCATCAGTAAGCCTCAACCAACTATATAGCATACTTAAAGGTGAGCATAAAGTTTGCCTTTATAAAGAATTACTTCATTAAATACCACCAACTCATGTAATAACAACTGTGATGATGACTACTGTTGGTAAGGAGACTACCACAGACTCAAACTGGTTCTATAACAAACACTGAAAGAGAAATATCTCTGAATAATTTGTGAACTACCACCTTACAAACCCATTAATATCAGAGATGAAATAATGGTCAAAATCTATTAAATGTATAGATTTGTTCCACAGAGACAGAAAGCAGATTAGTGGTTGCCTGTGCCTGAGGTTAAGAATTAAGGGAGGGGATGGACAGATACGAACAGGGTTTCTTTGCAGGGTGATAAAAGTGTCCTAAAATCAGATTGAGGTGATCGATGCTCAACTGAATAAATATACTAAGTCACTGCACTGTTCATTTTAAATGGGTAGATGTTTTGGTGTATGAATTATATCTCAATAAAGCTGCTTTTAAAATGTATAGATTTGTTTTAATCCTCACCCGAGGATATTTTTCCATTGGTTACTAGGGAGAGTGGAAGAGAGAGGGAAAAACAGAGAGAAATATTGATGTGAGAGAAACACATGGATTGGTTGCCTCCTGGTTGTTGGCAGGAGCCCCAACCAGGGCATGGGCGGGGGAGGAGCCTGCAACCAAGGTACAGGCCCTTTACCTGAATCGAATCCCGGACCCTTCAGTCCACAGGCCGACGCTCTATCCACTGAGCCAAAATGGTTAGGGTAAAATGTATAGATTTATTGATATTGGTTTCTTAGGTAAAGTACATTTTATAATATACCCATGTGCAGAAAAAAAGCTAACATAACAGGCCTGAGGCTGCTATCCTTAGAAAGGTCTCCTTGTAATGCTGGCCCTTCACTGGCACCTGGGAACATAGATTTCAGAAGGGCTCCTATCATTTCCTGATAAGAACAGCTTCTTGTGTCTAAACTCTGCCTAAACTTTCTTTCCAGGAATCTGAAATTTTGGTACATGCTAGGCTACATGAACAGCACCCAGTGTAAACCATAGGCACTGTATTTATGAGCTTTCCCAGCAGACATTTCCAAATCCTATCTAATAAAAGAGTAATATGCAAATTGACCATCACTTCAGAATAAAGATGGCGGTACCCACAGTCAATAAGGAGGGAATATGCAAATTGATGCGACAAAGATGACGGCAGCCAGAGTGGGCAGGGGGCTTGGCTTCCTCCGTCACCTCAGCGATGGAGGAAGCCAAGCCAGCTGGAGCGGAGCAGGCTAGAGCAGCAGGGGGCTTGGCTTCCTCCATCGCCCCAGCAACCGAGGAAGCCAAGCCAGCCAGAGCACACGCAGGCAGCGGGCTTGGCTTCCTCCATCACCCCAGTGACTGAGGAAGCCAAGCCAACCGCAGCGCGCATGGGCAGGATGCTTGGCTTCCTTGGTCGCAGGGACAGCCACTGTGGCAGGCCAGATTGACGTCCTCCTGGCAGCGCCATGGGGGTTTGTGGATCTGCGCAGCCATAGGCCTCTGGTGTGCGCATCCTCTCCTGCCCCTTGGCACGCGAACGTACCCCAGTGCACTGTCACCCACACACACCTGCAACAGTCCCGGACCATGGCACACGCAAGTTCCCCCCAGCCCCTCTGCTGCACTTCCATCAACTCCAGCATGCCTACGTCCCCCACAGGATGTGCATACATCCCCTCCGGCACACTCAGGTCCTTTGGAGAGTATCTGGGTGTTCTCCAAAATCTTTTCTAGCCATCATTACAGATAAGACCATTGTGCTTTTTTTCTGACTCATTAACATTAATTTTAGCTTAATATTTTCTTTGTTAATCCTCACTAGAGGATTTTTTTTCCCATTGATTTTCAGAGAGAGTGGAAAGAGACAGAGAAAGAGGAAGAGACAGAGGGTGCTGAGGGTGGGCGCCTGTGAGATGACAGTAAGAGGCCGGAGTGGTGATGCCCTGTTCCCGCGGAGGACAGTGCAACGACAAGATCACCTCCGTGGGACTAATGCAGGTGCTGAGGCAGGAGCAGGTGTGGACAGACACACATGGTGGGCACGGGCAGCCCTCGCTGAGGTGCCTTTGGTCAGCGTTCAAGATCAGGAACCCAGAGGAGGCGAGGAGTTCCGTTCTCTCAGTGAAACGGTTGGATAGCTGGGGCAACTGCAGAGGAGGAATGTGCACTTTGGGTGCCGGCACCCATAAGCAAAGGAGCATAGGGTCAAGTCCAGAGGAAACCAGATGTGAGCTTTGAGTCCTCCTCCAGTGGAGTCACACAGAATATGCTTAATTCCTCATCAGTGATTTATGACAACACTAGAGGTCCGGTGCACAAAATTCGTGCACGGGAGGGGAGGGGGGCCCCCTCAATCCGGCCTGCACCCTCTCCAATCCGGGACCCCTCGAGGAATGTCCTACTGCCGGTTTGTGCCCACACTTTTAACAGATGACAGCTCCATTGTTGTTTCTGACTGAGCCTCACTCGCCTGGGGCCTAGCGCACTTCTGCCGGGCAGCGGGTGACAGGATGTGCTTTCCCCAGTTAATGAGAGAAAACATTAATTCTCCCGCTGCCCGCAAAGGTGGAAAGTGCAATGGGGAGACATGTGAGGAGTGAGTGAGGTTCCCTGTCTGGGGGTTCCAAATCCACCGTTGGTTCCTTTCACTGCTGACTAGAGATATACAGGGTGTCCCCCAAAATGTATACACATTTTGAATACCTACTAATTCCAATGGGTTTAAGCATGAAAAGAAAGAAACAACAATGGACCTGTCATCTGTTAATAGTGTGGGCACAAACCGGCAGTAGGACATTCCTCAGGGGTCCCGGACTGGAGAGGGTGCAGGCCGGATTGAGGGGGCCTCCTCCCCTCCTGTGCACGAATTTTGTGCACTGGGCCTCTAGTGTTTTCATAACTCACTGATGAGGAATTAAGCATATTATGTGTGACTCCACTGGAGGCGGAATCAAAGCTCACATCTGATTTCCTCTGGACTTGACCCTATGCTCCTTCTCTCTTTGTTGATTTTGCTTTATGTCCTTTCACTGTAATAAATCCTATTCTGAGTCCTGTAAGTTCTCCTGTTGAATCACTGAACCTGGGGTGCCCCAGGGACCCCCAACACAATCACATTAGAAAATTTCTGGTCAAAAATCATATCATAAAAACATATAAATCATTATTAAATAAGGCATAATTACTAGGAAAAAAAACATTCTGTTTGTTGACCACTGACCTATTTGATGTCCCTTGTAATGTTCTGCAATTGCCAAGTTTGGGGATGAGGAGGGAGAGTTTAGAACAAGGTGGGGAACATTTTTTCTGCCAAGGGCCATTTGGATATTTATAACATTACTAGAGGCCCGGTGCATGAAATTCGTGCACTGGGGGGGCGGGGGGGGTGTACCTCAGCCCAGCCTGTACCTTCTCCAATCTGGGACCCCTCGGGGGATGTCCGACTGCCGGTTTAGGCCCGATCCCTGTGGTCAGGCCTCAACCGGCAGTCGGACATCCCTCTCACAATCCAGGACTGCTGGCTCCCAACCGCTCGCCTACCTGCCTGACTGATTTCCCCTAACTGCTTCTGCCTGCCAGCCTGATCACTCCCTACCCACTCCCCTGCCAGCCTGATCCATGCCTAACTGCTCCCCTGCTGGCCCAATCACCCCTAACTGCCCTCACCTGCTGGCCTGGTCCCTCCCAACTGCCTTCCCCTGCTGGCCAGATCACCCACAACTGCCCTCCCCTGCGGACCATCTTGTGGCAGCCATCTTGTGATCACATGGGGGCAGCCATCTTGTAACCACATGGGGGCGGACATCTTGTGCGAGGGTGTGATGGTCAATTTGCATATTACCTCTTTATTATATAGGATTTGCCATACAAAATTATCAACTTAAAATTAGCCTGCTATATTTGTGCAAACATTTAATTAAATCACCCCTAATGCTTTGGCAGGACTAGACCAAATGATTTTGCAGGCCTTATATGGCCTGCAGGCTGGACGTTTCCCACCCCTGGTTTAGAGGAAAAATAACTCTAAAAATAGGAATAATAACCACAACAACTGCTACAGATCACTTGTACTTAGAGTAACAAGCATTGTTCTAAGCATGTTATTGAATTAAAGTCATCTAATCCTGACAACTCCCTATAACGTAGGTATCATTTCATAGATGGAGAAAATGTGCTGCTAAATATGCGCAAGGTCAAACAATAAATAACGGCAGAACCAGGATTCAAACCAAGGCTGTGTGCCTCCAAAGGCCACACTCTTGGGTAGAAGTTAGGAGTTGCCCAAGGCATAGAGATTTAAAAAGCACTAACAATCAGTGATTTTAATGTTAAAATGAAAATTAAAATGAGAAGAGACTAGAGAAAACTCTGAAGAATATCAAAATTTAAAAGTAGGGGATGAAAGCAGAAAAAAGGAGAGAAAAATACTGATTTCACCAAAGAAAGAACTTTTGAGATAAATGTGAGGAAAAGAAAGGCAGCCAATGAAGTAAATGTTGGAAAAGAGGCAAAGGTACAAAAATTTTCCATTTCAGGATCTGTCCAATCAAAACAATTCCATTCCTCTGTAGTCTAATATGTCCCCTTGCTCTGACTAACTCTTTATTTTTAAGAATGCACTGTGCTATTGCCAGCTCTGTATCTTTATTCATGTATCATCTAGAAATTAAATACACTTTTCTCTACCTTCAAAGGAAAATTTAGGAAAAAACTAAGAATCCTATGAAGTTGTATGCAAATTTTTGTATGTATAAGTATATGCGGTTTCTGTTAAAGAGATCCATCATTATTAACACATTCTCAACAAAAGCACAAAAGGGTTTTTTGTTGTTAAATCTTTCCTTCTCAAAGAAGTCTTCTGGAGACAAAGGTTAACAAGCTTAAATCCTTTCTTTTTTTTAATCATCATTGCAGGATATGTTTATTGATTTTTAGAGAGAGGAGGGAGTGGGGAGAGAACATCAATCGGTTGCCTCCCATACACACCCCAACAGGGGATCAAACCTGAAATCTAGGTATGTGCCCTGACTGGGAATTGAACCCTCAACTTTTTGTTGTACAGGATGTCACTCCAACCCACTGATACTATCTCATTCCCATATAAAAGGTGTTGGCAGCCTTGTCAAAAATCATTTGACCATATATGTAAGGATATATTTCTGGATCCTCTATTACATTCCACTGGTCTATATGTCTGTTTTTATGCCAGTAACATTGTTTTGATTACTATAGGTTTTTGCTCTTTGTCAATATTGTTTTGTCAATATTGTTTCCCTTGAGATTCCATGTGAATTTTAGGATGAATTTTTCTATTTTAGCAAAAAAATGTCTTTGGGATTTTAATAGGGATTACATTGATTCTCTAGATTGCTTTGGACAATACTGATGTCTTAACAATATTAAGCCTATCAATCCAAGAACATAGGATGTCTATCCATTTATTTGTACCTTCATTAATGTCTTTCAGCAACATAATGTAGTTTTCTGTGTACAAATCTTCTGCCACCCTAGATAAATTCATTCCTAAGTATTTTTTTCTTTTTTATGCTATTGTAATGTTGTAGGCATTTGGACAGACATGAGCAGAGCACAGACAATGGGCCAAGTACAAAAGGTCAACCAAGGTGGAAAGCCCCAAGTGCCTAAGCAGCAGACAATCAATCAATTGTAGGGTGGAACCTCTCCCTCAGGGTGACTTTTCCTCCCCTAGCATAACGCTGGTCATGCAGTTTGGACCCCTGTCCTTTCCTCCCTAGAGATAACATCTATGCCTCAGTTGTATTTCAGCTCTGTTGGGGTGTTTCTCTGCATCTAGAAGGGTTCAGGAATCTGGAGAAGGGGCTGTGAGTACATTAATAAAGAGACTAGATATGAAATATAAATTTGGAAGGCATTGTGGGGAACCAGAGGAGACCTAGCTTCAGTAACCAAGTTCTTCAAATCTCTGGACCCCTAGCTTTTTATTAACACAAATTGCCCTAAAGCAAAGCAGATATACATATCTAAGGTAAGGTTTTGGTATACAGTAGGCATTGTCAGGTTGAGGGAACTGCCTTCAGCTGTTCCAGTAGCAGGCAATAATATATGCAAGTCTTTAGGTTGGGGGAAATCCTTTCAGCTATTCCAGCAGGCAATAATATGTATCTTCACCACTGCTAAAGCCTCAAAGTCCACCAACCTTTTGATGAACTTTTTGCATTTATGACCTACTGGAATTAGCCCCCAGCACAGCTCCAGGCCTAGATAAGCACAAAACCAGCCTCAGGACCAACTGCATTTAATAATGACCCCCTACCCTTCTGCCTGCCAATCAATCAGTGGAGAACACAACCCTGAAAGGACAAAGCTGCTGAATATTCTATTAAGATTTTCTCTTAGGACCTCCCCTAAAATTTCCACCCTTAAAACCCTGAGGCTGGAGGACCCAGTGCACTCTCTACCCCCACTCGCAGCACACCCCTGCCTTTGCCTTTTCCTCCCTCTTCCCCTTCCCCTCCCGCCAAGCATAACACCATTAGCTTCCTCACTCCCAAGCTCCAAGGGCCCTTCCTTTACCTCTATAACTTGTTTCCTAAACCCACTTCTTCTAGGAATGATTTCTTCTTCAGCTGTGATTTTATAAATAAACTAGTGGCCCACTGCATGAAAATCATGCACAGGGAGGAGGTCCCTCAGCCTGCCTACACCCTCTCCAATCTGGGACCCCTTAGGAGATGTCCAACTGCCAGTTTTAAACCGGCAGTCGGACATCCCTCTGACAACTGGGACAGCTAGCTCCTAACTGCTCACCTGCCTGCCTGCCTGATTGCCCCTAACCACTCTGCCTGCCAGCCTGATCACACCCAACTGCCTCCCCCTGCTGGCCTGATTGCCCCCAACTGCCCCCCATGCCAACCTGCTCGCCCCAACTTCCCCCCCTTCCAGCCTGATCGCAGCCAACTGCTTCCCTGCTGGCCTGCTTGCCCCCAACTGCCCCCCTGCTGGCCTGCTCTCCCCCAACTGCCCACCTGCTCACCCCCAACTGCACCCCCCTGCCAGCACGCTCACCCCTAACTGCATCCCCTTCTAGTCTGATTGCCCCCAACTGCCCCCCCGCTGTCCTGCTCGCCCCCAACTGCCCTGCCCTGCTGGCCTGCTCACCCCTGACTGCCGCCCCCTGCCAGCCTGCTCTCCCCCAACTGTGCCCCCCTGCTGGCCTGCTCGCCCCCAACTGCCCCCCACTGCTGGTCTGCTCGCCCCAAACTGCCCCCCTGCCAGCATGCTCTCCCCCAACTGCCCCCACCTGCCAGCCTGCTTACCCCCAACTGCCCCCCCTGCTGGCCTGATTGCCCCTAACCGCCTCTGCCTCAGCCCCACCACCATGGCTTTGTCTGGGAGGATGTCCAGAAGGTCCTCCAGAAGGTCTCCTGGTCTAATTAGCATACTCTTTTATGAGTATACTAGAGGCCCAGTTCACAGATTCGTATACCGGTGGGGTCCCTCGGCCTGGCCTGTGGGGATCAGGCCAAAACTAGCTCTCTGACATCCCAGATTGCAAGAGGGCAGTTCTTGGGTGATGCAACCTGGAACTGGGCTCCCTCCTCTCTAGTTCCAGCTGCATCACCAGAGAACCGCAGCTGCCAAGTCACCACAGCTCAGCAGTTCCTGCATTAAGCGTCTGCCCCCGATGGTCAGTGCACATCATAGCTACCAGTCAGCCAGTTGGCTGGTTGCTTAGGCTTTTATACATATAGATGTTCTCTAACAGTTTGGGTCTTGGCTCTGAATTCTTTCCTAGCCAGAACCCAAATACCAAGGTTGCTAAACTCAAGTTTGATCTGACCCCACCAGTCAGACACCTGGTGCAGTTCCTGCCGCCTACAACAGTAAACAATATTGTTTCATTTATTTCCTTTGGGATTGCTCAGTTAGTATCTGGGAATGGAACTAAACTTTGCATGTTAATTTTACATCCTGCAATTTTTCTGAATTCATTTATTAGTTCTAATAAAAATTTTTGTGAAATCTTTATATGTAAGATCATGTTGTCTGTGAACAGAAATAATTTTACTTCTTCCTTTCCTATTTGAATGCCATTTATTTCTTATTCTTGACTAATTTATCTGGCTAGGACTACCAGTAGTCTGATGAATAGAAGTGGTAAAGACAGGCCTTCTTGTCTTGTTCCCGATCTTAAGGAAAAGCTTTCAGTCTTTCATGACTGAGTATGATGTAAAGTGTGGGTTTTTCATATATGACCTTTATTATGATAAGGTAATTTCCTTTTTTTAGTTTGTTGTATATTTTTTAATCATAAAAAAAGTATTAAATTTTGTCTAATGCCTTTGCCTTTTCTGCATTGAGATGATCATGGGTTTCTTCCCTTCAGGTTGTTAAATGGTGTATTACACCAATTACTTTTCATATGTTGAACCATCCTTGCATTCTAGCAATTAGCCCAACTTAGTCATTTCCTGTTTAATTTGGTTTGCTAGTACTTGTTGAGGATCTTTGTATCACTATTCTTAAGAAATACAAGCATACCTTGGAGAGGTTGTGGGTTGATTCTAGAGGACATGAAATAAAGTGAATATCAAAATAAAGCAAGTCACACAAATTTTTTGATTTCCCAATGCATATAAAAATTATGTTAACACAATACTGTTGGCTATTAAGTGTTCAATAGCATTATTTCTTAAAAAAATGTATATACCCTGATTTTAAAATATTTTATTGCTAAAAATACTAATCAGCATAGCCTGCATGGCTTGGTGGTTGAGTGTCAACCTATGAACTAGGAGGTCACAGTTTAATTTCCAGTTGGGGCAGATGCCCGGGTTGCAGGCTCAATCCCCAGTATGAGGCATGCAGGAGGCAGCCAATCAATGATTTTCTCTCATCATTGGTGTTTCTAACTCTCTCCCTCTTCCTTCCTTTCTGAAATCAATAAAAATATATTTTTTAAAATGGTAATCATTTGATCCTACAAAAAGTCATAATCTTTCTGCTGTTGAGTGTCTTGCTTCAATGTTGATGAAAACACAGTAACTGTCAAGTGCAATGAAGCAAAGCACAATAAAATGAGGCATGCCTGCATTGGTCTGTAGTTTTCTTTTCTTGTAGTGTCTTTGTCTGGCTTTGGTATCAGGGTAATGCTGGCCTTATAGAATGAGCTAGGAAATGTTCCTTCCTCTTCAATTTTTGGAAGACTTTAAGAAGGAGTGCTGTTAATTGTTCTTTAAGTGTTTGGTAGATTTCACCAATAGAGCCATCTTATCCTGGGCTTTTCTCCTTGGGAGGATTTAGATTAATTCAACCTCCTTATTAGTAATAGGTCTATTCATATTTTCTATTTCTTCATGATTCAGTTTTGGTGGGTTGTGTGTTCCTCATCATTGATCCATTTCATCTAGGTTATCCAATTTTTTGCTCTATAATTGTTCATAGTGTTCTTTCATAATCGTTTTTTATTTCTGTAACATCTGTAGTAATGTTCCCCTTTTCACATCTAATTTTAGTTGCATCTTCTTTTTTCTTAGTAAACATAGCTATAGGTTTATTAATTTTGTTGATCTTTAAAAAAAAAAAAAAAAAAAAAACAACTCTTGCTTTTGTTAATTTTCTCTTGGCCTCATTTTTGAGAATCTGAGCACCCGGGGTGGCACATATGATTATTGTATGACAAGAGCATAAATGCCAGTTACTCATCTAATGATGATCTGGTAATTGCAAAATTTAAAAACTTCCCCAAGCATCACAGCAAATTCTAACTTCACATTTAAATATGTGACAATACCATACAACTCATCTATAGAAAATTATATTCTAAAACTTCAATTTACATATGGGAATGCATTTAGTAAGTATTTAAGAACAACATTACTTTCAAAAAATTCCTTTCCAAGTAATTTTTCATTCTGAAGATGACTCACATTCTGACATTAACTAGTTCTGTGCTAAATAACACTAATGAAACAGCTAAGCATCTCCATTAGAAAGCCTCTGAACAACTTCATATTCCATTAGTTGTTAAGCTGCATTCCTAAGCATAACTGGCATTTCAAAACTGAACCAAATTACTCCACTGCTAAAATAATGGTAATCTTTTCCTAGTTTGCAAAAAAGATTAAATGGATAGTAATTTAAATTTGTTCTTCTCCATGAATGTATCTTATACAATATGCATCGAAAGAATAAAAAAATAAATTAATTTATAAAAAGAATACATACTGTAGCAAGCACTAACAGAAAAAGTATGAACAGCTAGTTTTAGTGTAACATTTTTAGTGTATTACTAAAACTATTTTAGTGTAACATTTATAGTAGCCAAATCACATTTCATTTAATAGGTTGCTTTTCTTATAAATGTGCTCATGGTCATATATGTGTATTACTTCTATATGATACTGCAACATTCCTCTAAAATAGTGTTCTCAACTCATACAATAACTGAATATATCAATAACTTCATAGTGTTCCTTAAAAAACATCATTGACTTCTAAGAGTTCTAACAACTGGAACAACTAACATATACTACAGGGTGGGACAAAAGTAGGTTTACAGATGTGAGTATGCAAAACACAGAGTTTATTCTTGTATTATTATTTGTTAATTATTATTTTCCATACAATTGTAAGCCTACTTCTGCCCCCACCCAGTATAGTTAAATTCCAAAAAAGCATAGTTTTTTCAAAGTTTTTAAAGAAATGGTTGAGCAAAAGTGTCACATCAAAATAGAACAATGGGCCTTAACTTTGTAAGTAATAATAAGATGCCCAAAAGTTCTTTCCAAGGAAACCAAAGGTTACTCAGCTAATTTCTCTAACATGAAGCAATTCTCATCTGTTATTATTAACTATTACCATCAAAGCAAAATTTTTTCAGATTCCATGACAACTGCTTCAGAACTTGATTTTTCCAACAAATGAAACAAAATTTAAGTTTCAAATTTTGAAGGTTAGCAAGCAAATGTCTCTAAAGACAGCAATTCTTTCCAACCACATACAAATTGTTCCCAATGTTTAATGTATACCGAAGTTGATTTTTCCTCCACAGAAATAATTCTTGACTATTTCCCCAAAATATCAACCATAATAGAATTAAGAATATTGTTACTGTTAAGTGACAGCACTCACGTTCTGTTCTTCCCCAAAATATACCTCCTTTGTCTTATGCAGACAGAGGCAAATGAGTTGTCCTTTTTGATATAAACATTATTGAGCATTATGCATTAAAGTGAAGTTAATAAACTGTGGTATGTGCATATAATGTAATTCTCTACAATAAAAATGGATGACAGCTACATGAACAACATAGATGAATTTCACAAAAATAATCCTGAACAAAAGTAAGTCACAAAGAATGCAAACACTATATCCCACTCATATAAAGTTCTTTAAGAGGCAAAACAGATGATATTAGAGATTCATATTTATAAGGTAAACACATAAAGAAAAATGATGAAGTTATCATCATAAAAATCAAGATAGTGGATACTTCAAGGGTAAGAAAGGGAAGGGTGATCCGGGAAAGGTACTGCTAGGATTCCAGCAATATCCTGTATCTTAACATGGGGTGTGTTGAGATGGGTCTTTATAATTATTCTTTAAACCACACACAAATGTTGTATGCACTTCCCTGTGTCTATAATATCTAACCCTTTTTTAAAAGAAAAAAATAATAAAGTAGCCTGCCATTTAAAACAGCTTTATTATTTTTTTTTTCTGATTACATGGGAATATTATGAAAGCTAGCAAGCAATAGCCTAACAAGATTACAAGCACACAATGAGAGTCAATAAATAAATAAACATTAAAAACCAGACTCATCTTCAACCCCAGAGATAAATCTTCTTATTCAGTGGACATGAGATTGGGTCTGGTCACCTGTATTATTCATATTATTTACAGGTACTACAAGTGATTCCTATCAACAGGGAAGTTTGTAAAATATGCTTTAGTACATATTACCTGAGGGTCTGTGATAAAAATAAATGTTCCCAGGCACCTCCACTAGAAATTCAGACAGAAAGCCTATAATTTTTCTTTTTAAAAAAATGTCCCCTAGTGAATCCGTATGATCAAGCCAAAATTAGAACACACTATTCTCATAGACTGGCATGGGGCACACCAAGTCATTAATCATGAAGCTCTTTTAAGTCAAAGAAAGGTGGGGTACTAGGTCAAATTAGAAAAGAGAGGAGAAATGCTAACAAAAATACACTTCCTAATTCTCTCAAATACCACTGTTGTCACACACAGTGACATAGGTTGTCAATCCCAGCAATATGCCACTCAGCAAACACAAAAAAGACAACTGGTAACAAAATTGCTTTCATGGATATCAAAATCTTAAGCACTATTTAGGGAAACATGCAGAACATTCTGGTTTTCTAAGTAATCAAAAATTTTATGCCAAATGTACTTCAAAGTATAAATCTCCTGAACCAGAATTCTTTGTATGATGCTTCAGACAAATGTCACTACCATTACTATGGACAAATCAGTAGAGAACTTAATTTTGTGTCAGATGCTCTATTATCTGACATAATGTTTGTCTACCTAATCCTCAGAACAACTTTATCAAGTAAAACAACAACAATGCAGTTTCATTATAAAAACATTCTGGTTTCCCTATTTTAGAGGACTCAACTTCTATGTATAAGTACTAGAAACTGAACAAATGAAATCAATTCCCTTACCCATTATCTCTTCTCCCATCCCTCCGTAATTTATGCATAATTTCTAAACAAAAAACTGAGCATGCCCAATAACCTATACAAAGTTTGGTGTTATTTGGCCTACTATGTTAATGATGTAGGGTTATGGGGTACCAGATCAAGTGATTGTAACAACAGTTTCTATAAAATATCACCCCAGAGAACTGTTCTTAGCCTCCTTTTCTGTACACCACATTCTCACCTGAAAAATGTCTGAAACCTGCCAACGTACCTACCATGCCTCATTCCTCTTAATCTCTTCTACATTTTTTATTTATCATAATACTCATTCCTTTCTATCAGGCTATGCTTTCCTTACATGTTATATTTATTGTTTAGTGTCCATATCTGTGGAAAGAATATAAACTCCAATCTTCATTTTATGGATATACCATGAAATATATAAACAGTGTCTGGTACATAAAAACTAAGACACAAACTAAAACAAACCATTTTTGTTAAAAAAAAAACACCAAAAAAAAACTAAAACATAATTAGCCCAGGTACTTAATTTGTAGAATGAATGTACACATGGCCTCTCTTAATATTATCTTCCACAGAGCTTCTGAACATGGCCACCTCTTAACTATGGCAAAGAAAATAAATTTAAGACCTTCACACTAAAAATATGCATAAATTCTATGAAACAAAACAACTTGTTAATATATATAAACTCTGGGTGGGACTCTATGGTTTGTATTTTACATTTATCTGCATGTTTCAGAATAAAAAAATTACAATTTTCTGAAGTCTATTTCATTTCATATAGCGTACCAAACAAAAGTCTAAAAGAAAATACACAGTATTTTTAATAGAAATTTGTTTCATTTGTTCTAGTTTTCTAAGTGTGCATCACTTTTATACCAAAATAATTTTTAATGAGCAAGCATCAAGGTTTTATAATTCACAAGTCTATTCACAATTTGGAGGAAATATAATTATTTCCTTCTGAAAATGTGTAATTAAAAGAAGAGTGAACAATGGGTAGATCTTGAGCTGAGAGTAAGCAAATCCAAGCTGGCATTTTCTCTCTTCAAGTACTCAATTACACTCAAAAGATTCCATTTCACACTCCAGTCTTTATAGTTATAATTACTGCCATACATGTCAATGGGCTTTGAGGCAAGTGAGTCAGTTAGCAATACAGTAATGCGCAGCTTAATGAAGGGAATATGTTCTGAGAAATGTAACATTAGGCAACTTCATTGTTGAGGGAACATTATAGGGATAGGGTGCACTTACACAAACTTTGATTGTATATATAGCCTCCTACACACATAGGCTATATATCACTCCTAGGCTACAAGCCTGTACAGTATGAGACTATACTGAACACTGTAGGTAACTGAAACACAATGGTATTTGTGTACCAAAACATATCTAAACATAGAAATGGTACAATAAAATATACAATGCAACATACTTTTTTTAAATGGCCAGACACTTAGCATGAATGGAGCCTGTAGGACTGAAAGATGCTCTGGGTGAGTCAGCGAGTAAGTGCTGAGTGAATGTGAAGACCTAGGACATTACTGTACACTACTGTAGACTTCATAAACACTGTACACTTAGGCTACACTAAATTCATAAAATAATATTTCTTCAATAATAAATTAACCTTAGCTTATTATAACTTTTATTTTATAAACTTAATTTTTTAAACTTTTCAACTCTTCTGTAATAACACTTAGCTTAAGACACAAACATTATATAGCTTTACAAAAATATTCTTTCCTTATATCTTATTCTATAAGCTTTTTTCTATTTTTAAGTCATCTTTAACTTTTTAAACTTTATTCTTTTTTTTTCTACACTTGGTGGCAGACCTTGTTTTACTTTCCTTATTTCTTTTAATAACATTTTTGTTAAAAACTAAGACATATTAACCTAGGCCTACTCAAGGTCAGGATCATTGATATCACTGTCTTTCATCTCCACATCTGGTCCCACTGGAAGTTCTTTGGGGGCAATTAACACCATGGAGCTGCCATCTCCTATGATAACAATGCTTTCTTTCCAGAAGGCTCTTCTTGGGGAGGTTTCATTCTTCTTAGAAATATGTCCCTGGTGGTTAGCTTGCAAGCAGATTATGTAGCATGAACATTCCTCTCATATCTTTTGGATTAGAGTCCATATTTTTCAAATGTTTTAAGGAGCCTGACTGGAGAGCAATAACCATCACTGATTTTCCACTTTCGTAGTCTTTAATCACTTTTAATTTCGTTTCCAGGTCAATCACTTAACATGGTTTCTAACTGGCAATATGAGCAGTGGATTTTATGTGCCTAGGAGCCAATGAGATTAAATCAAGCACAGCCCTAGCTGGTTTTGCTCAGTGGATAAAGCACTGGCCTGTGGACCGAAGGGTCCCAGGTTTGATTCCGGTCAAGAGCATGTAGCTCGGATGCAAGCTCGATCCCCAGTAGGGAGTGTGCAGGAGGCAGCCGATCCATGATTCTCTCTCATCATTGATGTCTATCTCTCTCTCCCTTTCCCTTCCTCTCTGAAATCTATAATATATATGTGTATACATATACATATTTAAAATAAAAATATGGTGTGGTAGCTTGAAAAAAATAAATAAATAGATCAAGCACAAAAGAAAATTATACAACTAAGAGACAGGGATAAACACAAGATGCATGAGGCTGCTGCCAGCGTAACACAACATACTGTTTCACAGCAAACTTTTTTATAAATAGAAAGAGTACACTCTAAAATGATAAAAAGTATAGTATAGTAAATATATAAACCAATAATACAGTCCTTTATTGTCAATTAATCATATCAATTAATAATCATAATTATCAAGTAGTATATATTGTACATAATTGTATGTGTTATACTTTTATATTACTGACAGCACAGGTTTGTTTATACATGCATCATGACAAACACGTGAGTAATGCAATGCACTACAATGTCAGTAGGGGACAGAAATTTTTCAGCTCCCTTAAAATTTCACTAGAGGCCCAGTGCATGAATTCATGCATGGGTGGGATCCCAAGGGGAGTGAGGGGGGCCAGGATGCCCTTGCCAGGATCCATCCCACTGACATTCGTGCTGGCTGTCAGGAGCCAACCGGTGGCCGCTTTTTATTTTAATTAATTTATTTTTTTATTGCTTAAAGTATTACAAAGGGTATTACATATGTGTCCTTTTTTTCCCCCCGCCCTTGACAGTCCCCTAGCCTCCCCTATCCCCCAGTGTCTTATGTCCATTGGTTATGCTTATATGCATGCATACAAGTCCTTTGGTTGATCTTTTACCCCCCTCCCTCCTGCCCCCCAACCCTCCCCAGCCTTCCCGCTGCAGTTTGACAATCTGTTTGAGGCAGCTCTGCCTCTGTATCTATTATTGTTCAAAAGTTTATAATGGTCTCTATTATCCATGAATGAGTGAGATCATGTGGTATTTTTCCTTCATTGACTGGTTTATTTCACTTAGCATAATGCTCTCCAGTTCCATCCATGCCGTTGCAAATGGTAAGAGTTCCTTCCTTTTTACAGCAGCATAGTATTCCACCGTGTAGATGTACCACAGTTTTCTAATCCATTCATCTACTGATGGGGACTTAGGCTGTTTCCAGATCTTAGCTTTTATATTGTTTCTTCCTTGCAGAGGGTCTAGGGAGGGGAAGCAGCAGTGGTGCCCGAGGAGGCCAGCGGTGCTGTTGGGATCATGCGGGCAGTGCTGGTCCATTGGTGCCTGGCCCATTCACCGGAGATTGGACCTGCAGGACTATGGAGGGAGTTAGTGGCTGGGCTGGTGGGCCACCAGGACGGGTCGGTCAGCTGAGTGACGCTCTTGCTGTGGGAGCACACTGACCACCAGGGGGCAGCTCCTGCATTGAGTGTCTCCCCCTGGTGGTCAGTGCACGTCATAGCCACCGGTCATTCCAGTCGTTCGGTCACTTAGGTTTATATACATATACTAGAGGCCCAATGCACAAAATCTGTGCAAGGGGCTCAGCCCCCGCCACCATGGCGGCCAACTCTGCCTCAGCCCCCACCACTGCAGCTTCATCTGGAAGGTCATCCAGAAGGATGTCCAGAAGGACACCCAGTCTAGTTAACATATTAAGCTTTTAATATTAAAGATGGGACCGCCCTCATATATGTGCTCCATCCATCGTTGGTCAAAATGTCATTATGCAGCACATGACTACATTACAATCAACTACACGTAACAGCTTGACAAACTATGATGACATGGAATACTAGCATCCCATTTCCATGGGCAAGGAGCACAACACCGGGCTCAAGCCCAAAGGCATGACCAAACCAATACCAAAACTTCACATTCTTAGGTCTATCTCCTAGAATCCCACCAGGCACCAAATCTGTATCAGTAGAAGTTCAATCAAGAGACAGAAACTACATACTAAATTAAACAGAGAGTGATTAGCATAATAATTATTAAACTACTAGAGGCCCAATGCATGAAAATTCATGCACTGGAGGGCAGGTCCTTCAGCCCGGCCTGCCCCCTCTCACAGTCCAGGAGCCCTCAGGGACGGGAGGCAACCTGGCGATCAGGGAAGGTGATGCCCCATCACACCTCTGCTGCTGCCACTGCCAGCAGAGCAAGCCTCGGCCGGCCCTGGTTACCTGAGCCTCAGATGGCCCTGGGCAACTGGGGGGCTGAGGGGATTGGGGAACTCTGGAGGCAGGCAGGCCCGGCCTTGCCATGGGCCTGCTATTCCGGCAGGGCTGACGGGACTGGGTGCCGCCATCTTGTGGCTGTGGGCACTGCCATCTTTGAGGGCATGGCAGTCAATTAGCATATTCCCTCCTTATTGGCTATGGGTGCCACCATCTTTGAGGGCGGGGCAGTCAATTAGCATATTCCCTCCTTATTGTCTGTGGGTACCACCAACTTAGGGGGCGGGGCAGTCAATTAGCATATTTCCTTCTTATTGGCTGTGGGCGCTGCCATCTTTGAGGGTGGAGGGTGGGGCAATTAGCATATTCCCTCCTTATTGGCTGTGTGTGGTGACATCTTTGAGGGCGGGGCTGTGAATTAGCATATTCCTTCCTTATTGGCTGTGGGCGTCGCCATCTTTGCAATGGTGTGAGAGTCAATTAGCATATTCCCTCTTTATTAGATAGGATAATAGGATAGTAGCTATAAAGATATAACAAGGGCAGGAGAGAGGGGCATGATGATACCTCTAAGAGTATATCTTCATTAACTTCATTATGGTGATGGTTTCATAGTTATTTAAATATCTCAAAGCTTATCAAAGCACACACTAAATATGTACAGTTTATTGTATGTCAATTGTAAGCCTGCAAAGCTGTTTTTATTTTTTTAAAGAAAAGTAATAATTAAACTATGTTGGGAAAATAGTGCTGAGGGAGAGAACCCAAAATTATAAACTTGGTAGAGGGTTCCCTCCCCAAGGCTGGGATTTCTCATTGGAGAAGGTATGGTTGCAGCACACAGATAATAGAGAATTTCACTGGGTTTTCCAAAACCAGAGCTGATCCACTGTTGCCAGACAGCAGGAAACAATCCTCTGGAATACAGACAAGCAGAGGTAATCTGGGCACTGCAGGCATGAGGCCTGAGGTAGGCAGTGTCTACTTCAGAAGGGCCTAACAAGGTGGTCACCAGGTCTGGGGCTAAAAGGTCACTGAAAACCTTTGTTCTCTGGGCACATGGCTAAGACAGAGCAACACCAGATCTTCCCACCCATATGTACTGTTGACAGACCATGCAGTAGGATCAAGAAAATGGAAAGCACAGCTCATGAGAACTAGAAAGAAAAGAAAAAACTCTTCCTCGAGTAAGTTTTCTCTAGTACTTAGTCCACTCCAACACCTGATAAAGCTTAATTGACATCATGCTCTTTGTAAAGGAAAAATGCTTAAGAGTCCAGTCCATTATTGAAGAGCATGTATTGAATGGTGAATTTGGAGCAGAAATAAACTGGTAACTAACACAGTAATCTTTGTTTTTAATAGTACTTAAATAAAACAGTTCTTCTCTCATTTAACAGTAGAAAAAAGAAAGTGA
The DNA here is from genome assembly GCF_014108235.1 of Myotis myotis. Lineage (NCBI taxonomy): Eukaryota > Metazoa > Chordata > Mammalia > Chiroptera > Vespertilionidae > Myotis > Myotis myotis. The sequence goes on along the minus strand of NW_023416324.1, from coordinate 112,153,218 downwards.
ATATGTGGCCATTAGTGTGTATTACCATGCAGAATCTGAAAAAGCACCCAGTCTCTCTGAAATGTCATTTATCTTTATTTTTCTTTAATTTAAAAAAATCTTTATTGTTGATTCTCTCTCATCATTGATGTTTCTATCACTCTCTCCCTCTCCCTTGCTTCTCTGAAATAAATAAAAATATATATATACGTATATTTTAAAACCTTTATTGTTGAGAATATAACAGATGTCCCTCTTTTTTCCCCCCATCCACCCAATTCCTGCCCCACCCCAGGCCTTCACCACCCTATTGTCTGTGTCCATAGGTAATGTATATTATGCATATAAAATCTTTGGTTACTCTCTTTCCACCCCTGCAACCCCTTGCCTCTGAGATTCGTCAATCTGTTCCATGTTTCCATGCCTCTGATTCTATTTTATTCATCAGTTTATTTTGCTCATTAGATTTCTTGTTCATTTATTTTGATTTTTAGATTCAACTGTTGATAAATATGTATTGCCATTTAATGTTCATATTTTTTATCTTTCCTCCTCTCCCTCACCCTTCTTCTCCCCCTCCTCTTCCTCCTCGATTTTGAGGGCCTCTATTTAATGCACTTCAGATTAAAGTACAGGGAGAAACCAAGATGGCAGCATAGGTAAACACCGGAGTTTGCTGCCTCGAACAACCACTTCAAAAATACAACTAAAAGACGGAACGGACATCATCCAGAACCACAGGAAGGCTGGCTGAGTGGAAGTTCTACAACTAGGAGGAAAGAGAAAAGCATACCGAGGCTCGAAAGAGGCGCAGTGCTGAGGTGGAATACTAGGGTGTGGAGGGCATGCAGAGTGGGCTGGCGGCTGAGGGCGTGGTTGTTGTTTTCGGTCAGGAGGGAGTCTCGGGCTCTGGGCTCCAGTTCCGGGCGGGTCTCTGGGGACCCAGACTCATGCGGGAGAGACGGGACGGTTTGGCATCGCTCAGAACCCTGGGGGGGCTTTCTCTCCGTGGGGCTTGTAGCGATTGCTGGGACACTGAGGGGCAGAGCCTCTGGGGGCAGGACTGAGAGCAGTCGTGGTTGCTAACCCCGCCCTGTTGATCCCGTGGGGGACCCGCCCCACCCAAGCCCTGCAGGGAGACTTTTGCTGGATAGCCTCAGGCAAAGGTTAGATTAGCACCTCCCTAGAGATCCAGGATCCAGGAAGCCCAGAGGTCAGAGTGGGACCATCCAGTTTGCAGCTCTGTGGAACCATAAAAGACACACTCACGGGGCAGACTCAGTGAGCACCAAAGTCCCATCGAAGCAAGTCTAGCCCCAGAGGGGTGCCTCCAGCACAGAAGTTCTCCCACTGCAGACACAGCTGATTCTCACAGCCAATTGGCCTGGAGGTCAATTCCTCACAGTGATAACTACAACAATCAAGGCTTAATTACAAGACTGTGCACAAAGCCCACAAGGGGGTGCACCAAGAGTATCTACCTCAGGTAATTGGGACACTTAGCACAGAAAGGCACTCTATCAACACAGTGAAGCATAAAAAATGCCGAGACAAAGAAACAGGACACACAAACGACAGAAATGGAGGAAAGCAAACTGCTGGATACAGAGTTCAAAACCACACTTTTAAGGTCTTTAAAGAACTGTCTAGAAGCTGCCGATAAATTTAATGAGGTCCTCGAAAAGACTGGTGAGACCACCGATAAATGTAGTGAGATCTTCAAGAAGACTGGTGAGACCGCCGATAAATGTAGTGAAATCCTCAAAAAATCTAATGAAACCCTTGATGTTGTGATAAAGGACCAACTAGAAATTAAGCATACATTGACTGAAATAAAGAACATTATACAGACTCCCAACAGCAGATCAGAGGTTCGCAAGAATCAAGTCAAAGATTTGAAATACGAAGAAGCAAAAAACACCCAACCGAAAAAGCAAAATGAAAAAAGAATCCAAAAATACGAAGATAGTGTAAGGAGCCTCTGGGGCAGCTTCAAGCGTACCAACATCCAAATTATAGGGGTGCCAGAAGATGAGAGAGAGCAAGATATTGAAAACCTATTTAAAGAAGTAATGACAGAAAACTTCCCCCACCTGGTGAAAGAAATAGACTTACAGGTCCAGGAAGCACAGAGAACCCCAAACAAAAGGAATCCAAAGAGAACCACACCAAGACACATCATAATTAAAATGCCAAGAGCAAAAGATAAAGAGAGAATCTTAAAAGCAGCAAGAGAAAGAAACTCAGTTACCTACAAGGGAATACCCATACGACTGTCAGCTGATTTCTCAACAGAAACTTTGCAGGCAAGAAGGGAGTGGCAAGAAATATTCAAAGTGATGAATACCAAGAACCTACAACCAAGATTACTTTATCCAGCAAAGCTATCATTCAGAACTGAAGGTCAGATAAAGAGCTTCACAGATAAGGAAAAGCTAAAGGAGTTCATCACCACCAAACCAGTATTATATGAAATGCTGAAAGGTATCCTTTAAGAAGAGGAAGAAGAAAAAGGTAAAGATACAAATTATGAACAACAAACATGCATCTATCAACAAGTGAATCTAAGAATCAAGTGAATAAATAATCTGGTGATCATAATAGAATCAGGGACATAGAAAGGGAATGGACTGACTATTCTTAGGGGGGGAAAGGGGTGTGGGAGATGCGGGAAGAGACTGGACAAAAATTGTACACCTATGGATGAGGACAGTGGGGGGGGAGTGAGGGCGGAGGGTGGGGCGGGAACTGGGAGGAGGGGAGTTATGGGGGGAAAAAAGAGGAACAAATATAATAATCTGAACAATAAAGATTTAATTTAAAAAAAGATTTAATTAAAAAAAAAGATTTTAAAGTACAAAGTTTCTAGGCCATAACACCCTATTTTTAAATGCTTTTAAGCAAGATTTTGCTTATAATTAAAAGGTTATATGTTTTGTTATTAATTCACTGTTATTTTTTAATATATATTTATTGATTCCAGAGAGAAAGGGAGAGGGAGAGAGATAGAAACATCAATGATGAGAATCACTGATACACCCCACACTGGGGATCGAGCCTGCAACCCAGGCATGTGCCCTGACTTGGAATCGACCCACGATCTCCTGGTTCATAGGTCGATGCTCAACCATTGAGCCACTCCGGCCAGTGCACATCATAGCTACTTTAATATGTGATAGCACAAACATGAACAGCAAATCTAAACTGGGCTTCATCAAAGGGCATTATCAAGAAAGTCAAAAGACAGCCCATGGAATGGGAGAAAAAATATTTACAAATCATATATCTCATAAGAGTCTAGTATCCAGAATATATAACAACAACACAAGCCAAAAAGGTAAATGACCCAATGTAAAAATATTCAAAGAACTTGAATAAATACTTCTCCAAAGATACACAAATGGCCAACAAGAACATAAAAAGATGCTCAATATTATTAGTGGAATACAAATTAAAACTACTGTGAGACATCACCTGATACCCACAATAGCAATTTAAAAAAAAAAAAAATAGAAAACAACAAGTGCTGGTGACAACAATATGGAGAGACTGGAATCTCGTACATTGCCAGTGGGAATGTAAGATGATTCAGGCACTATGGAAAAGAGTTTGATAATTCCTCAAAAAGCTAAACATAGAATAAATTTTGGGGACACAGAAGATGGCGTCTGGCAGGACGGAGGTGAGGGAGAGAGTGTGAGTAAGTGAGGGGGTAAAAGGGGAGTGGGTGAGAGTGAGTGGAGTGTGTGTGAGTGAGGGACAGTCAGGAGTATCGGGGGGGGGGTCAGACCAGGCTCTCCTGGACAGAGAACCCTTGCCACCACTGTGGGCACTCCCCAGGCTGCAGGGCTTGGGCATGGAGCTCACGCTATTTTGAAGGGGAGAGCAGCCTCCCTAGGAACTCAACATCACCATCACCCAGACTGGCCTTGGACACTGCCCAGAACACTGCAGCCACACCAGCCAAAGTCCTGCTGCTTCGACCACAGATCTTCAGACCCAAGGATGTACACTCCTGAAGCAGAAACCGCGACTCCCCCGTCCCCGGCTGCCGGCCCACAGACATTGTGGTCATGCCACACCAGCATGCATGGTTGGCCAAGAGCCCTATGACCCAGCAGGCATCTCCAGGGTGCCTCTGTGAGCTGCCACTGGGCACATGCATTTCCAACCAAGGATGAGGGCCACTGCAGCAACAAGTGGTACTTTCCCCTCCATGGCTGCCAACCTCTGGACACCACGGTGACACTGTTCCAGCGCGCAGGGCCCCCCTCGCCTGCCACCCCAGCAGACAGCTCCTGGTGCCTCTGTGGGTGGCTGCAAGGTGCAAGCACACCCATCCAAGGCACATGGCTCTCGCAGCAGAAGCTGGGACTTGCACCTCCCCGGCTGCCAGCATCCAGTCTCTGCGATCACGCCACTCCAGCTTGTGGGCCTCACGAGCACACAGCCCCGCAGTCAGTTCCTGGGCCACTTTGTGAGCTGCCACTGGGTGCATGCCTCTCCAACCAAGGACGCACTGCTCCCTCAGCAGGATCCATGACTTTCCCCTCCCGGCTGCCTGCTTCTAGACACCTTGGTGAGTTACTGAGGACTCGCCTCCCTGGACAAGGTAACAGTGTTTGAGCCACAGACTCCAAGACTCCCACATCCCCAGCTGCTGGCTCCTGGACCACCTTGTGATTCGCAGAGGGAAATCACTTTGGCCAGAATTCCACTGCTTCAACCGCAGATTATGAGACAGCTGCCCCCCACTATCACTCCAGGACACTAACAGTGAGTTGAAGAGTGACGCTACCACAGAAAAAGTCACACAACACCAGCCAAAGTCACAGTACCTGAGCCTCGGGCTCCAAGACCCCTTCCTCCCAGGCCATGGATTCCAGGAACTCAGTGTGAGCACATACCAGTGAGACCTCAGGCAACCTTTTCCACAAAAGACAGAACCACAATCATATCCACGATACCTTGCACAATGAAGCCAGGGGTGAGTCAAACTGCCAGACAATCCATGGCAAGACTTCATCCATGAACAAGAAATTAACATTCAAAACCCAACTACATCAGATTAACCCAAATAGCTCAAGTGGGGGGGCTCCACTAGATCACCAATCCCAGAGAATCTGAGAGACTCCACCACTGGATCCCAAAAATCACCAGCTACATAGCACCACCCCCAAAAGAACCTGGGTAGCAAAGCACTTGGATCTAAGATATAGAAACAATTAAAATGTTACACCAAAAAAATGGGGAGAGGAAAAAAAACACAATCCCTAAAGGACAGAAAAAGTAATCACCAGAAAAGAAATTAAATGAAATAGAGGCAAGTAACTAGTCAGAGAAAGAATTCAGAGTAATGGTTATAAGGATGCTCAAATGTCTGGATGACAAGTACACACAACTGAATGAAAATTATAAGGAACTGAAAGAGAATGACACCAATATGAAAAGGATTCAAGGGACGAAACCAGTTTGGCTCAGTGGATAGAGCGTCGGCCTGCGGACTGAAAGGTCCCAGGTTCGATTCCAGTCAAGGGCATGTACCTGGGTTGCGAGCACATCCCCAGTGGGAGATGTGAAGGAGGCAGCTGATCGATGTTTCTCTCTCATCGATGTTTCTAACTCTCTATCCCTCTCCCTTCCGCTCTGTAAAAAAATCAATAAAATATATTAAAAATAAAAAAAAGGAATCAAGGGGAATTGAAGAATGACAGAGGTGCAATAAATAACACAATGGAAGGCTTCAGCAGTAGACTAGAAGAAGCTGAGGACCACATCAGCAAGTTAGAAGATAAAAAATAAAACACACAAAAACAGCAGCAACTGGAAAGAAAACTTAAAAAGCAGGAGAGCCTAAGGGAGCTGCTGGATGACACGAAACAAAAAAACATTCACATAACAGAGGTGCCAGATGGAGAGAAAGCAGAGCAAGGAATAGAAAACCTGTTTGAAGAAATAATGACAGAAAAATTCTCTGATGTTGGGAAGAAAAAAAGCCACATAAGTCCAATAAGCACATAGGCACCCAAACAACATGATCCCAAAAAGACAAAATTGGTTGATGTTATCTGATAAATATCAACAACAAAGTAAGAATCCTAAAGGCTGTCAGAAAGTGACCTATTAGGGATCTCCCATTAGACAATCAACTGATTTCTCAACAGAAACACATCAGGCCAGAAGGGAATGAAATGCAAATATATACAGTGACGAAAAACAAGGGACTAAATCCAAGAAGACCAGCAAGGCTATCAATCAAAATTGAAGGTGAAATCAGGAGCTTCACAGACAGAAAAGAGCTAAGGGAGTTTATTACCACCAAGTGTGCAATGCAAGAAATGCTAAAGGGACTACTGTAAAAGGAAGAAATATAAAGGAAAGAAGGAATGCAAGTATAAAGAATAAAATAGCGACTACCAAATACCTATCAATAACCGTAAACGTAAATGGATTAAATACTCCAATTAAAAGACATAGGGTAACTGATTGGATAAGAAAACATCACCCATATAGCTGCTGTCTACAAGAGACCGACCTCAGAACAAATGACTTACATAGAATGATAGTGAAGGGATGGTAAAAAATTTTTCAAGAAAATGGAAATGAGAGAGATTCAGGAAGATGGCGGCGGTATAGGCAGACGCGTCCCAGGTCGTGTCCCTGAGCAAATGGAGTGAGCAGCTGAAACTAGTAACATCCACCCCGAATTGGCGAAATTCCTCAGCTGGCGAGAAGGTTTGCAGCCGGGAAGAGCAGAACTCCCCTGGAAAGGTAAAAAAAAACCCAGGGATTTGGGCAGGAAAGTTTGCCAGACCTCTGAGCCCAGAGAGTCGGAGGGAGACCACGTGGCAGACAGCCGCGTCCCTTGGGACAGGCACAGCCCCTGACGGGGGGAAAGGAGAACCGCGGGATTCCTGGCGCTGCCGGGGGAATTGAGAGCTCGGTCTGTGATCACAGAGGACTGAGCCTAAAGGGGGCAGCCTGAAGAGCTGACCAGACCATGCAGTCCCAGTAAGAGAAGAAGCTTACAGAAACCAAGCCTTCCCCGTTTCCGCGGCCGGCGTTTGTTTGTTTGTTTTCACTGAACCCTGTTCATGGGACATTTCGGATACAGACACTCACCTGTGCTGAAGAGAGGGTGAGTGTGCGGAGGAGTGGAATCTGGGGAGAGACTGAGGAGAGAAGGGGGGCCGGGAGAGGTGGCAGCGAATTGAGTGCTGAGTCATCCCTGAGCCCAGGACTGAGGCAGCCATTCTCTCCGGAGAGTGAGACTCCTCCCCCCAGCCCCCAGGCAAGGAGCACAGCCACACCCAGATTCCACCCTGTAGGAGATCAAGGATTAAAATAACCTGATCAGTCCCTGGGAGTTAACAGGGTCTGGCCTATAGAGGGATTTTCAATCCCAGCAACAACACAGCACTGGTAACTCTTACGCAGCCAGCTTTGGGCAGTGAACTTCCACTGGACAGAAAGGCCCTGTAGCCTCAGAGGCCAACCCCAGAACACTGCCACCCAGAGGCTGACCCACAAACTGACTCTTTGCTAAACACAAAATAAGGCAGTCTGGGAAACAAATGCGGCTTGCTTTAAAATAAGGACTGTGGTTTACAACACAGAGGAACAGTGTATCGCAGGGAAACTCAACACTCTCCTGAATACCTGGCAGGTCTAAGGCGAGCCACACTGAAGAATAGAAGAACCGAAGGACCTTCACTACTGCAATATTTTTTTTTTCTTTTTTCACCTTTTAACTAATAAACCAATTTTTTTTTTTTTTTTTTTTTTTTTTTTTTTTTCTTTTTTTTTTTTTTTTTTTTCCTTCTTTTTTCCATCACCTGATTTTACCCTTTTAATTACTACCTTCTTATTTTTAACCAGTATTATTACTGCTACCATTTTACCATTTTTTTTAAAGTGCCATTTTATTTTCTCTTTATTTTATTTTGGGATTAGTGTTCTCCATTCTATTTTCATTGTTATATTATTGGTTGTTTCTAGTTTGCATTCATCTCCAGGGAGCTGTTGCTGGAATTTGTTGGGATTAATGGCTGTTCTATAGGAGTATTCTCCTCATATAAAAAAGTCTCTTCCCCTCTTCCACTTCATTCTCTCTTTTCGCTCTTTTTTTTTCTTTTCCTTTCTTTTCTCGCTTTTACTTTCCCCCCTCCTTTTCTCCAATTTCATTTTTGCACTCCTTTTTTTGGTCCCTAATTTTCTTTTCTTTTTTCTCTTTTCTCTTTTTCTCTTCCTTCTTCCTTATCCCCTAATTCTCTTAATTCAGGTGGTCACCTTTATTTGGGGTTATTAATATCGTGAATATATTTGTGTATAGTGCCTGGTACGTGGTGCCTTGTTGTGTTGTATTTTGTGCCTTTAAATCAACACAGCAGATCCAAGCAACAGCAACCTCCTGAGCACCACACCCTCTGCTGAGGAACAGCAGCTGTACGTGAAACCTCGCCCCACCAGCCAGAAGAGCCACCACAGCTGTGAACAGCACCCACCAGAGGAGTTGCTGCCAACTGAAGAGGAGCTACTACCGCAACCGCCCGAAGAGCAACCGCAGACCAAGGAGTCACTGCCACCAAGGAGCAGCCACTGAACGACTCAACATCTAGATATGTCAGTGAGATCAAACATGGGTAGACAAAGAAACCCCCAAAGGAAAGAGAAGGAGGACTCTCCAGAAAAGCAGCTAAGTAATACAGAGGCATGCAACATGACAGAAAAAGAATTCAGAATAAGGGTCCTAGAGTGCATAAACCGGATGGAGGAAAAAATCGACAACCTCAGCAAGAAGCAAGAAGAAACAGATGAAAAAATCGATAACATATGGAAGAAGCTAGAAGAAACAGATGAAAAAATCAACAACTTAAGTAAGACCCAAGAAGAAATGAAGAGTGATATAGCTGCAATGTAAAACTCCATTGAAAGTATCAACAGTAGACTAGGAGAAGCGGAGGACCGAATTAGTGATTTAGAAGACAAGGAAGCAAAACACACCCAAAACGTACTGCAATTGGAGAAAAAAATGAAAAGACAGGAGGAGAGCCTAAGGGAGCTTTGGGACAACATGAAACGAAACAACATACGAATAATAGGGGTACCAGAACAACAGAAGGATGAACAAGGATTAGAAAACCTATTAGAAGAAATAATATCAGAAAACTTCCCTGAGGTGGGGAAGAATAAAATCACACAAGCCCAGAGAGTCCCAAACAAGGTGAACCCAAAAAGACCCACACCAAGACACATCATAATTACCATGGCAAATGTTCAGGACAAAGAGAGAATCTTACAGGCTGCAAGAGAGAGACGGAAAGTTACATACAAGGGATCTCCCATTAGATTGTCAAATGATTTCTCAACAGAAACACATCAGGCCAGAAAAGAATGGACGGAAATTTACAAAGTGATGCAAAGCAAAGGACTGAATCCAAGAATACTCTATCCAGCAAGGCTATCATTCAAACTTGAAGGGGAAATAAGAAGCTTCACAGACAAAAAAAGGCTAAGGGAGTTTATCACCACCAAGCCAGCAATGCAAGGAATGCTAAAGGGACTGGTATAAAAAGAAGAAATAAAAAGCTCAGAAAGAAAACAGCCACACAAAAACAGAAATGCCTACAAACAAGTACCTTTCAATAATAACTTTAAACATAAACGGACTAAATGCTCCAAACAAAAGACATCGAGTGGCTGAATGGATAAAAAAACATGACCCATACATCTGCTGTCTACAAGAAACCCACCTTATTAGAAGGGACTCACACAGACTGAAAGTGAAAGGATGGAAAAATATCTTTCAGGCAAATGGAAAGGAAAAGAAAGCTGGGGTAGCAATACTTATATCGGACAAAATAGACCTCAAAGTGAAGGCCGTAACAAGAGATAAGGAAGGCCACTTCATAATACTAAAGGGATCAATACAACAAGAAGATATAATCCTGGTAAACATATATGCACCCAATGCAGGAGCACCCAAATTCATAAAAAAACTCCTGGAAGATATCAAAGGAGACATCGACAACAATACAATCATAGTAGGGGACTTTAATACACCACTGACAGCACTGGATAAGTCCTCTAGACAAATAATCAGCAAAGATACAGCAATCCTAAATGACTCACTAGATCAGATGGACTTAATAGACATCTTCAGAACACTTCACCCGAAAGCCAGGGAATATACATTCTACTCAAATGCTCATAGGACATATTCAAAAATAGACCATATATTGGGTCACAAGCAAAGTATCCCCAAATTCAAGAAAATTGAAATCATAAAAAGTGTCTTCGCAGACCACGATGGCATAATATTAGAAATAAACTACAATAAAAACAACCCAAAATACTCAAACACCTGGAAGCTGAATAGCATGCTATTAAATATTGATTGGGTTACCAATGAAATCAAAGAAGAAATTCGAAACATCCTGGAAACTAATGACAATGAAAACACAACAATCCAAAACCTATGGGACACAATGAAAGCAGTCCTGAGAGGGAAGTTTATAGCTCTACAGGCCTATCTCAAAAAACAAGAAAAAATGGTAGTAAATCATCTAAATCTACAACTCAAAGAATTAGAAAGAGAGCAACAAGAAAACCCCAGAGTGAGCAGAAGGAAGGAGATAATAAAGATTAGAGCATAAATAAATGACATAGAGACCAAAAAAACAATACAGAAAATCAATGAAACCAAGAGCTGGTTCTTTGAAAGGATAAACAAGATTGACAAACCTCTAGCCAGACTCACCAAGAAGCAAAGAGAGAGGACCCAAATCAACAAAATCAGAAACGATAGAGGCGAAATAACAACAGACCCCACAGAAATACAAATGATTGTTAAAAAATACTATGGACAGCTCTACTCCAACAAACTAGACAACCTGGAGGAAATGGACAAATTCCTAGAAAAATACAACATTCCAAAACTCAATCAGGAAGAATCTAAAAATCTCAACAGGCCAATAACTATGGAAGAAATTGAAGCAGTCATCAAAAAGCTTCCAGCAAACAAAAGCCCAGGACCAGACGGCTTCACAGGGGAGTTTTACCAAACATTCAAGGAAGAACTAAAACCTATCCTCCTCAGACTACTACAAAAAATTCAAGAGGAAGGAACACTTCCAAGCTCATTCTATGAAGCCAGCATCACCCTAATACCAAAACCAGGTAAAGACAACACAATGAAAGAGAATTACAGGCCAATATCCCTCATGAACATAGATGCCAAAATCCTCAACAAAATCTTAGCAAATCACATCCAGCAGTACATCAGAAAGATCATACACCATGACCAAGTAGGATTTATCCCAGGGATGCAAGGATGGTACAATATCCGCAAATCAATAAACGTGATACATCACATAAACAAATTGAAAGAAAAAAACCACATGGTCATATCAATTGATGCAGAAAAAGCATTTGACAAAATTCAACACCCATTTTTGATAAAAGCTCTCAGCAAGGTGGGAGTAGAAGGATCATACCTCAACATAATAAAAGCCATATATGACAGGCCCACAGCCAACATCATACTCAATGGACAAAAACTAACACCATTTCCCCTAAGAACAGGAACAAGACAGGGATGCCCACTCTCACCACTCCTGTTCAACATAGTACTGGAAGTGTTAGCCATTGCAATTCGGCAAGAAGAAGAAATAAAAGGCATCCAAATTGGAAAAGAGGAAGTAAAACTGTCCTTATTTGCAGACGACATGATATTATACATACAAAACCCTAGAGACTCCATCAAAAAGCTACTGGACTTAATACATGAATTTGGCAATGTAGCAGGATACAAAATTAACCCCAAGAAATCCGAGGCATTTCTATACACTAATAGTGAACTTTCAGAAAGAGAGATTATAAAAACAATCCCGTTTACCATCGCACCAAAAAAATTAAGCTACCTAGGAATAAACTTAACTAAAGAGGTAAAAGACCTCTACTCAGAAAACTACAGGACGTTGAAAAAAGATATAGAGGAAGACATAAACAGATGGAAGAACATACCGTGTTCATGGATTGGTAGAATCAACATCATGAAAATGTCCATACTACCCAAAGCAATCTATAAATTCAACGCACTTCCCATTAAAATACCAACGGCATACTTCAGAGATCTAGAACGAACTCTCCAAAAATTCATCTGGAATAAAAAAAGACCTCGAATAGCTGCAGCAATCCTGAAAAAGACCAAAGTAGGGGGGATCTCAATACCAGATATCAAGATGTATTACAAAGCCACTGTTCTCAAAACTGCCTGGTACTGGCACAAGAATAGGCATATAGATCAATGGAATAGAATAGAGAGCCCAGAAATCGGCCCGAACCAATATGCTCAATTAATATTTGACAAAGGAGGCAAGAACATACAATGGAGCCAAGATAGTCTCTTCAATAAATGGTGCTGGGAAAATTGGACAGATATATGCAAGAAAATGAAACTAGACCACCAACTTACACCATACACAAAAATAAACTCAAAATGGATAAAGGACTTAAATTTACGACAGGAAACCATAAAAATTCTAGAAGAATCCAAAGGCAACAAAATCTCAGACATATGCCGAAGCAATTTCTTCACTGATACAGCTCCTAGGGCACTTGAAACGAAAGAGAAAATGAACAAATGGGACTACATCAAAATAAAAAGCTTCTGCACAGCAAAAGAAACCATGAACAAAACAACGAGAAAACCCACTGTGTGGGAAAACATATTTGCCAATGTCATATCTGATAAGGGCCTAATCTCCAAAATTTATAGGGAACTCATACAACTTAACAAAAGGAAGATAAACAATCCAATCAAAAAATGGGCAAAGGACCTAAATAGACACCTTTCAAAAGAGGACATTCAGAAAGCCAAGAGACATATGAAAACATGCTCAAAGTCACTAATCATCTGAGAGATGCAAATCAAAACAACAATGAGGTACCATCTCACACCTGTCAGACTGGCTATCATCAACAAATCAACAAACGACAAGTGCTGGAGAGGATGTGGAGAAAAAGGAACACTTGTGCACTGCTGGTGGGAATGCAGACTGGTGCAGCCACTATGGAAGACAGTATGGAGTTTCCTTAAAAAACTGAAAATGGAACTCCCATTTGACCCTGTGATCCCACTTCTAGGAATATATCCCAGGAAACCAGAAACACCAATCAGAAAGGATATATGCACCCCTATGTTCATAGCAGCACAATTCACCATAGCTAAGATCTGGAAACAGCCTAAGTGCCCATCAGTAGATGAATGGATTAGAAAACTGTGGTACATCTACACGATGGAATACTATGCTGCTCTAAAAAGGAAGGAACTCTTACCATTTGCAGCGTCATGGATGGAACTGGAGAGCATTATGCTAAGTGAAATAAGCCAGTCAATGAAGAAAAAATACCACATGATCTCACTCATTCATGGATAATAGAGACCATTATAAACTTTTGAACAATAATAGATACAGAGGCAGAGCTGCCTCAAACAGATTGTCAAACTGCAGCAGGAAGGCCGGGGAGGGTTGCGGGGCAGGAGGTAGGGGGGTAAGAGATCAACTAAAGGACTTGTATGCATGCATAGAAGCATAACCAGTGGACATAAGACATTGGGGGATAGGGAAGGCTAGGGGACTGTCTAGGGCGGGGGGACAAAATGGACACATATGTAATACCCTTTGTAATACTTTAAGCAATAAAAAAACAAAAACAACAACAAAACAAACAAAAAAAAAACAAAAAACAAAAAAAAAAAAGAAAATGGAAATGAGAAAAAAAAAACTGGGGTAGCAATATTTATATCTGACAAATCAGACCTCAAAGTGAAGGCCATAACAAGAGATAAGGAGACCCACTTCATAATACTAATGGGAGAAATTCAACAAGAAGATATAACTCTGGGAAACATATATGCACCCAACACAGCAGCACCCAAATACATAAAATAACTTCTGGAAGATATCAAGGGAGAGATCGACAGCAATACAATCATAGTAGGGGATTGTATTACCCCATTGACACCACTGGATAAATCCTCTAAATAAAAAATCAGCAGAGAAACAGTATTCCTAAATGATTCCCTAGATCAGATGGACTTAATTGACATCTTCAGAACATTTCACCACAAAGCTAGAGAATATACGTTCTTCTCAAGTGCACATAAAACATTTTCAAAGATAGGCCACATATTAGGTAGGACACAGGCAAAGTCTCTTCAAATTCAAGAAGATAGAAATCATATCAAGCATCTTCACAGATCACAATGGCATACAATTAGAAATTAACTACAATAAAAACAATGAAAAAAATAAAACACTTGGAGGCTAAATAACATGCTATTAAACAATGACTGGGTTACCAAAGAGATCAAAAAGAAATAAAAACCATCCTGGAAACAAATGACTATGAAAACACAACAATCCAAAATCTATGGGACACAGTGAAAGCAGTCCTGAGAGGGAAGTTCATAGCTCTACAGGTCTACCTCAAAAAATAAGAAAAAATGTAATGAATAATCTAAACCTGCAACTTAAAGAATTAAAAAGAGAGCAACAAGAAACGCCCAGAGTAAGCAGAAGGAAGGAAATAATAAAGATCAGAGCAGAAAATGTGGGAAACTGTTTATTGCCTTCACTATCTGATAAGCATAGACAGAGAACTCCCCGAAACCCCCCCCCCCCCCCCGAAGGCTGGGTGCCTTTGAAACGCTAGCAAAGCTCGAAGCTAGGCACCACCTCTGTTTGTCCAGACAGTGGTAGCTGAAACTACTCCCCCATTTATTATTATGTAAATCCTTGCTGATGGGCTAGTCTGCTTGTTACTAGGGGGTCACCTGCCTAAGGGCTATGCTATGGGTGCATCCCAGATGAATAAAAGCTTGGTGAGGCCTGAGCACTGAGGAAGTCCTTCCGGACTTGCCGCCTGGTCCCCCAATATTGCAAAATTATCTTGTGTCTTTTTCTCTCATTTGTTGTGCGGCTCCTCTTTCAGATACCGAACCCTACTCCACGCGGGACGTGGAAGGAAACACTCAACATCTGGCGCCCGACGGGTAATCTGGAAGTGCAGGCCTCGCTGGAGCGAGAAAAGGAAGTTTTCACCGAAAAGGTGTGGAAAACTCACCGAAAAAAGGTGAGGGGAAGTCTACCGCACGCAATGCCCAGGATCAACTACAGAAGCCTGGGTCTGTAAGTAAACTGGGAACGTTTTCTTAACCAGGCTAACAAACGGGGCAGGATTTGGCTTTAAGAAAGTAGATTCGGCTTTAAAAAGGTATATTTGGCTTTTAAAAAACTAAGAAACTGTATTTTGTGCTTTTGATTTGCATGTTTAAAGTGTTAAAATTTTAGAAGGTAATCTTTTACAGTTTTTGCATGTTATTATAGAACATAACATTTGCTTTTCTTGAAGAAGGTACATTAGATCTTAAAAGGATGCCAAAAAAGTTAGTTAGAACTTGAAAAAAGGTTAGCAGCAAGAAAACCTCATCTCAAAAAAACTTCTTCCATGGGGTACATAGTATCGCATTTGCCAAAGCCTTTTACAGAGGCTGAGGAGGAGTCTCCTCAACTGGTTCCCTCGCTCCTCCTTGTGAGGAGTGGGAAGACACGTTAGAGGAATGGCCTTCACGGTCCTCTCCACCTTCGCATGCACGTCCTAATTCTGATATGCTTAATTCGCTGTCATTTGAATCACCTGTGCAAAAAGCCATCAGAGAAGGATTGAGGGAATACCGGCGGAAGAAAGGCTTGCTTTCCCTATCACAGAGGTACCTGATCCACAGCTACCGAATCAGGTAATCAGACAGCATGTAAAAATTGACTTTAAAATGATAAAGGCCTTACGTGAAAGTGTAGTCCAAAATGGTCCAACAGCTCCTTTTATAGGAGAAATTATGTATAGTATTTCTGAAGCTTTCCTAATCCCTCATGATTGGTATTCTCTAGCACGTGCAACTCTGGATGGAGGAGATTATTTACTATGGAAAGGAGAATTCTTGGAGAGATGCCAGGAGCAAGCCCAACTAAACCGCGGGCTGAATGCTCAAATAACTTATGAAATGCTAGCAGGACTGGGACAATACAACGATGTTCGAACCCAGTTAGATTATGTGCAACTGGCATATGAGCAAATTAGAGCTTGTGGAAGGAAAGCCTGGTGGACTTTACCAGCAAAAGGGGACTCTGAGGGAGCTTTTAGTAAATGTTTACAGGGGACTTTAGAATCATTTTCTGATTTTGTGGCTCGTCTCACTCGAGCAGTGAGACGACAGATTCAACATGAGGTAGCAGGAGACATTTTAATTCAACAATTAGCCTATGAAAATGCCAATGATGATTGTAAGAAATGCCTGATGCCTCTGAGAAAATGTAGTACCATTACAGAAATGATTCGAGCATGTCAGAATGTGGGGTCAGGCACTTTTCAAGTGAATTTACTCACTGCCGCTGCTACTGTAAATAAAAGGTGTCATAACTGTGGAAACATAAGACATTTTAGAAAAGAATGTAGACAACCAAGAAGGACACAAGGAGGCGCTCCAGGGAAAGGAGCTAACATCTCGCCTCGTGAGCCGATCAAAACAGATCCAACCTCTCTGTGTCCTAGATGCCAGAAGGGCTACCATTGGGCCGGCCATTGTAAATTGAGATTCCACAAAAATGGGCAACTGTTAAATCAAGACACAGGGTATGGCCAACCACAGGGAAACGGCCAACGGGGCAACCCCCTGCCCCGTCAATAAAAGGGGAGATCTGCCCTGCAAAGCCCACAGTGGAATGTCTGATTTGGGCCACTCCAGGAAGTGCAAGCCTAGATCTTAACAGTACTATAGCGGTCACTTTGACCCCTGATATGGCTCGGCAAGCTGTTCCTACAGGAATCTGGGGACCTGTGCCATCAGGAACTTTAGGGTTAATTTTAGGGAGAAGTGGAAACACTCTGAAAGGATTAACTGTTTTGCCTGGAGTCGTAGATTCAAATTATGAGGGAGAAATTAAAGTAATATTGGAATGCAATCATATTATGCAAATTACTACAGGACAAAGAATTGCTCAAATACTACTTCTACCTTATGCTCAACAAGGCAAGGCTACAAATAGGAAAAGAGGAATGCAAGGACTTGAAAGCTCAGACATCTATTGGATACAGGAAATTAGCAAAACTATGATTAATTTGAGAACAGAAGGAAAAATGTTTAAAGGCCTAGTAGACACTGGGGCAGATGTCAGCGTTATCAGCAAAGAATTCTGGCCTCCTAGTTGGTCCATGGTAGAAGCTATGGACTCAGTTAGAGGGGTGGGAGTTCCTGATAACACACAACATAGTGCTGCAGTCTTAAAATGGCAAGATGAGGAAGGACAGACAGGATGGTTTCAGCCCTACATTGTCTCTGAAATTACAGTCAATTTATGGGGCCAGGATGTCTTAGAAGGTTTACAAGCTTGTATTATTACTGGCAAAGGTCAGCAGCTTGTAACTCAGATGGGACATCAGAATGATCAAGGTGTAAAAAACCCAGGAAGGCGAGGATATCAACCTTTTTAGGAGTGGTCACTGCTCAGTCTCCTCGCCCCCATGCTGATCCTATACAATGGAAAGATGATAAACCTATATGGGTGGATCAGTGGCCATTAACCAAGGAGAAATTAGGTCATATTCATGGATTGATACAGGAACAAATAGAAGCTGGTCATATAGAGCCTTCCAATAGCCCTTGGAATACGCCTATATTTATTATACCTAAGAAGGTGGCAGGGAAATGGCGATTGATACATGATCTCAGAGCAATTAATGCTACTATGCATACCATGGGAGCTTTGCAACCTGGACTCCCAGCGCCTTCACAAATCCCTTTAAATTGGTCTCTCATAGTAGTAGATCTTAAGGATTGTTTTTTCACCATTCCCTTGGCACCTCAAGATAAAGAAAGATTTGCCTTTTCAGTGCCATCTATTAATAATATAGAACCCATGAGAAGATATCAGTGGAAAGTTTTGCCTCAAGGAATGGCCAATAGCCCTACCTTGTGCCAAAAATATGTGGCTCAAGCTGTTCAACCTTTAAGGGACAGATATTCCCGATGTTACATTATCCATTACATGGATGACTTGCTCTTAGCAAGTCCACGGGAAGAGCAGACTTTAGAAATATTTTTCCAATTAGAGAAGGAGCTCCCTAAATGGGGCTTAAAAATTGCTCCAGAAAAGGTACAAAAACAAACACCTTTTAAATATCTGGGAACCATTATTGAAAACCAATGCATTAGGCCACAAAAGGTGGAACTAAGAAAAGATTGTCTTAAAACTTTAAATGATTTTCAGAAATTATTAGGGGACATTAACTGGCTAAGACCCTACCTAAAAATCTCTATGGGAGAAATGACAAATTTATTTGATATACTTAGGGGTGACTCTGACCTTTCCTCACCCAGAACACTAACAGATGATGCCAGAAAGGAGTTGCTAAGAATTGAACAGGCGATATCCTCAGCTCAAGTAGCACGGGTACAGCCTGAATTGCCTTTATTGGAACAGATTAACCATACTGCAAATAGTCCCACTGGAGTCATCTTCCAAAATAAAGACTCTCCCGCTATTATTGAATGGGTCCACTAGGCCATCAGTCCTCTAAAACTGCTATTACTTATATAGAACTGATGGCTCAATTAATATATCAGCTTAGGAAGCGTTGCAAGCAGCTTAGAGGAGAAGAACCTAAATGCATCTATCTTCTCCTCACTGGAAAGCAATTAGAAATGTTGTTTCAAACTGATGTAAATTGGCAAATTGGGTTAAGTGGATATTCAGGGGAACTTAGTTGTCACCTATTAAAAGATAAACTTTTACAATTTTTAAATAAGACCTCCATCATTATACCAAAAAATACTAGGCAGGAACCAATTCCTGGAGCTTTAACTGTTTTTACTGATGGGTCATCAAATGGGAAAGCTGCCTATCATACTATAAATTCTGACCGAGTCATACTGACCAGTCATACTTCTGTGCAAAGAATTGAGTTAGAAGCTATTAAGGCTGCATTGCAAGATTTCCAACAGCCTGTTAACATAATTTCTGATTCCTCTTATGCTTCGGGCCTAGTAAGTAGAATTGAAACTGCCCGACTGAAATGGCTTAGTGACCAAAGTTTATTCTTACTATTTAAGCAGGTTCAGCAGATTGTGCAGCAGAGAAAATACCCTTTTTATATCACTCACATCAGGGCTCACAGTGTATTACCTGGCCCATTAACTAAGGGAAATGCACATGCTGATCAATTGGTTGCTTTATTAAAAGAGGCTTCAGAGTCTCATCAGCTTTTAAAAATCCCAACTTGAAAAACAAAAAAGGGGGATGATGGAGAAATCACCTACAGGTAGGCTGCACCTAGCTTTAATTACTCTAAATTTTTTCACTTGTGATGCTAATGGAAAGACACCTATGGAGCTACATTGGTGTCAGAATAAAAGGAACAGCCCAGAGACCACCTGGGGCATGATAAAGTGAAGTATGGTAACAATTAATTCAGGTAAAAACTATAGTTTCATACTGGTCTTAGAAGGCACATTTTTCCTTTACCTGGGAAGGACAGCACAGCTATCCCAAAGTCAGAAGGCTCCAGTTAGCGTGTCAACTCAGTGCTCTGGAGACCCAGAACTGTAATTTAGATAGCATACTGTCTCTGCTTCTGTAAATTTCTTCTTTTTTTGAAAACTAGGTTCCTCATTCCAAACCTTGAGACAGCCAGTTTAAAATTAAGTTGTCATGACCTAGAGCAAAGAATATTCTTACATGGTATTATTCTACAAAGTTTTATTAATAATAATTTTTGATGCTTTACAACAGTACATTGTGCATTTATCCCAAACAAATTTACAAATGAATGTGAATGTTTTACATGAAGGGATTTATTCCTTTCCACTGTGTGGAGGGCCTCCTGGGGAAGGCACTTAAGCATTCTGTATTGACCTATCTTGATTTTTTTTTTTTTGCCAAGAGGAATCCAATTGCCTACAGCTGTTACCTGAGCTCTCTGTTCAAGCTGGGATCATGAAAAGCTGGTACCATGGATCTGTCTCTGGCCCAATGGCGTAAGCTGGGCCCTCTCTGGAGAAGAAACCTGGGTTCCCTATGATCAATGCCGGGGCCCCGCCAGCAGGCGAGGGGATCCAAAGGCAGTTGCTGGGCATGGAGGCCAGAGACACATAGGTTAACAAGGAGACAGAACTGAACCTCACATCACCCTACTTGGCCCAGAGATGGTTGGTAGTCAACGACGGATAAGACCCCACAAGGTGGGGCGACCTAAGACAGGCACAGCCGGGGGCCAGTAGGAGAAAACTTGGGGTGCAACGAAGGTGGGGCACAGAACCCCCCCAATGGTGCACGGGCTTGAACACTCGCCCCTACTGAGGAAGGTCTCCTGTCCCCATGGCTGCTTCTTGCTTCCCATGCCCAGCCCAGATCAGGAACCAAATAACAGAAGAGATTTGGTCCAGCTGAAATCAGAATCCAGATAAACGGAGGCTTGGCTAACAGACCCTATGTCTAAATCTAGCCTAACAACAGGAATGCTCAGGGCCTTCACAAGGATGTAAAGTGATCCTTTTCATTAATATTTAAGGTGTAAATTAAGATTATTGTTAAAATATTAAATTTGACAGCAAAATAGTTTTCAAATTAATTAAATTTGGCTAATTTAAAATAAGTAATTATTCAAAAAGTATTAACAAAAATTTTCATTTCATGGTAAACATGCTATGAACCTAAAGCATGTTCAGGTTCATTTTTTTGCGCGCAAAAAATTAATATTTAAAGCTATCTAGACTGCATTATAAAATTTCCAAGAAGTCTCCTAATTAAATCAAAAAAAAATAAAAAGGGGGGATAGTGGAAAAATATAGTGGAAGAATACCATGTAAGGAAATAGATCCTGTAACTAAATTACATTTAGAGAAAAAAATTTTTCGTTTATAATGCTAATAGTGAGACACCCAGAAAAAACACACATTATGCCAGGGTAAGCCAGGGAAAGATCATTTTAAAGAAAAGACCCCAAGTAAGGTTTTTTGTTTTTGTTTTCCTTTAACCTTTGGTCGAGAATATGTTTGTATACTTTCAGAGAACAGCTACAAGACCATGTGGATTCCTGTAACAACGGATCACAGAAAGCCAGCCACAAAGACAGAAGAGACAGTTCAGAGATGGAGATGGTGGAAGACGCCTTGCCATGCTAGCACTCAGCAGCTGTGTGGCGCTGCAGCGTGCCCAGGACCAGACCAGAAAGGACCGGACCTGCATTTTCCACCATCCAGAACCAACATTTCATTGCTGGCATGTACACATGAACTTTTAGACATTGAAACATGGACTCAGAACTTTTGGACACTGAAATTAGGACTTGATTATTTTTTAAAGAAAAAATAAGGGGGAGATGTGGGAAACTGTTTATTGCCTTCACTATCTGATAAGCATAGACAGAGAACTCCCCGAAACCCCCCCCCCCCCCCAAGGCTGGGTGCCTTTGAAAGGCTAGCAAAGCTCGAAGCTAGGCACCACCTCTGTTTGTCCAGACAGTGGTAGCTGAAACTACTCCCCCATTTATTATTATGTAAATCCTTGCTGATGGGCTAGTCTGCTTGTTACCAGGGGGTCACCTGCCTAAGGGCTATGCTATGGGTGCATCCCAGATGAATAAAAGCTTGGTGAGGCCTGAGCACTGAGGAAGTCCTTCGGGACTTGCCGCCTGGTCCCCCAATATTGCAAAATTATCTTGTGTCTTTTTCTCTCATTTGTTGTGCGGCTCCTCTTTCAGATACCGAACCCTACTCCACGTGGGACGTGGAGGAAACACTCAACAGAAAAAAACAACATAGAGACAAAAAAGCAATACAAAAGATCAATGAAACCAAGAGCTGGTTCTTTTAAAGGATAAATAAGATTGGTGAACCTCTAACCAGACTCACCAAGAAACAAAGAGAGAGGACCCAAATAAACAAAATCAGAAATGAAAGAGGTGAAGTAACAATTGATCCAACAGACATGTAAAGGATTGTAAAAAAAATACTATGAACAACTCTAATCCAACAAACTGGACAAACTCGACAAAATGGACATATTCCTAGAAAAATACAAGCTTCCAAAACTCAATCAGGAAGAATCAAAAAACCTGAATACACCGATAATTACTGGAAAATCAAAAATCTTCCAGCAAACAAAACCCCTGGTCCAGACAGCTTTACAGGGAAGATCTACCAAGCATGCAAAGAAGAAATAAAACCTATCCTCCTCAGATTACTCAAAAAATTCAAGAAGAAGGCACACTTCCAAGCTCTTTCTATGAAGCCAGCATTACCCTAATCCCAAAACCAGATAAAGACACTACAAAGAAAGAGAATTACAGGCCAATATCCCTGATGAACATAGATGCTAAAATCCTCAACAAAATTCTAGCAAATCGGATCCAGCATTACATTAGAAAGATCATACACCATAACCACGTGGGATTTATTCCAGGGATGCAAGGCTGGTACAATATCTGCAAATCAATAAATGTGATACAACACATAAACAAATTTTAGAGATAAAAATCACATAATCATATCAATTGATGCAGAAAAGGCATTTGACAAAATCCAACACCCTTTCCTGTAAAAACTCTTAACATAATAAAAGCCTTATATGAAAAACCTACAGCCAACATCATACTCATTGGGCAAAAACTAAATCCATTTCCCCTAAGAACAGGAACAAGACAAGGATGCCCACTTTCACCACTCCTGTTTGAAATAGTACTGGAAGTGCTAGCCATAGCAATCAGACAAGAAGAAGAAATAAAAGGTATCCAAATTGGAAAAGAAGTAAAATTGTCATTATTCGCCGATGACATGATATTGTACATCAAAAACCCTAAAGACTCCATCAAAAAACTACTAGATTTAATAAATGAATTCGGCAATGTAGCAAGATACAAAATTAACACTCAGAAATCTATGGCATTATTATATACCAACTGGGGGCCCAGTGCATGAATTAGTGTACCTTGAAAGGAACTGTGGGCCATGAGGCTGTGGTAGGCACAGAGGAGGGTCTCAGCCCATTCTCCATGGCCCTATTGGCCCCTCCCACCATGGCTCTCAGTCCCCTGTCTGCTGGCAGCCCTGCTCCCACCCACTGATGGCGTGGAGCAGCTGAAGCCAGAGCCATCAGTGAATGTGAGCAGGGCCAGCATCGGGGGCAGGTGCAAACAGCGGCTACTGCCCCAATTGCCCCTCAGGAGCAGGGGGAGGTGGAAAAGCCCTCAGGAGCGATCAGGGCTGGCAGCTGCTGCTCGCACCCACTGATAGCGCCAAGCAATCAGGGACTGGCACCAGGCACTGGCAGCGGGTGTGAGTGGTGGCTCCAGCACTGCCTGCAGGTGCAAGCGGGGCCGGCGGCAGCAGCTGGTACAAGAGGTGGCTGCTGGCCCTGATCACCCCTCAGGAGCAGGGGGAGGTGGAGAAGCCCAAAGGGGAGACTGGGGCCAGCAGCCGCCACTCACACCCACTGACGGCGCCAAGAGATCAGGGCTGGCGCCGGGTG
The DNA here is from genome assembly GCF_014108235.1 of Myotis myotis. Taxonomy (NCBI): domain Eukaryota; kingdom Metazoa; phylum Chordata; class Mammalia; order Chiroptera; family Vespertilionidae; genus Myotis; species Myotis myotis. The sequence continues at coordinate 112,129,654 of NW_023416324.1, read as the reverse complement.
CCAGCAGCGAGAGCATGCAGTGGCTCCAGCACGGGCAGCAGGTGCAAGTGCATGGTGGGACTGCAGCGTGCGGGAGCAAAGAATTTTCAGTAACCACCAGAGGCTCGCCCCAATGACAGCAACTGGCACTCCACTTTGGTCTTGCGCCCCTGCTCACCTGTACAGTTGTTCCACCGTTAGGTCTATTTGCATATTAGCCTTTTATTATGTAGGATAATGAACTCACAGAAAGAGAAACTAAAAAAGTAATCACATTTGCCACTGCAACAAAAAAATTAAAGATAACTAGGAATATATATAACCAGGGAGATAAAGGACCTGTACTCAGAAAATTACAGGACGCTGGAAAGAGATAGAAGAAGACATAAACAAATGGAAGAATATACCATGTTCATGGATTGGTAGAATCAACATCATTAAAATGTCCATACTACCCAAAGCAATCTATGGATTCAATGCAATCCCTATTAAAATACCAATAGCACATGTCAAAGACCTAGAACAAACTCTCCAAAAATTCATCTGGATTTTAAAAAGACCCCAAATAGCTGCAACAATCTTGAGAAAGAAGAACAATGTTGAAGAGATCACAATACCAGATATCAAGCTATATTACAAAGCCACTGTTCTCAAAACTGCCTGGTACTGGCACAAGAACAGACATACAGATCAATGGAATAGAATAGAGAACCCAGAAATCAACCCAAGCCATTATGCTCAATTAACATTTGACAAAGGAGGCAAAAGCATACAATGGAGTCAAGACAGTCTCTTCAATAAATGGTGTTGGGAAACTTGGACAGATACATGCAAAAACAATGAAACTAGACCACCAACTTACACCATACACAAAAATGCACTCAAAATGGATAAAGGTCTTAAACGTAAGACGGGAAGCAAGCCATAAAAATCTTAGAAGACTCGATAGGCAGCAAAATAGCAGACATATGTCGTAGCAATATCTTTACCGATGCAGCAGTTAGGACTATGGAAACTAAGGAGAAAATAAACAAATGGGACGACATCAAAATAAAAAGCTTCTGCACAGCAAAAGAAACCATCAACAAAACAACAAGAAAGCCTACTGCATGGGAAAACATATTTGCCAATGCTATCTCAGATAAGGGTTTAATCTCCAAAATTTACAGGGAACTCATACACCTTAACAAAAGGAAGATAAATAATCCAATCAAAAAATGGGCAAAGAACTTAAATAGACACCTTTCAAAAGTTGACATACAGAAGGCCAAGAGACATATGAAAACATGCTCAAAGTCACTAATCATCTGAGAGATGCAAATCAAAACGATGATGAGATACCATCTCACACTTGTCAGAATGGCTATCATGTACAGAGAAGATTAGCATGGCCCCTGCGCAAGGATGACACGCAAACTCGTGAAGCGTTCCATATTTAAAAAAAAAAAAAAAAAAAGAATGGCTATCATGAACAAATCAACAAATGACAAATGCTGGCAAGGATGTGGAGAAAAAGGAACCCTTGTGCACTGCTGGAGGCAATGCAGACTGGTGCAGCCACTGTAGGAAACAGTATGGCGTTTCCTCAAAAAATTAAAAATGGAACTTCCATTTGATCCAGTAATCCCACTTCTAGGAATATATTCCAAGAAATCATAAACACCAATCAGAAAGGATATATGCACCCCTATGTTCATGGCAGCACAATTTACAAAAGCTACCATTTAGAAACAGCCTAGGTGCCCATCAGCAGACAAGTGGATTAGAAAACTGTGGTACATCTACACAATGGAGTACTATGCTACTGTAAAAAATAAGGAATTCTTACCATTTGCAACAGCATTGATGGAACTGGAGAGCACTATGCTAAGCAAAATAAGCCAGTCAGAGAAAGATAAATATCACATGATCTCACTCATTTGTGGAATATAATGAACAACATAAACTGATGAACAAAAATAGAACCAGAGACACAGAAGCATTGAACAGACTGTCCAATCTATGAGAGGAGTTGGGGGGTGAGGGGATAAGAGATGAACCAAAGGACCTGTACGCATGAATATGAGTGTAACTAATGGACAAAGACAGTAGGGGCCATGTGCTGGGGGGTGGTGGTGACCAGGGAGAGGTCAATGGGGGAAAAAGGAGACTCATGCACTAGTACAATAAAAAATTTAATTTTTTTTTAAAAGCTAAACATAGGATTACCATATGACCAAGCAATTGCACTCCTGGTATATATCCAAAAGAAATAAAAATAGGCATTCAGATGAATTCTTATACATTAATGTTCATAGCAACAATATTGACAATGTTCAAAGGGTAGAAAGAATTCAAATGTCCATCAACAGATAAGTGGATGAAGGGTAGTACATACTATCCTATATAATAAAGAGCTAGTATGCAAATGGTCATCACACCCTCATGCCCTCACACCAGGGCACCTGAGGCTGGGGCCGAGGGACCTGAGGCCGCGCCCTCACCCTGGCGCCAGGGCACCCGAGGCTGCGCCACCCGCCCGGCAGGGCTTGATGGGGGACCTCAGGCTGTGTCCCCCCATCCAGCAAGGCTTGACGGGGTACCTGAGGCTGCACCCCCTGCCCACCGGGGCTTGACGGGGGATCTGAGACTGGGCCCCCACCCTGCAGGGCTTGACAGGGGTAGGGCCGACCAGATTGGGTTTTGCGCAATTCCAAGGCACGTGGGTGGGTGGAGACTTGACACTGGGTCCGCAGCAAACCCCAGACTCTGACAGGAGGGAGATTTTCATATACATTTTACTAATTTTCTTTCATCTCTGACACTTCTATTATAGAGAATGGGCAAATAGCAATATTAAAATATTTCTAATAATTAATTAAATATTTTTCTAATAAATTCCCTTTTAATGTGCACAAATTTCATGCACCAGGCCACTAGTACAACAATAATGCTTTAACTGTAAAAAGCAAAGAAGTACTGATATATACAATGTGTCTTGCAACAATATGGAAGATCCTCAAAAAGAATATGCTAGTGAAAGGAGCAAATACAGGAGACTTCCAAAATGGCGACCAGCAGGAAGGTAGGGAGGGAGAGAGTGTGAGAGCGCAAGGAAGTGATAGAGGAGTGTGTGGACGTGCGTGGTGTGTGTGTATGAGCTAGGGACAGTTAGATTCTGCAGGTCTTCTAAGGGGCTGCTAAACCGGGCAGTCTTAGGCGGCGGAGTCCCGCTCCCTGTGCGGACACTCCTGGGCGGCCAGCACAGACACGGCGACCACGCCATCTTGGGAAACAGAGCTGCCTGAGACTACGATCCTGGCCTCAGCACCACCCAGTCTGATCTCAGACGCATACCAGGACCCTGCAGCCACTGGGGACAGAGACCTGTGACCACAGCTACAGACCTGCGGACACCAAAAGTTCAGAAATCCCCGCGGCAGATCCATGAGTAACAAAGCCCATCCCCACTTCCTGCAGGCTTGCGGGCAGCGCCAGAGTAACTAACTGATAGACCCACCCCTTGCTGGGGCCTCAGCGCTCCAGGATCTTTAGTCTGGAAGTGCGCGAGCACCTTGGAACTGATCCTACGCACACTGCCAGCTTCTGAGACCTGGGCTGGAAGGAAACACGTGACCCCAGGAACTGAGCCTAGGCGCACTGCCGGCTTCTGAGCCCTGGGCTGGGAGCAATCGCCCGAACACTGGGAATTTGTCCCACATATCACAGGCCCAGGGACCCCGATTCTCTGGGCAAGTGGCAGCACCAAGCACCAGTGACTTGACTGTGTTTCTTATCACCTGAGCCTGAGATCCTGATCTCCTGTGCATTCATACTAAGAGCCAGTGACTCCAATTCCTGGTGCAAGGGCACACAGGGACCCTGATTCTCAAGGCAAGGTCACGCGAAGCAACAGAGACTCTGACACTGGATTCTGGGGAACTCTGACTCCTGGCGCACACTAGGGGGCTCTGGTTTTCAACACGCTTCAGGGGGGTCTCTGTTTCAGCACAGTGCAGGCAGGGTCCCTGATTCTAAGGGTGCGTATGAGGCCACATTGAGTGCTGACAACACTGACTCTGAGTGAGCCTGGTTCCCACCAACCCACAACAACCACGCATCTTAGTGTCAGAGCTCTTCAGTGACACTAGGGTGGTGGGAGGCTCCCACTGCACACGGCCCAGGCCCACGCAACTCGACGTTTGAACCATCGGGAGATAATCAGAATGAAGAGACGAAACAACACCCAGAGGAAAGAAAATGAGGAGTCACCAAGAAAGGAAACTAATGAAGTTGAAGCATGCAACATGACAGAAAAAGAATTCAGAATAATGGCTGTACAATTCATTCACCGGATGGATGAGAAAATCAACAACCTATGCAAGAATCAGGAAGAAATGAAAAGTGATATAGCTACAATCAAAAACACCATGGAAAGTTTCAACAGCAGACTAGAAGAAGCAGAGGACCGAATTAGTGAATTAGAAGATAAGGCAGAGAAACAAGCTCAATCTGAACAGCAACTGGAGAAAAAAATCAAAAAGCAGGAGGAGAGCCTAAGGGAACTTCAGGACAACATGAAATGAAGTAAAACACGCATAATAGGGCTGCAAGAAGGACAAGAAGAGCAGCAAGGATTAGAAAATCTATTTGAAGAAATAATGTCAGAAAACTTCCCAGATATGGGGAAGAAAAAAGTTACACAAATACAGAGAGTCCCAGGCAAGATGAACCCCAAAAGACCCACACCAAGACACGTCATAATAACGATGGCAAATGTACAAGACAAAGACAGAATCTTAAAGGCTGCAAGAGAGAAACAGAGAGTTATCTACAAAGGATCCCCCATCAGATTATCAAATGATTTCTCAACAGAAAAACATCAGGCCAGAAAAGAATGGACAGAAATTTACAAAATGATGCAAAGCAAAGGACTGAATCTAAGAATACTCTATCCAGCAAGCCTATCATTCAAAATTGAAGGGGAAATAAGAAGCTTCACAGACAAAAAAAGGCTAAGGGAGTTTATCACCACCAAGCCAGCAATGCAAGAAATGCTAAAGGGACTGGTGTAAAAAGAAGAACTAAAAAGCTCAGAAACAAAACAGACACACACAAAAAAAATAGAAATGGCTACAAACAAGTACCTTTCAATAAGAACTTTAAACGTAAATGGACTAAATGGTCCAATCAAAAGACATTGAGTGGCTGAATGGATAAAAAAACATGACCCATATATTTGCTGTCTACAAGAGACCCACCTCATTAGAAGGGACTCACACAGACTGAAAGTGAAGGGATGGAAAAATATCTTTCAGGCAAATGGAAATGAAAAAAAAGCTGGGGTAGCAATACTTATATCAGACAATATAGACCTCAAAGTGAAGGCCGTAACAAGAGATAAGAAAGGCCACTTCATAATACTAAAAGGATCAATACAACAAGAGGATATAACCCTGGTAAACATATATGCACCCAATGCAGGAGCACCCACATACATAAGAAAACTCCTAGAAGATATCAGGGGAGAGATCGACAACAATACAATCATAGTAGGGGACTTTAATACACCACTGACATCACTGGATAAATCCTCTAGACAAAAACTCAGCAAAGAAACAGCAATCCTAAATGACTCACTAGATCAGATGGACTTAATTGACATCTTCAGAACACTTCACCCCAAAGCCACAAAATATACGTTCTTCTCAAGTGCTCATGGGACATCTTCAAAAATAGACCACATATTGGGTCACAAACAAAGTCTCCCCGAATTCAAGAAGATTGAAATCATACCAAGCATCTTCTCAGACCACAAGGCCATAATATTAGAAATAAACTACAATAAAAAACAACTCAAAATACTCAAACACTTGGAAGCTGAATAGCACGTTATTAAATATTGATTGGGTTACCAATGAGATCAAAGAAGAAATTAAACACATCCTGGAAACTAATGACAATGAAAACACAACAATCCAAAATTTTTGGGACACAATGAAAGCAGTCCTGAGAGGGAAGTTTATAGCTCTACAGGCCTATCTCAAAAAACAAGAAAAAATGGTAGTAAATCATCTAAATCTACAGCTCAAAGAATTAGAAAGAGAGCAACAAGAAAAGCCCAGAGTGAGCAGAAGGAAGGAGATAATAAAGATTAAAACAGAAATAAATGACATAGAGACCAAAAAAACAATACAGAAAATCAATGAAACAAAGAGCTGGTTCTTTGAAAGGATAAACAAGATTGACAAACCTCTAGCCAGGCTCACCAAGAAGCAAAGAGAAAGGACCCAAATCAACAAAATCAGAAATGATAGAGGCGAAATAACAACAGATCCCACAGAAATACAAATGATTGTTAATAAATACTATGGACAACTCTACTCCGGCAAACTAGACAACCTGGAGGAAATGGACATATTCCTAGAAAAATACAACATTCCAAAACTCAATCAGGAAGAATCTAAAAATCTCAATAGGCCAATAACTATGGAAGAAATTGAAGCAGTCATCAAAAAGCTTCCAGCAAACAAAAGCCCAGGACCAGACTGCTTCACAGGGGAGTTTTACCAAACATTCAAGAAAGAACTAAAACCTATCCTCCTCAGACTACTACAAAAAATTCAAGAGGAAGGAACACTTCCAAGCTCATTCTATGAAGCCAGCATCACCCTAATACCAAAACCAGGTAAAGACAACACAATGAAAGAGAATTACAGGCCAATATCCCTCATGAACAAAGATGCCAAAATCCTCAACAAAATCCTAGTAAATCACATCCAGCAGTACATCAGAAAGATCATACACCACGACCAAGTAGGATTTATCCCAGGGATGCAAGGATGGTACAATATCCGCAAATCAATAAACGTGAAACATCACATAAACAAATTGAAAGAAAAAAACCACATAGTCATATTAATTGATGCAGAAAAAGCATTTGACAAAATCCAACACCCATTTTTGATAAAAACTCTCAGCAAGGTGGGAATTGAAGGATCATACCTCAACGTAATAAAAGCCATATGTGACAAACCCACAGCCAACATCATACTCAATGGACAAAAACTAACACCATTTCCCCTAAGAACAGGAACAAGACAGGGATGCCCACTCTCACCACTCCTGTTCGACATACTACTGGAAATATTAGCCATTGCAATTAGACAAGAAGATGAAATAAAAGGCATCCAAATTGGAAAAGAAGAAGTAAAACTGTCCTTATTTGCAGATGACATGATATTATACTTAAAAAACCCTAAAGACTCCATCAATAAACTGTTAGACTTAATAAAAGAATTCGGCAATGTAGCAGGATACAAAATTAACGCCAAGAAATCTATGGCATTTCTATACACCAATTGTGAATGTGCAGAAAGAGAGACTAAAAAAGCAATCCCATTTACCATCGCACCAAAAAAATTAAGCTACCTAGGAATAAACTTAACTAAAGAGGTAAAAGACCTCTACTCAGAAAACTACAGGATGTTGAGAAAAGAGATAGTGGAAGACATAAAAAGATGGAAGAACATACCATGTTCTTGGATTGGTAGAATCAACATCATTAAAATGTCCATACTGCCCAAAGCAATCTATAAATTCAACGCACTTCCCATTAAAATACCAATGGCATATTTCACAGACCTAGAACGTACTCTCCAAAAATTCATCTGGAATAAAAAATGGCCCCGAATAGCTGCAGTGATCCTGAGAAAGAACAAAATAGGTGGGATCTCAATACCAGATATCAAGCTGTATTACAAAGCCACTGTTCTCAAAACTACCTGGTACTGGCACAAGAACAGGCATATAGATCAATGGAATAGAATAGAGAGCCCAGAAATCAGCCCCAACCAATATGCTCAATTAATATTTGACAAAGGAGGCAAGAACATACAATGGAGTTAAGATAGTCTCTTCAATAAATGGTGTTGGGAAAATTGAACAGATACATGCAAGAAAATGAAACTAGACCACCAACTTACACCATACACAAAAATAAACTCAAAATGGATAAAGGACTTAAATATACGACGGGAAACCATACAAATACTAGAAAAATCCAAAGGCAACAAAATCTCAGACATATGCCGAAGCAATTTCTTCACCGATACAGCTCCTAGGGCATTGGAAACTAAAGAGAAAATAAACAAATGGGACTACATCAAAATAAAAAGCTTCTGCACAGCAAAAGAAACCATCAACAAAACAACAAGAAAACCCACTGTGTGGGAAAACATATTTGCCAATGTCATATCTGACAAGGGCCTAATCTCCAAAATTTATAGGGAACTCATACAACTTAACAAAAGGAAGATAAACAATCCAATCAAAAAATGGGCAAAGGATCTAAATAGACACCTTTCAAAAGAGGACATTCAGAAAGCCAAGAGACATATGAAAACATGCTCCAAGTCACTAATCACCCGAGAGATGCAAATCAAAACAACAATGAGGTACCATCTCACACCTGTCAGACTGGCTATCATCAACAAATCAACAAAGGACAAGTGCTGGAGAGGATGTGGATAAAAAGGAACACTTGTGCACTGCTGGTGGGAATGCAGACTGGTGCAGCCACTATGGAAGACAGTATGGAGTTTCCTCAAAAAACTGAAAATGGAACTCCCATTTGACACTGTCATCCGACTTCTAGGAATATATCCCAGGAAACCAGAAACACCAATCAGAAAGGATATATGCACCCCTATGTTCATAGCAGCACAATTCACCATAGCTAAGATCGGGAAACAGCCTAAGTGCCCATCTGTAGATGAATGGATTAGAAAACTGTGGTACATCTACACGATGGAATACTATGCTGCTATAAAAAAGAAGGAACTCTTACCATTTGCAACGGCATGGATGGAACTGGAGAGCATTATGCTAAGTGAAATAAGCCAGTCAATGAAGGAAAAATACCACATGATGTCACTCATGTCTGGATTATAAAGACCATTATAAACTTATGAACAAAAATAGATACAGAGGCTGAGCTGCCTCGAACAGACTGTCAAACTACAGCAGGAAGGCCGGGAGGGTGGGAGGTCAGGAGGGGGGTGGGTAAGAGATCAACCAAAGGACTTGTATGCATGCATATAAGCATAACCAATGGACATAAGACACTGGGGTGTAGGGGAGGCCAGGGGATTGTCAAGGGCGGGGGGAAAAAAAAGGAGACATATGTAATACTTTTTGTAATACTTTAAGAAATTTAAAAAAAAATAAAAAAAAAAAAGAAAGGGGCCAAAAAGAAAAAAAAAAAAAGAAAGGAGCAAATACAAAGGGTCACATATTATATAGCTCTGTTTATATGAGATTTCCAGAATAAACATGAGATGTCCAGGTAATTCATAGAACTAGAAAGCAAGCTGGTGGTTGCCGGGACTGGGGGCAGCAGGAAATGGGGAGTAACTACTTAATTGGTTTAGGGTTTATTTTGGAGTGATAAAAATGTTTTGGAACTATATAGCAGTAGTAGTTGTACAACACTGTGAATGAACTAAATGCCACTCAAATGCTAACTTTAAAATCATTAATTTTATATTACATGAATTTCACCTCATAAAAATGTTAAAGCAATTAATTTTTATGATACATGTTGACAAATGTATAAATTACAACCACAGTTCTTCCTTTTTGAAGGTCAAACATATAAATTACAAGCACCATTAATTAGGCAAATAAAGCACTCTTCAACATTTGAATTTTATAACTAAGCAAAATAGAAATTAAACTCCTATTCTCTTTCATGGCCTGATTTAGAAATATTCACCAATCACCAAGTGTGGTTATTTCCCCCTTGGAAATTCATTCCCTCTATAAAGTGTAACTGGATAGCAAGATCATTAAAAATTGAGCCTGAACCAGAGTCACATTCAATCATTTAAAATTCAACAAATTTCTAGCCCCTGGGAAATGATTATAAATCAAATTCTTGTAGCTGACCAGAGCAGGTCTCTTATTTCAATGAGCAGAATATCCCAAAATTTCATCTGTCTTTTCAATTTACGGCTATAAACATTGAAATGTTTGTGGGTTTTTCTTGATTTTTTTAATCCTCACCCAAGAATATGTTTATTAATTTGAGAGAGAGAGGAAGGACACACAGAGAGATAAACAGCAATGTGAGAGAACAACATCAATCAGTTGCCTATGTATGCACCCCGACTCGGGATCAAACCTACAACCTTTCTGGAGTACTGGACGACACTCTAACCAACACTGAAATGTTTTTTTTGTTTTGTTTTATTTTTTTTGTGTGGGTTTTTTTTGTTTGTTTGTTTTTTAATATATTTTTATTGATTTCAGAGAGGAAGGGACAGAGAGTGAGAGATAGAAACATCAATGATGAAAGAGAATCATTGATTGACTGCCTTCTGCATGGCCCCCACTGATGACCAAGCCCGCAACCCGGATATGTACCCTGACCAGGAATCGAACCATGACTTCCTGGTTCATGGACCAATGCTCAACCACTGAGCCACACTGGCTGGGATGCAATGTTTTAATGTCTAAAATTTTCAAGGTTACTCATACTCTAAAATCACAAAATTGACATTGTTCCTCAAACTTTATTTCACAGTTAAAAGACTGATTTCCTCAAGTAGGACTACAATGTTGAAATTACTAGAAATAACATAAGTATCTTCCTCATGGACCTTTTCCTTAAAAGAATTATAAAGGTAGATATAAAAATGCCTGATCATGTTACTCTCTGCATAAAATTCCTTAACAGATAAAATAAGTTTCAGAAAAAAGCTCAAAACTAAATAGTGAACTAGCACAGAAAGTTCTTCATAAACTGGCTCTATGATGCTAGCTATTCCTTCTTTCTTCTCCGACCATATGAACTTTTTCTTTTCCCAGCCATTGTGCCAATTTAAACTAATTTAATTGTTCATCACTTTCATTATTCTTTAAACTCTTTGAAGTTAGAAACTAAACCTTTTCAATCTAGTATACTCAACATCTAACACAATAATCAAAGGCTGCTGTAAAATTAAAGTATGAAAATATGGGTCCAGAGACAGAAGCATGGAAGGGGTTGACCAATTTCAGAGGGAACCTGGGGGGGGGGGGGGGGTGTTAACCAGGGAACTTATATACATAGCCCATGGACACAGATAATAGTGTGCTGAAGGCTTAAGGCTTGGGAGGGGTGGGTGTGGGATGGAGGGAGTCAATGGGAAAAGAAAAAAGGGGGGAACAACTGTAATACTTTTAACAATAAAGATAATTTTTTTAAAAGATCCATTATTAGTATGTAAAGTATCATTGCTTTTTTTTTTACATAATGCAAAAGGGAAAACTATATATTAGGCTATAATTTGCTTTTTTTGAAATTACATTGTGGTCTTACTAGTAAATAACATCAAATAGGTAACATTAATTTTGTAGGCATCCTTTTTAAACATCTGGTTTGTTAAAAAGAGTATAAATTTAGTTCCTATTATTATTCAATGAAAGCTCATGATCAGCTCTATTTTATCTACATTATAAAGTAAAACATTTCTGCAACAGAGACTGTAAAACTGTAAGAAATCTTAAAGGCAGATTTTTCTAATGTGATTTTTTTTCTTTATTGAATAACGTATTACATATGTGTCCTTATCCCCCATTCCTCCCCCCCCACACACACACACACACACTCATGCCCTCACTCCCCTAGTGTCTGTGTCCATTGGTTATGCTTATATGCATGCATACAAGTCCTTTGGTTGATCTCTCCTCCTTCCCCCTACCCTACCCTGCCTTCCCTCTAAGGTTTGACGGTCTGATCGATGCTTCTCTGTCTCTGGATCTGTTTTTGTTCATTAGTTTATATTGTTCATTATATTCCACAAATGAGTGAGATCATGTGATATTTATCTTTCTCTGACTGACTTATTTCGCTTAACATAATGCTCTCCAGGTCCATCTATGCTGTTGCAAATGGTAGGAGTTCCTTCCTTTTCATAGTAGCATAGTACTCCATTGTGTAGATGTACCACAGTTTTCTAATCCACTCATCTGCTGATGGGCACTTAGGCTGTTTCCAAATCTTAGCTATGGTAAATTGTGCTGCTATGAACATAAGGGAGCATATATCCTTTCTGACTGGTATTTCTAGTTTCTTGGGATATATTCCTAGAAGTGGGATTACTGGGTCAAATGTGAGTTCCATTTTTAGTTTTTTGAGGAAACTCCATACTGTTCTCCACAGTGGCTGCACCAGTCTAAAAGCAGATTTTTTAACTAGAAAATTTCAACTACCTCATTTTACAAATGAGGAAAGGAACAGAGGTTAAGTTATTTATGCAAAGTCACCCTTAATGTTTATGTTTTCAGCTACAATATAACTCTACCTCCATTTCAACCTCATAGGTAAGCCAGGCAATGCAATTCATAGCACCCTTTTCTTTTTCCCTACCTCCAATCTAGTGAGAGGATAAAGGTCCTTCATATTTGCTACATTTAACTGATTTCTTTATCTTTAAGATATGGCCCCCACCTTAACACAACCTTCCCCCCCCCCCATTAGTAAGTACCTACATTTGCTAATTATTAAATACATCTAAGTCATTCAATTGGGAAGGGAAATGGGGAGACAAACATGAGTAAGAATGACATTGTTCCTTCAAAGTGCTCTACAAAACTAAGTACAATGTGGTACAGTACTTTTATCGCCTGTTTAAGACAGTGTCTTTTTTTTTCCCCAAGGGAAAAAGATTTATTAAAGGCAGATTAAAGAGTCTTTGGAAAAGTAGAAGAAATGGACCCAGGCTGAGCTTCCAAGAACTAACAAACTGCACTGAAGAACTGAGCTCTCAAGGAAGCTATTGTCTTTGCCATAATGTAGTGTTGGGAGCCATTAGAGATATTGGCTTAGACAAAGCCATCTTAAGAATTATAAGTTTCTGGTTCCTCCAGAAACTCCTAATTACCAGAAACTACGAGTGTCCTGCGATTTGGCCAGCAGCTAAAGATAACCATCCTATTCCCTGAAGCAACTACCGCCACATCGGAGCCTGCTACAACCCTGCTGATAAGCTAATAGACCCCTTTGCCCACCCCCCGTCCCTAAAACAGTATATATCCTGCCGCTGTGAGAATAAAGTTTGAGGCTTGATCAGAACTTGTCTTGCCTCCATTCTTCCGTGTCCCTTGTTTGTTTCATTCTCCTAGGGTGTCTCTTCGTTCCCCCGTTGTTGTCCCGCGGGTCGGGACAATGTAGAAGGCGCAGAATCGGGAAGCGCAGTTGCTACACCTGCTAGCTCTATATCTATGCTGCTTCTGCTGCAGTTTTTTTAAAAATATATTTTATTGATTTTTTTAGAGAGAGGAAGGGAGAGGGACAGAGAGTTAGAATTATCGATGAGAGAGAAACATCGATCAGCTGCCTCCTGCACACCTCCCACTGGGGATGTGCCCGCAACCAAGGTACATACCCTTGACCAGAATCGAACCTGGGACCTTTCAGTCTGCAGGCCAACGCTCTATCCACTGAGCCAAACCAGTCAGGGCTGCTTCTGCTGCAGTTTGTTCCAGCAAAAGGCATGCCCTGTGCCCAGTCTCTCCCTTCACCTAATCCAGATCCAAATTAGTGTCTAGTGTGAGAGTGTCTGATGAGCAGAACCTAAATCATATTTAGAAAGAAGTCTGGAAAATAGTTACTTTGCTCTCCAACATGTATAGTACCCAAAACTAGAAGAAGGTTGGAATAGATGTTTAGCAAATCGATTTACAGATTCTGCCATAAAGAGTATTCAGGTGGCTTATACCCTTTTCTTTTTTTTAAGTCTTTATTGTTGAAAGTATTACATATGTCCCCTTTTTCCTTCATCAACCCCCTCCAGCCCACCCCCAGGCCCTCACTACCCCACAGTCTGCATCCATGGGTTATGCATATATGTATTCAAGGTCTTCAATTGATAACCTATCACCCACCCTCTGAGATTCTGCTCTTTATAAATATACTAGAGGCCCAGTGAACGACATTCATGCACTCAGGGAGTCCCGCAACCTGGCCCCCCACTCCAGGCCTAAGCCGTCAGTCAGACATCCTTAACACTGCCGTGGAGGTGGGAGAGGCTCCCACCACCACTGCTGTGCTCACCAGCCTGGAGGGGGCAGGTCCTGCTTTGAGCATCTGCCCCCTGGTGGTCAGTGTGTATCATAGCGACAGGTCATTCCACTGTTTGGCCAATTTGCATATTACCCTTTTATTATGTAGGACTAGAGTTTGATGCACGAAATCCATGCAAGAGTAGGCCTTCCTTCCCCCAGCTGCCAGCACCGGCTTCCCTCTGGCACCCAGGACCCGGGTTTCCCTCTGGCCCCCAGCTTCATCCAGAAGGTCATCTGGAAGGATGTCCGGCCTAATTAGCATATTACACTTTTATTATTATAGATAGTACTAGAGGCCCAGTGCCCAAAAATTTGTGCACTCGGCGGGGGGGGGGGGGGGGTCCCTCAGCCCAGCCTGCGCCCATTTGTAGTCCAGGACCCCTTGGGGGATGTCCACCTGTTGACTTAGGCCCACTCCCTGGGGGATCAGGCCTAAGCTTGCAGTCAGACATCCCTCTGGCAGCCAAGGAGCCCTTGGGGGATGTCCGACTAAAGGCTTAGGCCCCCCAAGGGATCGGGCCTAAACAGTCAGTTGGACATTCTTAGTGCTGCCACGGAGGTGGGAGAGGCTCCTGCCACCACCTCTGTGCTGGCCAGCCATGAGCCAGCTTCTGGCTGAGTGGCACTCCCCATATGGAAGTGCACTGACCACCAGGGGGCAGCTCCTGCATTGAGCGTCTGCCCCCTGGTGGCCAGTGCGCATCATAGAAACCAGCCATTCTGCCATTCAGTCAATTTGCATATTAGCCTTTTATTATTATTATTATTAGAGGCCCGGTGCACAAAATTCGTGCACTGGGGGGTGGGGTTCCCTCAGCCCAGCCTGCCCCTCTCACAGTCCGGGAGCCCTCAGTGGATGTCCTACTGATGGCCAAGTCTGGCAGCAGAGGCTTAGAGCAGGCGTCGTGTGTGTGTGTGTGTGTGTGTGTGTGTGTGTGTGTGTGTCTCTGTCTGCTAGGGCCTGCCCCCAGCCACGCCACGTAGGCTCAAAGCAGTTGCCGTGTGTGTGTGTGTGTGTGTGTGTGTGTGTGTGTGTCCCCACTGGGAGTCTGCCCCCAGCCACATTGGAGGCTCAGAGCAGGCACTGTGTGTGTGTGTCTGCTGGGGGCCTGCCCCCAGCCACACGGTGGAGGCTTGGAGCAGGAGCCCCTCTGTGTTGATCCCTCAGGCTCCTGGCCTCCACTGCATGTTGTACTCTCCCTTGAGCTATGGCCAGGATGGGGGTGCTGCTTGCAAGCCAGGCTTTCCTGCTCCCGGATCGCCATGGCGACCAGGGAGCAGGCCCAGCTTGGAGCTGCCCACAGGCTGGGCTTGCTCTCCTGCTCCTGGACCCCATGGCGACCGGGGAGCAGGGAAAGTTTGGGGCTGCCCTCAGGCCGGGCTTGCTTTCCTGCTCCCGGATCAGGCGCAGCTGGGGGCTGCCTACAGGCCGCACTTTTCTACTTACCGATGGCCGGATCACCACAGGGACCCAGGGCCCAGTGGCACTTTCCTGCTCTCCAATAGTCATAGGGTCCCGGTTGGGGGCAGGGCTTAGCAGTACGGGGCTTGGGCAGCACAGGGGTCCCGGCTGGGGGCTCAGGTGGCACACAGGGGTCCTGGCTGGGGGCGGGGCTTATGCCCCGCTGCCCAGGGCTGCACATGGGACCCGGATGGCAGCTCGCGCTATCCCACCCTGCCTGTAGTATAGGATAGAGGCCTGGTGCATGGGTGGGGGCCAGCTGGTTTGCCCTGAAAGTGTCCCGGATCAGGGTGGGGGTCCCACTGGGGTGCCTGGCCAGCCTGGATGACGGGCTGAAGGCTGTTTGCAGCTGGTCACACCCCCTTCAGGGTGGGGGTCCCCACTGGGGTGCCTGGACAGTCTGGGTGAGGGCCTGAGAGCCGTTTTCAGGCTGGAGGGCAACTTAAGCTCCCAGCCTCTCCTTTTTTTCTTTTTTCTTTTTTTTATTCTGGGATTTATTTACCTTCTATAGATGTCACTGGAGCTGAGAGCCGGCTCCAGCTCTGAGGGCTGAAAGCAGGTTTCTGGGTCTGTTTGGCTTCTATAATTGAAACTCTGTTGCCATCACTGCAGCTCTAAGCTCTGAGGCTGAAGCTGGCTGAAAGCAGGTCTCTGGAGCTTGTTTAGCTTCTATAATTGCAACATAGTTGCTTAGAGTGCAGCTCAGAGGCTGGCAGCGGCAGGCCGGGAATGTTGGCTTCCTCCGGCACTGGAGCAAGCAAGCCTCCTATTCGCTTCAGCTGCATGGCTGCCGGCTGCCATCTTGGTTGGCAGTTAATTTGCATATCCTGCTGATTAGCCAATGGGAAGGGTGTCGGGGTTATGGTCAATTTGCATGTTTCTCTTTTATTAGATAGGTTATATGATGTCCCTATTTCCCCTCTTTTGCCCCCTCTACCCAGCTCTTGCCCCCCACTTCTCTCTGGCCATCACCATACTGTTGTCTGTGTCCATGGGTTGTGCATATATTTTCTTTAGCTAATCCCTTCTTTAAATTCACTTCTTTAAATTTTTATTTTCAAATAAGTGCTTATAACTGCACTATTATATATTTTCTATTATATCATTTAGAATTAAGATATTTTTTAATTGAACCCTTGTAAATTTTAGCACAATTTAATAAATTATGCTAGAAGCAATTAGGAGATTTTTCATGTAATGCAGATACATTTCAATTAACATTTTATTGATTTTTAATTTTTTAATATTTTAATTTGAAATAATCTCATACATGTAAAAAAAACTATAAAATACTACAGCATATTATATGTACCCTTCACCCAGTTTCTTAGGTGTTAATAATTTAAACATAACCATTATACAACTAACAAAATTTGGAATATATTTTTCTTATAATCTCTTTAATGTTACTTAATCCATTTACTTTGTTTTTGTTAATCTTCACCCAAGGATATTTTTCCACTGAATTTTAGAGAGAGTGAAGGGAAAGGGAGAGACACATTGATTGGTTCCCTCCTGCACATGCTCTGATAGGGACTGGGGATCAAGCCAGCAACTGAGGTACATGCCCTTGACTGGAATCAAACCTGGGACCCTTCAGTCCACGGGCTAATGCTCTATCCACTGAGCAAAACAGGCTGCAGCTTAATTCATTTACTTTTATTCTATATGTGTCTTTATATTTAAAGTGGGTTTTGTTTTTGATTCACCCTCATAATCTGTCTTTTAATTGGTGCATTTATGCCACTGACTTTCAGAGTGCTTACTGATAGAGTTACTGCCATATCTGGCGGCTTCTGGGGCTTCTGGGGCCCGGCTGCCTGGGGCCCGGGACCGGATCCGATGACAGGCAGCAGGCAGGTGGCTCCTGGGGCTTCCGGGGCTGGCCTGCCTGCGGCCCGGGACCGAATCCGATGACGGGCAGCAGGCAGGCGGCTTCTGGGGTCACCCACGAGGGCCTGGATGCCGGCTCACGCTGGCAGCTCGCGCTGTCCCGCCCTGCCTGCAGTATGCAGATTCGCCGCCATCTTTGTTGGCGGTTAATTTGCATATCTCACTGATTAGCCCATGGTAGGCGTAGCGAAGGTACAGTCAATTACCATGTTTGTCTATTATTAGATAGGATAAGAAAAATCTAATTACTTTCCATTACTAAAATTTACCTTATTTCTCCCACTGAAAGATAATTTCCATGGGGTCAAGGATTTTGTCTCTTTGGTTCACTAATGTACTCTGAGTGCCTAGAACAGACATAGAAGGCACTTAATAAATACTTGGTGAGTGAATGCTGTAGAAAAACCCATAAGTAGCAGGCTCCAAGTAATGTTTCCAACAATAGTGTGACAGAATATGTAAACCTTTCCTTGTCCTATCACTCGTGCCTAATGTTCAATATTTTATTCGATTGGCCAGTAACTCAGGCCTTCCATTACAAGGAAGTATAAATAGTTCAGAGATGGATAAATTATACTGCTTAATTTAGCATCATGCCCTATTCAAATACACCAAACCCCAGAAAATTTGCCCAAAGAGAAAACCTAAAGGCCTACTACTCTTAGATCTGAGCTGTTTTTTCAAGTGTGAAGGGTCTCCAAATGGTTTTCTTTCCTTCTTACCAAAGGTCAGAATTCTCTTATCGCATCGTCATTTTATAAAATGAGGAAACTGAAGCCAGAGAATGGGTAGCAGAGATTCATTCACAGAATTTCTCTTCTTCCCATCATGTAGCCTTCTTCTCTTATTCTTTGAGGTTCTCCTTCCACAATCTTAGCTGTAAGCAAAATACAATCTCACTAGGTCCCCTCTTGTTGCTGCTCCATAAAAAGCGCACAGGTTCTCTGTTTTGAAAGGTTTTGCTATTAAGGGTAACAAAGTGGGGATGACAAAAATAACAAATCTGAAGATGTTACAATTTAACATTCAATTGTGTGTATGAATGCCTGGCACTACATAAAAATCACAGCATCTTTCCAAGTTCTTAGTGAGCCTCCAATTTATTGGCTCTTCTTGAAATAATAAATAGGAGTCTTGCTAGGTTTCCAAAATTTTCCCTCCCACCTACCTTCTTTCCTGTCCTCCCAGGACACAAAACATATCACAGAGAAAAATAGTGGGTACTCCTCTATTAAGTGAGAAATTAGCATTTCTGAGGACCTTCAAGAGTCACATCACCCCTTTGAAACTTTGACCCACAGGCGAATTTTCCTCAAAATGTGAGCAAATCATCTCTTAGATTTTTATGGAACATACAAAGCTCCCAGTTCCCATTTTACATTTCCAAACATCTGAACAACTCCTCAGCTCCAAAACCAAAATCCCTATCATAAATTCTTCTCCTAAATCCCCTTCCACCAAAACCTGTTCTTCATAATATCCTTGTTTTTGTTAATAGATCACTATCCTCCCCAAAATTTCTTATACTTATATGTCAGTTCCCAATGTCAACGTAAACATTTCTCAGGTCTCTATACCCTTCACTACAATCACACTGTCATCATTCTTGACTCAACTACTGTAATTTTTAACTCCACTGTATTCCAACCTCCAGGCTTCCACTACACCAGACTTCTGTTAAAGATTACTATCCATAAAAAAAAAAAAAAATTAATATCCATAAAAAGGGGTTCTTTTCAACTAAGAATCATGTACAAAATCCTTACCCTGGTATTAAGCATCTACATAATCTGTAAATAGGTATCCTTACCTGTTGGGAGCCATTAGAGATATTGGCTTAGACAAAGCCATCTTAAGAACTATCAGTTTCTGGTTCCTCCAGAAACTCCTAATTACCAGAAACCACCTGTGTCTTGCAAATTGGCCAGCAGTTAAAGATAAACTACCCTCACACAGCCATCCGGAGCCTGCTAAATCACATATCTCCACTGATAAGCATAGCCATCAGGAGCCTGATAAATCTCTAGTAATAGGTTACTGCCCATAGACCCCTTTGCCCACCCCCCATTCCTAAAACAGTATATATCCTGCCGCTGTGAGAATAAAGTTTGAGGCTTGATCAGAACTTGTCTTGCCTCCATTCTTTCGTGTCCCTTGCTTGTTCATTCTCCTAGGGTGTCTCCTCGATCCCACGTTGTTGTCCCGCGGGTCGGGGCAGTCTGGCGCCCAACGTGGCAACTTGGGGACCCCCTGCGAGAACGTCTGCTTGAAGCGCCTGGCCAGGCACCCCATAGAGTCGCCGCGCAGTATTGACTCGTGAGTGAAGACTCGGCATCTTGATCGCCACGGTTTCGCCCGCCCGTGAGACAGATCGTTGTGAAGGTAAGCAGACGAAACTTTCCAAGCAAGAATTTCAAAATACCTCTTGAGAGCCTTCACCCTCTTTGGCACCCCCTTTGGCTGGCCCTTTTTTAGTTTTCTTGATCTCCCTCCAGTCCACTAATAAGCACTTCACCTCGCCGTTCGGGGAAGAGTGAAGGGTACCCGACACCGGCAGTGAAAACTCTGAATCACTGGGAAAAGTAATTTTTCTCTGGCCCGACCTGTGTCGCCCTCTCTGGCAAACTCTGAGCTCGCTATGTCTTAGTGGTTGCCACCCTGGTATGGGGCTTATACATCCCAACCTATGACACGCGAGCAGAGGCCGTAAGGTAAAAGGAGAGCGGTTACATAAGGATCACCAGGGATTTAAGAAATTCCCAGCTGACCTGGCACGGGGTTTATACGTCCCAGAGGCTTACGTGGAGGAGGAAATCTTGAGAACTATCCAGCCAAAATAATGGGCAACTCATTGAACTCTCATGAGGTATTTCTAGATGGGCTCAGGGAGTCCCTCAGGACACGGGGAGTAAGGGTTAAGAGAAACATTTAAGCATTTCCCAGGGGGCTCAGGGAGTCCCTCAAGGCTCGAGGATTTCGGGTTAAAAAGAAAGATTTAAGGAATTTTTTCACTTTCGTCACTGACCTTTGCTCATGGTTTATTATAGACTTTTGATTTGCATGTTTAAAGTGTTAAAATTTTAGAAGGAAATCTTTTACAGTTTTTGCATGTTATTATAGAATACATTTTAAAATCTGTTTTTCTATTAAGCATGACTTTGGGAACAAATACGCCATCTGAGTCATTTGCTGAAACTTCCCCCAAAAGCAGGATGTAGTGGAAAGGAAAAGGGAGCACATGGCGATCCAATATGGACGCCTCCTCTAATTTAAAGTCTCCTTCGCGTAATTGAAAAGTTTTACAAAATTTAAAATGCGTCTGGGATTTCTGTTCACGTGTAAAGAGAAAACCTGGCTCGAAACTGATGCGCGCAAGTTCCGATTTTGGACATTTAGATAGAGTTTTGAGCTGGACTCTCTCTTTACAAATGAGCAGAATAAAACCCAAGACTGATTATTTCCTAAAGAAAATGGCGAATTTGACCCAGGGTAGTAATTCTAGCAACAAGATTGGTATTTTTCCATAATAATGTTAATGAAGCCTATTCCAAAGCTAACTTTAAGACCTCTAAAAGGAATATCAGTATATTGTCTCTGTTACAAAAATTTGCTAAAGTAAATGCCTTAAAATAATTGGATTCGAACCCCAAGAATTATTAAAAATATCTTAATTATAAAAATCTAAGTAGCCCAGTAAAAAACCGGCCCTTTGTTAATTAAAAAGGCTAGCCACGCCTTTCTGATGGAGAAAGGGGCTGCTTCCCGCCTGTAGCAAATTCTTAAAGAATGTGGTTAATTTACATCTGATTGGTCCAGGGTAGGCCAAACCTGTTCTTCCAGGGAAAACAGCCCCCCCCCTTTCCTCCCCCAGGCCAATTTTGAAACTTCCCACCGGCAAGCAAGGGGCAGAAAACAATGTTGGCTAAACCTTGTTTCTTGACCTTCCCCAGAGGAAAAAATTATGGTCCTTTTAAAATCAAAGGCTGGGCCAAGCCTGCCTTGCCAGGCTCAAGTGTGGTTTTCCAAAGCTGCTGTGAAATTTAAGAACTTGGAGTTTACACCTAGGTATCTTAAAATAACATAATACTGAATTAAATGAGATCTGAGTATGCCTCATACAAAATCTAGAGGACAGTATTAAATCTGTTGGTTGATTATATCTTGCATTTTTAAAGTTTAGTCTTAATGTTACTGATTGAGAAATGAGTTTAAATATCTCTTAATAATAATAAGTATATAATTTTAAAATCATATATATATATTTAATGGTCTTTTAAAGTTGGATTTCAAAACTATACTTGAAATCACATGGAAAGCTTTATCAAATAAAAATTAATAAATATATTTTAAGTTTTTGCCTCTGAGAAAGGGCAAAACAAGTTATTTTGTTTAATATTTCTTAAAATACAGCAGTGAGATTTTAAGATGTAATTTGAAATACAACAGCTCCTCACTACTGCATTTTAAATTAGGCTAGAGGTGGGGCAGCATTTGCACCTCGTGTATCAGACATAAAGCTTTACTGAATTTACTAATCCTTGTAAGCAATTGAATCCTAGTAAAGTAAAAATTCTTCTAAAAAAAGTTACTGAAGGCTTCCCATGATTCCTCTGTAGATGCATATAAGCCAAAGGGTATATTCTTTAAAAATGTAATTGCTAACATTTACAAATTGTTATTAAAATACTAAATCTGACAATAATTAGTCACCATAAATGAAAAATCACTTGAAATATATAGCTTTGCAACAGCATTTGTTAAAATCTCAAAAGGCAACCATATTCCTTACATTTGTTGCTTGTGTGAGAAAGAAAGCTGTCTGGAAGGAAATAAAAAGAGGTTTCCTTCAGATGTCTAACTAAAATTAAAAATCAATATATTGGACCTCATAAGCTAAATTAAATAATTTATGTTTTGCCTCCTTAAACAAAGTTTATGTAAATTTACTTAAAGACTATACCAGAAATTTAATTAATGTCATTTACTGTCCATAACTTAGGACAAGTAAAGTTAAAAGAATAAATGTTATTTCAAACTGACGTAAATTGACAAATTGGGTTAAGTGGATATTCAGGGGAACTTAGCTGTCACCTATTAAAAGATAAACTTCTACAATTTTTAAATAAGACCTCCATCATTATACCAAAAAATACTAGGCAGGAACCAATTCCTGAAGCTTTAACTGTTTTTACTGATGGGTCATCAAATGGGAAAGCTGCCTATCATACTATAAATTCTGACCAGTCATACTTCTGTGCAAAGAATTAAATTAAAAGCTATTAAGGCTGCGTTGCAAGATTTCCAACAGCCTGTTAACATAATTTCTGATTCTCTTTTGCTTCGGGCCTAGTAAGTAGAATTGAAACTGCCCGGTTGAAATGGTTTAGTGACCAAAGTTTATTCTTACTATTTAAGCAAGTTCAACAGATTGTGCAGCAGAGAAAATACCCTTTTTATATCACCCACATCAGGGCTCACAGTATATTACCTAGCCCATTAACTAAGGGAAAGGCACTTAAGCATTCTGTATTGACCTCTCTTGACCTTTTTTTAGGAACAGCATTGCATACCTATAACAAATTATCTAACCAGCTAATTGATGATGTCCAAGCTCTCTCAGGCACTATCAATGATCTCCAAGATCAGATAGATTCATTAGCTGAAGTAGTACTACAAAATAGAAGAGGGTTAGATTTGCTCACAGCAGAACAGGGAGGAATATGCTTGGCCCTACAGGAACGCTGCTGCTTCTATGCCAACAAATCCGGGATCGTCCGAGACAAGATAAAGAAGTTACAAGAAGATCTAGTGAAGAGACGGAGAGAATTATTCGAGAACCCCCTTTGGAGCGGATTGAACGGACTCCTGCCCTACCTGCTTCCTGTTCTCGGCCCCCTTATAAGCCTTCTCCTAATCCTAGCTTTCGGCCCCTGGGCTTTTAGAAAATTAACAGACTTTGTAAAACAGCAGGTTGATAGCGTCCTGGCCAAACCCATTCAGGTACACTACCATCGTCTAGCCATGTTAGACCGTGAATGTGATTATAATGACTGCTAAAACTCCCTCCCTGCGGGGACAGCATGACGCCAGAGGGATGCTTGCCTACTCCCCATAGAAGGAGAAAGGCATGGGCACCGACCTGGGTGCACGGCAAAGCACTGCAAGGGAAGGTCACAAAATTTTCGACCTCCTCTGGATTTCCCTGTGAGCACACCTGGTTTGCATAGAGGTTGGTATCCATACATAACTATCGGCTCTGCCTCTCCTCCCCAAAAGATACCAAGAGCCACTGACGGTGGGATCCCACCATCCCACGGGGGGAACCAGGTCCCTGCTCCCCCAGTCGGTTAAAGCCCACCCTTAATAAAGAAAAAGGGAGGAATTGTTGGGAGCCATTAGAGATATTGGCTTAGACAAAGCCATCTTAAGAACTATCAGTTTCTGGTTCCTCCAGAAACTCCTAATTACCAGAAACCACCTGTGTCTTGCAAATTGGCCAGCAGTTAAAGATAAACTACCCTCACACAGCCATCCGGAGCCTGCTAAATCACATATCTCCACTGATAAGCATAGCCATCAGGAGCCTGATAAATCTCTAGTAATAGGTTACTGCCCATAGACCCCTTTGCCCACCCCCCATTCCTAAAACAGTATATATCCTGCCGCTGTGAGAATAAAGTTTGAGGCTTGATCAGAACTTGTCTTGCCTCCATTCTTTCGTGTCCCTTGCTTGTTCATTCTCCTAGGGTGTCTCCTCGATCCCCCGTTGTTGTCCCGCGGGTCGGGGCACTTACCAGCCTGTTCCTTAAACATACAACTTTGCTTTCCTACCTCAGTACCTTTGATGGTTCAGTGTCCTTATGTGGAACTAGCTTTCGCCTCCCATCCTCCTCCAACCTCTAACAATATTTTGAATGTTCACATCCTCAAGGAAAGAAAAATGGCTGAGGCATATCATTCATTGAACACATATCCTGTCCAATGCTTTACAAATTATCCTAGTTCCCACAAACACATAGTGGCTTACTACATTTTTTTAAGGAAGAGTTGAAGAAACTGAGGGCCAAAAGAGCTTACGCAAAGTCGTCCAAACCAGCAAGGAAACAATCCAAAATAACCCCACAGCGTTCTGTACTTTTTAATAAAACATAACACAAGATGGAAGGCTTTACTGTCAGAATGCCCACATGCAAATTCTAGTAACTCCAGTAACAACCTGTGTTAACTCAGCAAGTTATGTATTTGTGATGCCTTCGTTCCCCATGTAAAAAGGGGGTAATAGTACTATCTACCACATTGATAACAGTGAGAATTACATAAGATAACATAAAGTGCTTAGACTTGTATTTCGCCCTTAGTAAACAATCAATGCTAACTATTATTACTGTTGTTGCTATTTATATGCTATGATATGTAAACTCTGACTATATCAATTATATGTTCTATTTCCAAAACAACTTTTACATAATGTGAAAGCTTAATACTGTATTTTTATATATGCTCAATAACTATCTGCAGAATACATTTATTTTTAAACAATGATTAAACTCCATGTTGTAAAAAAAGAAATTCACTATTTCCTCTTTTAAGAAAACTAACAATGCTTACCAACTTTCTTCCCTTTTTGTCATGTGAAACTACCATATGCAATACCATATGGCAGTAATATGTCAAATGATGCAAAATACTATTTTGATTTAAACTCATCTTGCCTTATGCTAAACATTAATTCCCAGATTTTAAAATGTCCAAAATCATACTTTTTACTTAAACACCAACTGTTTTTAGGTCATACCAATATCAAGTAAGCATACCATGAAATTTGACCAAGCCATTTCATTTCATTTTTCTATGGCAATAACTATAAAACATAAAATGCCTTCCTACCCAATGTAACTCGAAGACATAAACCTATCATACCCTTAGTCTTACCCTTACTTTGCTAAAATTAGTACCTGAAAAACTTCTACTACATCTATGTTACTCTGATGCAGAAAACTATCAAAGGAAGGGTATTGACTGCTAGTAACAAAATACTTGAGAGAAATGAGCTTTAAACAAGGATAGATGAGAGTTTATTCCAAACCCTTCAAGTACTGAAACTGCACAAACCAAGATTCTGCCCACATGATTTACTATTACACATGGAGACAACAAGCTGGTTGGCTTCAAATAAAAGCAGAAGTAAAAAATATATTAATAAAACATTGTCATTTCTAACACAAAAATAACTGAGCTCTACCAATTATTAAAAAAAAAAACATTGAGGCTTAACTATGTAATAACTTATTTCAATTAATTCATTATTTCAATTAATGAATAACATTAACATCTTCTTCATATACACATATTTAAAAACCAACAAAAACTTCATGAAATAAATATCTACTCTTACTCCATAGGATGTCCTCTGATATTTCTCCCTCTCTTTCTCTTTCTAATGTTAATGTCAATGCACTAAATTGATTCCAAAATCCATTAATATACTAAACTCTTTTGGTGGCACGCCCAATCTGACTTATATTGTATCAAAACTGCAGATGTTCTCCTTGGAAAACAACAGATCATTGTTGAAAGAAATGTCTTCGTTCTCACTGTTCCTGCTGCATCACTGACAAATAACAGTCGGTCAGGTCTGGGGACACAAGAGGACCTAAGTGGCTGCCCAGGGTACTGAAACTGAGGACAAAACGATAGTTTTGGAAATTTATTATTGCCAAATTAGACCAAAATTGAGGAGTTTACCACAAGCTGACAGAGCACTCAGCGGCTGCCACCAAAGTTACTGGTGGCCTGAGTGCTTCTGGGGTCGCTTGGCCTCGGGTGGGGCTGCTCCCTCTCCCGCACAGGGTTCTGCCGGTCACGCAATAGGCTTCCTTCCGGGCAGAGCAGCGGACTCTAAGAGGCCGGGCCGGGGACTCGGTGTCCAGCAGAGTCACGTCCCACCTACAATCTGAGCTCCCATTGGGCGGGGGCGAGGGAGTGGAAAAGGAGGAGGGAAAAGGTTGGGAAGAAAGGAGGTGACAGCCTCTTTTTTCCAAACATTAAAGAGTCCCCGCAACTAAAGTCTAGCCTGGGGACTTCGCGGCAAGTGAAGCCTTCCAAACATCTTCCCAAGCTCCTGCCACCTCGGCAGGGGAGTGTGAGGAGCCAAACGGATAAACCAGCAACTTCAGATACAAACTCATGAGAGGGATGTGGGGTGTGGGGTGGGGGAGTCTCGGCCTTCCCAAGGCAGAGCTTTTTATCTTTATAACCTTTTACGAAAAGCTTATTTTCCTCTGTGCCCAGCCTGGGGAAGAACAGCAAAGACCTCGCAGCTCCAAGTCAGGCGAGGGGGTGTGTTCTCCGGCCCAGGCCCGGCGCCCGGCCACTCCGAGGCCGCGGGGGTTCTTACCTGGAAGCTGGCCCCACAACACGGATAGGCTCGCGGGACGCGTCTCTGCGGGAGAAGTCCTAACCTGATTCCATGACTGGGTCTCCTCACCGACCCCAGAGCCCGGAGCGGCAGCGGGGACAACAGCACGGCGACAAGGCGGAAGTCCCGCCCCACGCGCCTCATTGGCCTGCACCCGAAGGCGGAAGTAAGCCATTGGGCCCCGGCTGTGTTTGCTAAGGCTCCGTCCCGCACCCACGCCGTGTCTCCGCCTGCTCGCGGGGCTCGGAGAAATGCCCAGTTGGTGGAGTCAAGTTCTTGACTGCGCGATCGGTCTTCCCCTGAGGGCAGGGTGGGGCAGACTTCTGCTTTTGGCCGGGGAGGGAGCAGGCTGGCGCAGAGGACTGTGCCCCCGGGAGTGGGGCCCGTGGGGTCCTGAGGGGCCCTGACCGAGCGGCCAGGTCCGGCAGCCCAGGTCTGATGTGGCTGTTGGGCGAAAGCAGCCCGACACCCTGGTCAGCTGCGCCTGGGAGGCCCTGGAGCTGGTACCAGGGCGTCTCTTCCTGCACCCACTCGCCCGACCGGCTGAAGCGGCGAGGACGAGGACGATGACGAGAACGAGGCCTCATCCCCTCTGCACGCTGTCCACAGGCTGAGAGGGGAGACTGACGCGACCTAGGCCGGCGCCTTAGAGTCCCGGTGCAGTGATTAGGGGTGCGAGCGCCCGGAGGGCTACCTGCAGTCCTCGCCTGGCTGGGAGCCGCGCTGACGTTAGCACTCTGGGCCTGACTGGGGCCGACTCCTGGACTCGGCGAAAGTCAAACTATTTAAGCCCTACGTCAGACTTTTAAAACCTTTTCCTCCTTTGGATGAATCAAAAATTATCGTCCTCTACCTCCCTTCAGGTAAACCTTACCCATCCCGGGCGTTCCAGTCTCAAACGAAGCTACTTTGAAATTTAACCGGATTGGACCATCCACACTGATTATCGGTTGCCAATTAGCCACTTTGAAGAGACAATGAAAAAAAAAAAAAAGAAGCAGTGGGTTTACTGCAAAAAATTGCATAAAGTCCTGAATTAGAATGCCAGGAGACGCTAGATTCTGGTCCTGCTTCTGTTTCAAAATAAGGCCCCTTTACAGGTTTTACATCCTTCGACCTCATCTTTTAAACAAAGGAGGGGCCAGAGGGGCTAGCACAGAAAACACCTGCAGAATACCATTGGATGTAACTTTTAATTTGATTGCTCTGGGTACACCTGAGTGACTGAAAAAGGAATAGGAGGAAAACTCTTTCCCCATTGTGTATCTTTTGGGGCCTTTGAATTTTGTACCTTGTGAACACTACTCAAAAAGTAAATACAAAAATGTTAAAAATCAAATTACAATAAAATAACAAAGGCCATCAAACATATTTTCCTCTTCTATGTACTCTCTGACTATATATTCTACATATTCTTAAATTTTACAAGTGTGAAGACAGTCACACTTAATACACAATCCTGCCTTTAAGATAATTGTACATAAAAATCAGAATTGGGGATATTACTATGAAGTCTAGTATAATTAGTGTAAACATAGGTACAATGTCTAAGCATTTCTTCATTAATTCTCAAATTGGCTTTATATTAAATCAGAGATTTCTTAAATGACATCGAAAGAAGTAAAAAATATTACAGGATAAAAAAGAACAAAGAAGAGATTCTGTTATTCCTTAAGTAAAAGCACCTTGAGGACAAAACATTTTAATCTGACTAATCTGCTCTTCTGGTTACAATTGGTATAGTTCTTTCAGTTATAAACAAGATAAAGTGCTATTTGTACTGCATTTAGGCCTACTAATTGTGCTTCACTCTAAAGAAGTATCGATTCTCCCCACTGTGTTGAATAAAGGTAAATTGGAAGAAAATAGATTGTGAAAACCTACTATCTTTGTAAAAGTAGGTTAGCCCGTAAGGTTGATATCTATCTTAATTATGGCTTTCAAAAACATAAGGGTTAAAAGAAAAGGAGCTGTTAGGACTTTGTGTTTGATAGTGTTGTTGTTGTTTTTAAATCCTCCTAAAAATACAGATAGCATTGTAGAATTTCCCACGTCCAAAATATTATAAGACAGCAGCAACAACCAAACAAAAAAAACACAAGATACCCAATGACCTAATTGTCTAAAATGGCTTAAAAGTAGTTTTCCCTAAAATATGAAAAGAATGCAGATCCCAGCTGGTATTGCTCAGTGGTTGAACATCGACCCATGAATCAGGAGGTCAGAGTTCAATTTCTGGTCAGGGCACATGCCTGGGTTTTGGGCTTGATCCCCAGTAGAGGGCATGCAGGAGGCAACCCATCAATGACTCTCTCTCATTGACGTTTCTCTCTCTCTTTTCCTCTCTCTGAAATCAATAAAAATATATATATTTTTTAAATGCAGGCTCTTTAAGTACTGAGATTAACTAAAGATGTTAAAGTTTTGTCTCTAGTCATTATTTACAATTATAAAAAGGGAATTTTAGAATCAGTAAAAAGTTTTTGTCATTTTGAAAAGAAAAATTATTACTGTGATAAAAAGAAGGCATCCTATCTAATAAAAGAGAAACATGGTAATTAGCGTACGACCGCTACCATTCCCATTGGCTAATCAGGGCCATATGCAAATTAACTGCCAGCCAAGATGGCGGCCGGCAGCCAGGCAGCTTAAACTGAACATGAGGCTTGCTTGCTTCAGTGACAGAGGACTGCAACGTTCCCCGCCGGCCGGGCTCTGAGCTTGCAGTTTGAAACATTGTAGCAAATATAGAAGCTAAACAAAACCCCAGAAACCAGCTTTCAGCGAGCCAGGATCTCAGAGCTGGAGTTAATACAGAGTTTCGATTACAGAACCTAAACAAACCAGATACCTGCTTTCAGCAGCTGAGGCCTCAGAGCTGGAGCCAGGCTAAAGCTGGCCCAGAATAAAAAAAAGAAAAAGAAAAAAAGGAGCAGTTGGGAGCTTCAGTCCCAGCCTGAAAATAGCCCTCAGCCCCTCAGCCAGACTGGCCAGGCACCCCAGTGGGGACCCCCACCCTGAAGGGTGTGTGACCAGCTGCAAACAGCCATCATCCCCTCACCCAGTCTGGCCAGGCACCCCAGTGGGGACCCCCACCCTGAAGGGTGTGTGACCAGCTGCAAACAGCCATCATCCCCTCATCAGGCTGGCCAAGCACCCCAGTGGGGACCCCCACCCTGGAGGGTATGTGACCAGCTGCAAACAGCCATCATCCCCTCACCCAGGCTGGCCAGGCACCCCAGTGGGGACCCCCACCCTGATCCAGGACACCCTTCAGGGCAAACCAGCCAGCCCCACCCATGCACCAGGCCTCTATTCTATATAGTAAAAGGGTAATATGCCTCCCGGCACCGGGATCAGCATGACAGGGGGCAGCGCCCAAGCCCCCGATCGCCCTGCAGCTCTGTGTGTGACAGGGGGTGGAGCCCCAACCCCCCTGCCCCCCACAGGCCCTGCTCTGTGTGTGACAGGGTAGTGCTATAACCTCCCCATTCGCCCTGCCCTGAGTATGAGAGTGGTGGCGCCCCAACCACCTGATCGGCCCTGCTCTGTGGGTGATAGCGGCGCCCCAACCCTCCCCCCCCACGGGCCCTGCTCTGTGTGTGATGGGGTAGAGTCATAACCTCCCCATCTGCCCTGCCCTGAGTGTGACAGTGGCGGCGCCCCAACCCCCTGATCGGCCCTGCTCTGTGGGTGATAAAGGGCGGCGCCCCAACCCCCTGATCCGCCCTGCTCTGTGGGTGATAGAAGGCAGCGCCCCAACCCCCTGATCCGTCCTGCCCTGAGTGTGACAGGGGACGGTGCCCCAACTCCCCTATCGGCCGTACTCTGTGAGTGACGGGGGAGCTCCTCAACCCCCTGATCGGCCCTGCTCTGTG
This sequence comes from Myotis myotis, assembly GCF_014108235.1. Taxonomy (NCBI): domain Eukaryota; kingdom Metazoa; phylum Chordata; class Mammalia; order Chiroptera; family Vespertilionidae; genus Myotis; species Myotis myotis. Next base: position 112,098,936 of record NW_023416324.1, on the reverse strand, counting down.
CATGACACGGGGGAGCTCCCCAACCCCCTGATTGACCCTGCTCTGTGCATGACAGGGTATGGAGCCCCAACCCCCCTGATGGGCCCTGCTCTGTGCGTGACAGGGGGTGGCGCTGCAACCTCCCCATTGACCCTGCCTTGAGTATGACAGGGGCTGTGCCCCAACCCCCCAATCGGCCCTACCCTGAGCGTGACTGAGGGTGGCATCACAACCTCCCAATCTGCCCTGCTCTGTGCATGACAGGGGAAGGCGCCCCAACTCCCCAATCGGCCCTGCTCTGAGCCCGACCAGGGGCTGCACCTAGGGATTGGGCCTGCCCTCTGCCACCCGGGAGCAGGCCTAAGCCAGCAGGTTGTTATCTCCCGAGGGGTCCCAGACTGCGAGAGGGCACAGGCCGGACTGAGGGACCCCCCCCTTCCCCCGAGTGCACAAATTTTTGTGCACTGGGCCTCTAGTCTTACCTAATAATAGCCAAACATGCAAATTGACCGTACCTTCGCTATGGCCCAAGCCACGCCCACCAGCCAATCAGAGCGACCATATGCAAATTAACCCAACCAAGATGGCGGCCATCAGCCACTGAGCTTGAGCAAGCAGGAGGCTTGGTTGCCCCAGTGATGGAAGAAGCCAAGCTTCCCGGCCGGCTGCTGCCTCCTCTCAAGGCAACAAAGTTTCAATTATAGAAGGTAAATAAAGCCCAGATATCTGCTTCCAGTCACCATGACCATGGAGCTGGAGCAAATAAAAAAAAAAAAAGGAAAGGCTGGGAGCTTCGGTCACTGGGGGGCTTGGTCAGTCTGAAAACAGCCATCAGCCACTCACCCAAGCTGGCCAGGCACCCCAGTGGGGACCCCCCACCCTGAAGGGGGTGTGGGCAGCCTGAAAATGGCCCTCAGCCCCTCACCCAGGCTGGCCAAACCCCCATGGGGTGAGGGTCCCCACTGAGGGGCTTGACCAGCCTGCAAACAGCCATCAGCCCCTTACCCAGGCTGGCCAGGCACCCCAGCGGAACCCCCACCCTGATCCAGGACACCCTTCAGGGCAAACCAGTCAGCCCCCACCCGTGCACCAGGCCTCTATTCTATATAATAAAAGGGTAATATGCAAATTGACCCTAACAGGAGAACAACTGGGAATGACTGGTCGCTATGACACACACTGACCACCAGGGCGCAGATGCTCAATGCAGGAGCTGCCCCCTGGTGGTCAGTGTGCTGCTCCCACAGGGGCAGCTCTGCTCAGCCACAAGCCAGGCTGATGGCTGCCAGCACAGCGGTGGTGGCGAGAGCCTCTCCTGCCTCCTCAGCAGCACTAAGGATGTCCGACTACAGCTTAGGTCTGCTCCCTGCTGGCAAGTGGACATCCCCCGACGGCTGCCAGGCTGCCAGAGGGATGTCTGACTGCCAGCTTGGGCCTGGTCCCTCAGGGAGCGGGCCTAAGCCAGCAGGTGGACATCCTCTGAGGGGTCCCAGACTGCAAGAGGGCATAGGCCGGGCTGAGGGAGCCCCTCAAGTGCATGAATTTCGTGCACTGGGCCTCTAGTAGAATATATAAGGAATCCACAGGATTCTTCACATGTGTGGATGAAAAGGGGATTTTTACCTAAGGTAACCTCATAGGATGATATGATCATGAATTCCTAACTGGGCAAGTCATGATAGGTAGTCATGCCCCACCATATAACTTCTTTAGTGAAAGGTTTTTAAGCAAATTCTGTTCATTGTTTTTGTGCATCTAGGTTAACACACCTTTGAAATAACCCTGGAAGGTGTAACCTCCCTCCAGAGAGCACATAATTTTGTTAATTATAGTGTTATCTAATCCCCATCCTGTTTTCTCCCACCTTCACCTACTCTTCTTTACTTCTCTCTATAACTTCAAATGTATAAGAAAAACTGCAAAACTGTTTTTCTCAGAAGCATTTGAAATCTTGGTTCCCAGCAATTGTCATCAGTGTGGCTCAAATAAACTCTTATAAAAGCTCTCTGCAGGTTTGAATGTTTCTTATGTCAACATAGATAAGGAATGGGCACATTTGAAAAATCATCAAACAGAACTTTAAAAAACTGCTTTAGGACATCTGGCCAAAGATTAAAACAGACTCCCATTTCCTTATAAAAATTCTAAGCTAAAAAATAAGTTCATTTTGTAAGATAGTGAAAGGTTCAGAACACAAAAAGTCAGATATCAGTCAAAAGAGTTTTTCAAAAAAGTGTATTTTCCAGTTGAGAAAGTTCAGACCAAAAAAGGGGGGGGGGGGGGTATATAAAGTTAAATGCCTTTAAGAAATGGCCTGGTCATTGTTTCCCTTGAGATGAATTGTACCCCTCTCTTACATCTAACATTGTTAGGGGCAGAAATAGAATACTGGGGACTATCTACAATTAAAAGTATTAATCATGCTCTGTTGGTGATGGTTCTGTTCTGATTAGAGAAAGAACATTCTACCCTGGTTGCGAGTTGTATGCCCTGGGACATGGGAGCTAACATTGGGAATGCAGTCCATCCTCCTTTCCCAAGAACTGCCTATCATTATGGAAAGATTTACAACTTCGTGGCTGAAACAATCTAGTTTCAGACATGCCCACCTTCTGCAACCTCCCCCCACTCCAGCCCGCATAACTTGTAATCTGTAATGATTATACCGTGCCTACTTTCCATGCCTGTAATTCTTACTTTTCCACATAATCTTTGTCCTTCTACCCAATATAAGCAACTGGCTTATGGGGAGGGACAGAGCAGATTTTTGTGAATGACCCGCTGCCCTCCCATACTGCCAGCACTATTGGAATAAACACTCATATATGATTCAACCCTGTTTCTGCTTAATTGGCTGAAGTAGTGACAGGTAGCCCAGACCCCTTGGTTGTCAGATTACATAATCTGGCAAATCTGGCGACTTTGGTGGATACAAACAGGGAGTCCTCTTGGGTGAGTACTGGGGATCCAGCTTGCTGCCTGGACTGGGGGTTCCTGAGGCTGAGGCTTGGACTCTTTTACTTGCAGCACTGCCAGGAATTTTCCTGTTTTGAGCCCCAGCCTCAGCAATCCCCGTCATCTCACCTAAAACTTAAATTGAATGAAGCTTTCTGTAACTTTGTAATGGGAAGTCAGTTGTGTTGCCCCCATTGGGGTGAGCCTAATCAACTCCTGGTTGCAAGTGGCCTCTCAAGTTCCTTGCCTTTTCTCCACACCCAGGCCTAACCAGCTTAGGTTCCAGACAAGGTCCTGAATGATGCAGGGCTTCTGTCTGGTATTCCGTCTGGCTGTGCATGGTAAGGTGTGGTTGTGCATGGAAAGCCACAAATGGTTGTCTGTCTGTTGTAAATACAGGTATTTTATATTAGGGTGGTTTTTGCCTGGTGTAACTTTGCCTGTAATCTTGCTTAAATTGTTCAAGGATGGGTGCTGGTGGCTCGATCCCAAAAGACACTCCATTGGGACAGATCTTGGGGGATTAGGCTACTTATCCTTATTCGCCAATAAACAACAACAACAACAACAAAAAAAAAAAAAAAAGGAAAAGGGTGTTTTACTGCAATACTGCTTTACCTCACTCTTAAATATCCTCTTCACTGGGCACAAGTGGAGATTAGTGTTTGGAAAAGCATGGTGTGAAGCTCTTGTCTGTATGTTGTGCACGTTATAAATATTATATGTAAGAGTGTCTCTGTTGATTGTTGCTCTGTCTCTTTGTTGTTTGGTTTGTTTAAAGATGGGGCATATTCCACTTCGTTTGGGTGCCCCAGCTGCTTGTGACAGGCTTAACCCATGTCAGGGATTGCAGGAATTTGCCAGCAGCTTCGGGGAGTTCTTAATCTTGGGGATTCTCCCTGCTCTCTCTCTCAAGGCATCAGCTGCCAAAATGCTTAGCTAGTGAGAGTTTTCTCTGTCTGTCTGGTTAAAGATGTTCTTTGCTTTCTTATCTTTTGGGGACTTAGTTTACTCTTCGCTCTTTTATGAACACAAGGACTCCTCTGTCTCTGCTATTTGGGGTTTGTGCCACTCAGAACCGAAGGTCATTTTGCTGTTCTGGAATAGCATAAAATATGATTCTAAAGCTAATGTCCCAGTCCCTCCTTTTGGGAGTACTCATTTATTTACTTTAGGGATTGTTTATGTTTCTGTTTTGAATAGGATAAGATCTCTTCTATATGCAAGATTTCATGTTGTTATAGTCTACTCAGAAAGAAAATTATGGGAAATAAACCTTCTAAGCACCCCCAGTTTTTCTCCTTGAAGGGCCTGAGCTGTAGAAGTGCCCTCAGACAGGGGCCACTCCCATGTTGTAAAGGAAAAAAACAAAGCAAAGTCCTTGGTAACTTAAAACTTTATAGTTCTGCTGTCTTAAATAGAAGAAATTATTAATATCAGGGTATTTTGAAATAACAGGATACTGAAATATTAATTCAACTGAGTTTGCCTACTTTTGACCTTTTATTACAGAAAAGGTAGAAAATACACTTGAAACTGTTAGTGAATGTTTTATACTTTATTAGAAGCTAGAGGCCCAGTGCATGAATTCATACATGGGTGTGGTCCGGCCAGCCCCGCCCCTGATGGGGGCCCATCAGGGGCGGGTCTGGCCAGGGGAGGGGCAGCAGGAGGGCTCAAGGGTGTGTCCATTCAATCTCGCTCAGTCCTGATGAGCCAGACTCCAGCAGCAGTCAGAGTGTCTTCCCCCTGGTGGTCAGTGCACATCATAGCAACTGGTCAACCAGTCATCTGTCTGCTCCCTGGTGGTCAGTGCACATCATAACGAGCAATTGAGCGGCCTTAGCATATCATTAGCATATTATGCTTTGATTGGTTGAACGAATGACCAGACAACTGGACACTTTGCATATTAGGCTTTTATTATATAGGATATATCTCTCAAAAATGTGAATGTATTTGCCAATCTAAAGAATGCTGTTTATTTTTTGGTTTTTTTTATAAATATATTTTTATTGATTTCAGAAGGAAGGGACAGGGAGTGTGAGATAGAAACATCAATGATGAGAGAGAATCATTGATTGGCTGCCTCCTGCACACCACATACTGGGGATTGAGCCTGCAACCCAGGCATGTGCCTGACCGGGATTCAAACCTTGACCTCCTGGTTTATGGGCCTATGCTCAACCACAGAGCCACACCAGCTAGGCCTAACTGCTTACTTTTTAGTGATCACCTAAAAATTAAGATTTCCAAACGTAAGAATTTTAACCAATTAGAAAGAAATTACAGTGGGGCCTTGACTTACGAGTGTCCCAACTAACGAGTTTTTCAAGATACGAGCCGTCTCTCGGCCGATTTTTTGCTTTGAGTTGTGAGCTAAAATTCGGGTTAAAAGCCAGGTTCAGATACCCCACCTCTAGTTGGCTCAGCAAACATCACAGTGAACACCACAACATCAGCCCAGCATCACGAGTCTCATTTGTTCACTGTTAATTTGACATACGAATAATTTGAGTTATGAGCTCTGTCACGGAATGAATTAAACTCATAAGTCAAGGCCCCACTATATATAGTTTTAGTATTAGAAGGCATGAGGGATGGAGATTGATTTTGAAGGAAAAAGAAAGTAAGTTCTTTTTTTTTTTTTTCTGGGCTATGAGATTACATGAGTATTTATTTTTCCTTCTTTATAGGTTTTTCAGTATTTTCCAAATTTCTTTAAATTAATGTACAGTGGGGCCTTGACTTATGAGCTAATTTTTTTTATTTGTTTTATTGCTTGAAGTATTACAAATGTATTACATATGTCTCCTTTTTTTCCCGCCCTTAACAATCCCCCGGCCTCCCATATCCCCGGTGTCTTATGTCCATTGGTTATGCTTATATGCATGCATACAAGTCCTTCGGTTGATCTCCAACCCCATCCCACCCACCTCTCAACCCTCCCCGGCTTTCCCGCTGTAGTTTGACAGTCTGTTCGAGGCAGCTCTGCCTCGGTATCTATTTTTGTTCATAAGTTTATAATGGTCTTTATTATCCATGAGTGAGTGAGATCATGTGGTGTTTTTCCTTCATTGACTGGCTTATTTCACTTAGCATAATGCTCTCCAGTTCCATCCACGCCGTTGCAAATGGTAAGAGTCCCTTCTTTTTTATAGCAGCATAGTATTTCATTGTGTAGATGTACCACAGTTTTCTAATCCATTCATCTACAGATGGGCACTTAGGCTGTTTCCCGATCTTAGCTATGGTGAATTGTGCTGCTATGAACATATGGGTGCATATATGCTTTCTGATTGGTGTTTCTGGTTTCTTGGGATATATTCCTAGAAGTGAGATCACAGGGTCAAATGGGAGTTCCATTTTTAGTTTTTTGAACTCCATACTGTCTTCCATAGTGGCTTCAACAGTCTGCATTCCCACCAGCAGTGCACGAGGGTTCCTTTTTCTCCACATCCTCTCCAGCACTTGTCATTTGTTGATTTGTTGATTACTGACTTTGAGCAAGTTTTCATGTGTGTCTTGGCCTTCTGAATGTCCTCTTTTGAAAGGTGTCTATTAAGTTCCTTTGCCCCCCCTTTTTTTATTGCTTAAAGTATTACAAAAAGTATTACATATGTCTCCTTTTTTTTTCCCCTGCCCTTGACAATCCCCTGGCCTCCCCTACCCCCCAGTGTCTTATGTCCATTGGTTATGCTTATATGCATGCATACAAGTCCTTCGGTTGATCTCTTACCCACCCCCTCCTGCCCTCCCACCCTCCCCGGCCTTCCTGCTGTAGTTTGACAGTCTGTTCGAGGCAGCTCTGCCTCTGTATCTATTTTTGTTCATAAGTTTATAATGGTCTTTATTATCCAGAAATGAGTGACATCATGTGGTATTTTTCCTTCATTGACTGGCTTATTTCACTTAGCATAATGCTTTCCAGTTCCATCCATGCTGTTGCAAATGGTAAGAGTTCCTTCTTTTTTATAGCAGCATAGTATTCCATCGTGTAGACGTACCACAGTTTTCTAATCCATTCATCTACAGATGGGCACTTAGGCTGTTTCCAGATCTTAGCTATGGTGAATTGTGCTGCTATGAACATAGGGGTGCATATATCCTTTCTGATTGGTGTTTCTGGTTTCCTGGGATATATTCCTAGAAGTGGGATTACAGAGTCAAATGGGAGTTCCATTTTTAGTTTTTTGAGGAAACTCCATACTGTCTTCCATAGTGGCTGCACCAGTCTGCATTCCCACCAGCAGTGCACAAGTGTTCCTTTTTATCCACATCCTCTCCAGCACTTGTCGTTTGTTGATTTGTTGATGATAGCCAGTCTGACAGGTGTGAGATGGTACCTCATTGTTGTTTTGATTTGCATCTCTCGGATGATTAGTGACTTGGAGCATGTTTTCATATGTCTCTTGGCTTTCTGAATGTCCTCTTTTGAAAGGTGTCTATTTAGATCCTTTGCCCATTTTTTGATTGGATTGTTTATCTTCCTTTTGTTAAGTTGTATGAGTTCCCTATAAATTTTGGAGATTAGGCCCTTTTCAGATATGACATTGGCAAATATGTTTTCCCACACAGTGGGTTTTCTTGTTGTTTTGTTGATGGTTTCTTTTGCTGTGAAGAAGCTTTTTATTTTGATGTAGTCCCATTTGTTTATTTTCTCTTTAGTTTCCAATGCCCTGGGAGCTGTGTCGGTGAAGAAATTGCTTCAGCATATGTCTGAGATTTTGTTGCCTTTGGATTCTTCTAGTATTTTTATGGTTTCCCATCGTACATTTAAGTCCTTTATCCATTTTGAGTTTATTTTTGTGTATGGTGTAAGTTGGTGGTCTAGTTTCATTTTCTTGCATGTATCTGTCCAATTTTCCCAACACCATTTATTGAAGAGACTATCTTGACTCCATTGTATGTTCTTGCTTCCTTTGTCAAATATTAATTGAGCATATTGGTTCAGGCCGATTCCTGGGCTCTCTATTCTATTCCATTGATCTATATGTCTGTTCTTGTGCCAATACCAGGCAGTTTTGAGAACAGTGGCTTTGTAATACTGCTTAATATCTGGTATTGAGATCCCACCTCCTTTGTTCTTAACCAGGATCGCTGTGGCTATTCAGGGCCTTTTTTAATTCCAGATAAATTTTTGGAGAGTTTGTTCTAGGCTTGTGAAATATGCCATTGGTATTTTCATGGGAAATACATTGAATTAAAGATTTCTTTGGGTAGTATGGACATTTTAATGATGTTGATTGTACCAACCCAAGAACATGGTATGTTCTTCCATCTGATTATGTCTTCCTCTATCTCTTTTTTCAACGTCCCGTAGTTTTCTGAGTAGACGTCTTTTACCTCCTTAGTTAAGTTTATTCCTAGGTAGCTTAATTTTTTTGGTGCGATGGTAAATGGGATTGTTTTTTTAGTCTCTCTTTCTTTAAGTTCACTATTGGTGTATAGAAATGCCATAGATTTCTTGGCATTAATTTTGTATCCTGCTACATTGCCAAATTCATTTATTAAGTTTAATAGTTTTTTGTTGGAGTCTTTAGGGTTTTTTATGTATAATATCATTTCATCTGCGAATACGGACAGTTTTACTTCTTTGTTTCCAATTTGGATGCCTTTTATTTCTTCTTGTCTAATTGTAATGGCTAATACTTGCAGTACTATGTTGAACAGGAGTGGTGAGAGTGGGCATCCCTGTCTTGTTCCTGTTCTTAGGGGAAATGGTGTTAGTTTTTGTCCATTGAGTATGATGTTGGCTGTGGGTTTGTCATATATGGCTTTTATTATGTTGAGGTATGATCTTTCTATTCCCACTTTGCTGAGAGTTTTTATCAAAAATGGGTGTTGGATTTTGTCAAATGCTTTTTCTGCATCAAATTGATATGACTATGTGGTTTTTTTCTTTCAAGTTGTTTATGTGAGGTATCACGTTTATTGATTTGCAGATATTGTACCATCCTTGCATCCCTGGGATAAATCCTACTTGGTCCTGGTGTATGATCTTTCTGATGTACTGCTGGATGTGATTTGCTAAGATTTTGTTGAGGATTTTGGCATCTATGTTCATGAGGGATATTGGCCTGTAATTCTCTTTCATTGTGTTGTCTTTATCTGGTTTTTGTATTAGGGTGATACTGGCTTCATGGAATGATCTTGGAAGTGTTCCTTCCTCTTGAATTTTTTGTAGTAGTCTGAGGAGGATAGGTTTTAGTTCTTCCTTGAATGTTTGGTAAAACTCCCCTGTGAAGCCATCTGGTCCTGGGCCTTTGTTTGCTGGAAGCTTTTTGATGACTGCTTCAATTTCTTCCATAGTTATTGGCCTATTGAGATTTTTAGATTCTTCCTGATTGAGTTTTGGAATGTTGTATTTTTCTAGGAATATGTCCATTTCCTCCAGGTTGTCTAATTTGTTGGAATAGAGTTGTCCATAGTATTGTTTAACAATCATTTGTATTTCTGTGGGGTCTGTTGTTATTTCGCCTCTATCATTTCTGATTTTGTTTATTTGGGTCCTCTCTCTGTGCTTCTTGGTGAGCCTGGCTAGAGGTTCATCAATCTTGTTTATCCTTTAAAAGAAGCAGCTCTTGGTTTCATTTATTTTATCTATTGTTTTTTGGTCTCTATGTCATTTATTTCTGCTCTAATCTTTATTATCTCCTTCCTTCTGCTCACTCTGGGGTTTTCTTGTTGTTCTCTTTATAATTCTTTGAGTTGTAGAGTTAGATGATTTACTATCATTTTTTCTTGTTTTTTGAGATAGGCCTGTAGAGCTATAAACTTCCGTCTCAGGATTGCTTTCATTGTGTCCCATAGGTTTTGGATTGTTGTGTTTTCATTGTCATTAGTTTCCAGGATGTTTTTAATTTCTTCTTTGATCTCATTGGTAACCCAATCAATATTTAATAACATGCTATTCAGCTTCCAAGAGTTTGAGTATTTTGGGTTGTTTTTATTGTAGTTTATTTCTAATATTATGCCATCGTGGTCTGAGAAGATGCTTGGTATGATTTCAATCTTCTTGAATTTGGGGAGACTTTGTTTGTGACCCAATATGTGGTCTATTTTTGAATATGTCCCATGAGCCTTTGAGTAGAATTTATATTCCGTGGCTTTGGGGTGAAGCGTTCTGAAGATGTCAATTAAGTTCCTCTGATCTAGTGAGTCATTTAGGATTGCTGTTTCTTTGCTGATTATTTGTCTAGAGGATTTATCCAGTGATGTCAGTGGTGTATTAAAGTCCCTTACTATGATTGCATTGTTGTCTATCTCTCCTTTGATATCTTCCAGGTGTTTTTTTATGTTTTTGGTTGCTTCTGCATTGGGTGTATATATGTTTATCAGGTTTCTATCCTCTTGTTGTATTGATCCCTTTAGTATTACGAAGTGGCCTTCCTTATCTCTTGTTATGGCCTTCACTTTGAGGTCTATTTTGTCCGATATAAGTATTGCTACCCCAGCTTTTTTTTCATTTCCATTTGCCTGAAAGATATTTTTCCATCCCTTCACTTTCAATCTGTTTGAGTCCCGTCCTCTGAGGTGAGTCTCTTGTAGACAGCAAATGTATGGGTCATGTTTTTTTATCCATTCAGCCACTCGATTTCTTTCGGTTGGAGCATTTTGTCCATTTACGTTTAAAGTTATTATTGAAAGGTACTTGTTTGTAGCCATTTCTTTTTTTGGGTGGCTGTTTTCTTTCTGAGCTTTTTAGTTCTTTTTACACCAATCCCTTTAGCATTTCTTGCATTGCTGTCTTGGTGGTGATAAACTCCCTTAGCCTTTTTTTGTCTGTGAAGCTTCTTATTTTCCCTTCAATTTTGAATGATAGCCTTGCTGGATAGAGTATTCTTGGATTCAGTCCTTTGCTTTGCAGCACTTTGTAAATTTCTGTCCATTCTTTTCTGGCCTGATGTGTTTCTGTTGCGAAATCATTTGATAATCTAATGGGAGATCCCTTGTATGTAACTTTCCATCTCTCTTTTGCAGCCTTTAAGATTCTCTCTTTGTCCTGAACATTTGCCTTGGTAATTATGATGTGTCTTGGTGTGGGTCTTTTCGGGTTCACCTTGTTTGGCACTCTCTGTGCTTGTGTGATTTTATTCTTCCCCACCTCTGGGAAGTTTTCTGATATTATTTCTTCAAATAGATTTTCTAACCCTTGTTCCTCTTTCTGTTGTTCTGGCACCCCTATTATTCATATGTTGTTTCATTTCATGTTGTCCCAAAGCTCCCTTCGGCTCTCCTCCTGTCTTTTAATTTTTTTCTCCAATTGCTGTTCAGTTTGGGTGTGTTTTGTTTCCCTGTCTTCTAATTTGCTAATTTGGTCCTCTGGTTCTCCTAATCTATTGTTGAAAGTTTCAATGGTGTTTTTTATTGCAACTATATCACTCTTCATTTCTTCTTGGTTCTTACATAAGTTATTGATTTTTTTCATCTGTTTCTTCTTGCTTCTTGCATAAGTTGTTGATTTTTTCCTCCATCCGGTTTTTGCACTCTAGGACCCTTAATCTGAATTGTTTTTCTGTCATGTTGCATGCCTCCGTATCACTTAGCTGCTTTTCTGGCGAGTCCTCCTTTTCTTTCCTTTGTGGGTTTTTTTGTGTACCCATGTTTGATAGTACTGCCATATCTAGATGTTGAGTCATTCAGTGGCTGCTCCTTGGGTAGCAGTGTCTCCTCAGGCTGCGGTTGCTCCTCGGGCGGTTGTGGTAGCAGCTGCTCCTCAGTTGGTAGGAGCTCCTCTGGTGGGTGCTGTTCACAGTTGTGGTGGCTCCTCTGGTGGGTGGGGGGAGGCTTCACGCACAGCTGCTATTCCTCAGACAGAGGGTGTTGTGATCAGGAGGCTGCTGTTCCTTGGATGGGGGCGGGCTATACAAGCAGCTGCTACTCCTTGGAATCATTACTTTTAATCTCTTAAGTGGCCTCAGGGCAAGTTGTTTTCCAATAGTGTGTGTCAACTGTCTTCCCCCCAGGCAAGGCAGATGTCTATGTGTCTGTGTGAGGGAATGACTGAGCCGAGGAGACTTGGGGTGTCTGCCTTCTGAGCTCTGTCCCCTGAGGCCCCAGTGCTGGCTTCTTCCCTTATAGCTCCAGTCCACTTCACCCTCCCTCTGAGAGAGCACAAGGTGGGTGGCTCCCCAGGGAATGTTTGTGCCTTAGCACTTTAAGAGGGTGCCTGAACTTTCAGCTGCCACTCCCTGGCAGACAGCACCCCACTGCTTTTCACAGCTTGATGTTATGTGGATATCTTCCTCAGTTTGGTGCTCTCTGCTGGGGAGCCCAGCTCCGGGATTAGATCCCAGAATTCTCAGTGGCACCTCCCCCCCTCCACCACCGGCTGAGATATCTCTTTGAGACTTCAGTTCCCCTCTGTGGATCACGTCTCTGCCCCTCCTACCAGTCTCTATGTTGGCTCCACCTCCTTGGGTATCAGCGTTCTCTCCTGTGAGTTTCCCGTTGATTATTCAGAAAGCCTTCTCGTATTTCAGTTGTAATTCCAGCTTGTTCCTGGGAGCATGACCATACAGCATCCTCCTATTCTGCTGCCATTTTTAATCTCAGAAAGTAAGTTCTAATGCTGGTTATTTCTGAATGTGAAAGAAGTTTTGTGAAAGTTGTAGAAGGGTTAAAAAGAAATCCTAAAAGGAAATTATAAGTAATCTGAATAATAAATTTATTTACACAAATGAATCTAAAGTAAGCTAATGCAAAATTTGTGTAATCCTTTTCTAGTCTAGTAAGAGGGAAAAACGCCCTAGTTGGTTTAGCCCAGTGAATAGAGCATCATCCTGCTGACTGAAAGATATTGGGTTCAATTCCAGTCAAGGGCACATGCCTGGGTTGTGGGCTCAATCCCCAGTTGGGCGCGTGCAGAAGACAGCCAATCAATGATTATCTCTCATTATTGATGTTTCTATCCCTTTCTCCCTCTCCCTTCCTGTCTGAAATCAGTGAAAAATATATTTTTTTTAAAAAGGAAAAATTGTTTCCTGTTTTTCCCCAGGAAGTAAAAGTTCTATAAATTATTGAAATGATTATATGTTGTGTTATATTAATCAGGTACTTGATTACTTTAAAAAGCCACATTCTTAATCATGGAAACTAAAGCTTTGCTAGCCGATGTTTGTGTTTAATACCCTTTTGTCAATTTGAATGCATCATAATAATAATGATATATGATCTTTTAGTAAAATAAGTTTGACAAGCTTCCCAGGGTTTGATTTTAAGAAACGTTTTCATGACCTAGAATTGGCTTTAGGTCATTCCAATAGGCCCAGGACTGCCTCAGTGATTTGTTTTCTCTCCTTACAAAGGAAAATATTCTGCAAAAGATATATGGGAAGCTTTGTCAAATAAAGAAATAAAAACTATATTCTATTTATATATGCATATTAGTAAAATAGATTCTGATATTCTTTCATTTATAACTCTAATTGTTATTCTGGAATATTGTGTTTTACAGAAAGGCCCAGATTCCATGTCATTTGCATTATAATCAAATCCATACCATGTCATTTTAAATTTCTACTTGTCATTTAGAGACAGGCTGTGTTGTTATAATACATTTGCAAAAATGTTACATTGTCTGAGGGATCTATGGAAAGGACTCTGACATTTTCAGGTTGTACCCTTCAAACTGGATGAAAATTATTAGAACTCTATAGAGTATCTGGGTTTATAGGAGAACTGGCAAGAAAATCAGGAGAAACAAAAATTGATTATGGGATTCAATAAACTGAAAATAATTAGATAGTTTTTGTAACTTTTGTTGAAAGCATTACTGTGTTTTTTTTAAATATACTTTTATTGATTACAGAAAGGAAGGGAGAGGGTGAGAGAGATAGAAACATCAATGATGAGAGAGAATCATTGGTTGGCTGCCTCCCGCATGCCCCACACTGGAGATCAAGCCCGCAACCCAGGCATGTGCCCTTGACTGGAATCAAACCGGGAATCCTTCAGTCTGAAGGTTGATGCTCTATCCACTGATCCAAACTAGCTAGGGCTTTTTTTTTTAATCATCATTGTTGAAAATATTACACTTGTTCCTTTTTTCCCCCATTGACTACCTCTAGCCCATCCCTAAACCCCAACCCGGGCTTTCCCCATGGGTTATGCATATATGCATACAAGTTCTTTGGTTGATCACCTCCCACCCAGCCAGCCTCTCCAGCCTTCCCTTTGAGATTCCACACTCTCTTCCATGCTTCCATGTCTCTGGATCAACTCCTTTCATCAGTTTATTTTATTACTTAGAATCCACATCTGAGTGAGATCATGTGATACTTGTTTTTCTCTGACTGACTTATTTCACTTAGCATGATATGTCCCTCCATGCTGTTTCAAAGGGTAAGAGACCCTTCTATTTTACTGCTGCATAGTATTCCATGGTATAAATGTACCACATCTTTTTTATCCACTCATCTACTAAAGAGCACTTAGGCTGTTTCCAGATCTTAGATATTGTAAATTGGGGTGCAAACATTCTTTCTGATTGGTATTTCAAGTTGCTTAGGATATATTCCTAGAAGTGGGATCACTGGGTCAAATGGCAGTACCATATTTAATTTTTTGAGGAAACGCCAAACTATTTTCCATAATGGCTGCATCAGTCTGCATTCCTACAGGCAGTGTACTAGGGTTCCCTTTTTTTCACATTCTTTCCAACACTTCTCATTTGTTGATTTCTTGAGGGTAGTCAATCTAACAGATATGAGGTGATACCTCATTGTCATTTTGATTTGCTTCTCTCTGATGATCAGTGACTTTGAGCATTTTTTCATGTCTTTTGGCTATCTGTGTGTACTGCTTTGGAGAAATGTCTATTTAGATCCTTTGCCCATTTTTTAATTGGATTGTTTGTCTTCCTTTTGTTAAGTTGTATAAGTTCCTTATATAATTTGGATATTAACCCTTTATCAGATGCATCATTGCCAAATATGTTCCCTCATACAGTGGAGTTGCTTTTTGTTTTGTTGATATGTTTTGTTTTGTTTTGCTATGCAGAAGCTTTGTATTTTGATGTAGACCCATTTGTTTATTTTCTTCTTTGTTTCCTATGGCCTAGGATAGTGATGGCGAACCTATGACACATGTGTCAGAGGTGACATGTGAACTCATTTTTTTGGTTGATTTTTCTTTGTTAAATGGCATTTAAATATATAAAATAAATATCAAAAATATAAGTCTTTATTTTACTATGGTTGCAAATATCAAAAAATTTCTATATGTGACACGGCACCAGAGTTAAGTTAGGGTTTTTCAAAATGCTGACACGCTGAGCTCAAAAGGTTCGCCATCACTGGCCTAAGAGATGTATCCATAAAGATATTGCTACAAGAGATGTCTGAAATTTTGCTGCCTATAATTTCTTCTATGATTTTTATGGTTTCCCAATTTACATTTAAGTCTCTTATCCCTTTTGAGTTTATTCTTGTGTATGGTGTAAGTTGGTGGTCTAGTTTCATTTTTTGCATGTACCTGTCCAATTTTCCCAACACCATTTATTGAACAGACTGTCCTTACTTCATTGTATGTTCTTGCCTCCTTTGTCAAACATTAGTTGAGTGTAATGGCTTCGGTAGATTTCTGGGGTCTCTGTTTGGTTCCATTGATCTATTATATTCCTGTTCTTGTGCCAGTACCAAGCTGTTTTGATTATGGTGGCTTTGTAGTATAACTTGATATCTGTTATTGTCCATTTCCTCCACATTGTCCAGCTTGTTGGCATATAGTTGTTCATAGTATTTTCTTATAATCCTTTGTATTTCTGTGGTGTCAGTGGTTACTTCTCCACTTTTGCTTCTGCTATTATTCATTTGGTTCCTCTCTCTTTGTTTTTTGATGAGTCTGGCTAATGGTTCATCAATCTGGTTTATCCTTCAAAGAATCAGCTCTTGGTTTCATTGATTTTTGTTTTGTGTTTTTTGTTTTTGTTTTTTTGTTTGTTTGTTTGTTTGTTTTTGTCTCTATATCATTTATCTAATCTTTATTATTTCCTTCCTTCTACTTACTCTGGATTTTTCTTATTGTTCTTTTTCTAATTCTTTAAGTTGTAGGGTTAAATAGTTTATTGTAAATTTTTCTTGTTTTTTAAAGTAGGCCTGTAGTGCTATGAACTTCTCTCTCAGGACTGCTTTTGCTATGTCCCAGAGATTTGGGGTAGTTGTATGTTCATTTTCATTTTCTTTCTTTATCTCATTGGTAACCCATTCATTGTTTAATAACATACTATTTAGCTTCCATGTGTTTGAATGTTTATGGGTGTTTTTACGGTAGTTGATTTCTAATTTCATTTCATTGTGATCTGAAAAGATGCTTGATATGATTTTAATCTTCTTGAACTTGTAGAGACATGTTTTATGTCCTAACATGTGGTCTATGTTTGTGCATGATCCATGTGTACTTGAGAAGAATGTGTATTCTGCTGCTTTGGGGTGAAATGTTGTAAAAATGTCACTTAAATCCATCTGATCTAGTGTGTCCTATAGAGTCACTCTTTCCTTGTTAAGTTTTTTTCTTTTCTGGAAGATCTATCCAGTGAAGTCAGTGCGGTGTTAAAGTCCCCTACTATGACTGTATTGTTGTCAATCTGTCCCTTAAATTCCTGTAGAAGTTTTTTATATTTTTAGGTGCTCCTGTATTGGGTACATATATTTTACCAGGGTAATATCTTCTTGTTGTATTGATCCCTTTAGTATTATATAGTGACCTTTGTTGTCCCTTTTAATGACCTTTATTTTGAAGTCTATTTTGTCAGATATGAGTATTGCTACTCCAGCTTCTCTTTCTTTTCCATTTGCATGGACATTTTTTCCCATCCCTTCACTCTCATCCAGCATGTGTCTTTTGTTCTGAGGTGGGTCTCTTGTAGACAGCATATAGTTGTATAATGTTTTGTATCCAATCAGCTACCCTAAGCCTTTTGATTGGAACTTTTAATCTATTTACATTTAGGGTTGGTATTTATAGGTACTTATTTATTGCCACTTTAATTCTGTATGCCTAGTTTTCTCTTTCTATTTCTTTTTCTCATTACAGCAGTCCCTTTAGCATTTCATGTACTACTGGCTTGGTGGTGATGTACTCCTTTAGCCTTATTTATTTTTTATTTATTTATTTATTTATTTATTTATTTATTTATTATTTATTTATTTTGTCTGGGAAGCTCTTTATTTGACCATCTATTTTGAATGATAGCCTTGCTGGATATAGTAATCTTGGTTTCAGATCCTTGCTTTTCATTACCTTGAGTACTTCATCCCATTCTCTTCTGGCCTGTATAGTGTCTGATGAGAAATCAGGTGTCACCCTTATGGGAGCTCCTTTGTAGGTAATAGTTTGCTTTTCTCTGGATGCTTTTAAGATTCTCTCTTTGTCTTTAATTTTTGACATTTTCATTATGTGTCTGGGCATAGGCCTGTTTGGGTCTTCTTACTGGGGTTCTCTGTGCCTCCTGAACTTGTGTGACTTTTTCCTTTAACAGGTTAAGGAAGTTTTCTGCCATTATTTCTTCAAACATGTTCGTTATTTCTTTCTCCCTTTCTCCCTCTTCTGGCACATCTGCTATTCTTATATTGTTACCTTTCACATTGTCCCACAGCTCCCATAAGCTGTCCTCCTGTTTTTAGTTGTTTTTTCTTTTTGATTCTCTGAGTGAGTGATTTTTTTTTCTACACTGTCTTCTAATTCACTGATTTGATCCTCAGCTTCCCCTAATCTGCTGTCCCCTAGTCTGCTCTGTATTCCTTCCAATGTAATCTTTATTTGTGATATGTCATTCCTCATTTCTGTTTTCATATTTACTATATATTTTTTCATGCTGTTGAGCATCTTTGCCATAATTACTCTGAACTCTATATCAGATAAAATCTTATCTCCATTTCATTTATTTTTCCTTCTGGAAAGTTTTCTTATTCTTTCATTTGGGTGTTGTTTCTTTGTCTCCTCATTTAGGCTGCTTGTTTGGGTTTGTGACTATGTATTAGATAGACCTGCTATGCCTCTCAATCGCTAGTGCAATACAGTGTCAAAGGATGTTTCTGACTAATTAGCTCAGACAAAGATTCAAGTTTCTGGAGACCAACACTGTCTACACTGCAGACTTGATAGGATTCTATCTTGAATTGCCCTTAGGCAATCGTCCTCAGATGTGGCAAGAGTTTTTTTCAACAGGGTGGACCAATTGCTTATGCCTGGATGCTAATTGTTTTTCTCGGTCTCTTAGTGGGTCTCAGAAACTCTGCACCTTGGGTCAAGGTGTTTTCCAGTAGGATGGGTCACATGTCTTCCCTCCCAGGCAAAACTGCCTGAATAGCATTGTCTGCCTGAGAAAGATGACCTGGAATGCACGAGGGAATGACTCAGCACAGGAAACAGGGGAAGGAGGTGGGGGCGGGTTCTTGTTTCTGAGCTTTAATCCTAGAGCTCCTGATCCTGGCTTCTGCTCACACAGTTCCAGTCCACTCTGCCCTCCCTCTGCCAGAGCACAAGGTGGGTGGCTCCACAGGGAATTTTGTGTGTTGGCCCTTTAGGAGGGTGCCTGAATTTCCAGCCATCTCTCCCTGGCAGACAGCAACCCCGATGCATTTCACAGCCAAATGTTATATGGGTACCCTTCTAAGCTCTAGTGCTCCCTGCTGGGGTACTCAATATGGGGATTAGATCCCAGAGTTCTTAGTGGCAACCCCGATTGCTGAGATATCTTTCTGGAACTTCAGTTGCTATCTGTGGGAGCCCTACCAGTGCTTTCACATCTCCACCCCTCCTACCAGTCTCTATGTGGTCTCCACTTTCAGTCCTCAGTTATCAGGGTTCTCTCCAGTGAGTCTTCCTTCCGTTGATTATTCAGGAAGTTTTTCTGTATTTTAGTTGTAATTCCAGTTTGGTCCTGGGAGCATGTCCCTGCAGCATTCACTTACTCTGCCACAATTTTTAATTTCTATTTTATTTTTTAAATTATGTCTTTAAAATTTTTTTTATTGATTTTTAGAGAGAGGAAGGGGAGAGAAAGAGTGGTAAAGTAACATTGATTTGTTGTTCCACTTATTTATGCATTCTTTGGCTGATTCTTGTATGTATCCTGACAAGGAATAGAACCTGAAAACTTGGCCTATCAGAACGTTGCTCTGACCAAGTGAGCTATCCAGCCAGGGCAAACCAGAAGATTTTAAAAAGGAAATAAATAAAACATAGAAAGAAGATAAGTAGGGGTGGAAAAGGATCAAATAAAAGGTATTGTAGATGGCAAATACAAAATGAGGTAGAAAAAAATCTCTCTATATAAAAGCCTAAGTGACCGTTTGTTCGACTGGTAGCTATGATGTGCACTGACCACCAGGGGGCAGACGCTCAATGCACAGGCATGGAACATGGAACAGACTGATGAATCTCAGAGGGACGTGGGGAGGAGGGAGGGCGGGAAGAGATTAACCAAGGATCTTATATGTACACTAGAAGTCTGGTGCATGATTTCATGCACTGGTGGGGTCCCTCAGCCTGGCCTGTGGGGATCAGGCCAAAACTGGCTCTCCAACATCCCCCAAGGAGGCCCAGATTGCGAGAGGGCACAGGCCAGGCCGAGGGACCCCATTGGTGCATGAATCCATACACTGGGCCTCTAGTATAGCAATAATCTCTAAAAGAGGTAAATGGGGTACACTTGCCAGTTAAAAGATAGATTTGCAGCTGTATTTTTTTTAAACAAGACATCATACTAAAACTTAAAGGATAGCCAAAGGTTTATGGTAAAAGGAAGGTGAAAGATTTCCAAAGCAAATAACCAAAACAAAGATGGTATAGCTATATTACTATCAAGGAAGTATAAACAGACCTAAAGTCAAAAGCACTGTTATTAGGATAAATTGAATTATTAAATAATGATAAAAAATTTATTTCCAATTTGCATATGGAAACACAGCCTCAGAATATTTAAAGCGCCTTAGGCTGGCTGGTTCGGCTTAGTGGATAGAGTGTCGTCCTGAAAACTGAAGGGTCGCAGGTTTGATTCTAGTCAAGGGCACATGCCCAGCTTGCGAGCTCGATCCCCAGTAGGGAGCGTGCAGGAGGTAGCTGATCATGATTCTTTCTCATCATTGATGTTTCTTTTTATCTCTCTCTCCCTCTCCTTTCCTTTCTGAAATCAATAAAAATATATTTTAAAAATATATTTAAAGCAAGAATTGACAGGCTTACAAGAAAAAGTTGTCAAATCCATAATCATAGTGGAATTTTACATAATATTTTAAATAATTGATAAATCCAACAGACAAAAAAATAGTAAGAATATAGAATATTTTGGACATCAAAGGGAACCCTGTTTATAGAGAACCCTGTAAACATTCTTTTCAAGCACACCTGAAATCTTTCCCCAAATGGCATCATATTATATTGTAACACAAATCTCAAAAATACCAGAGAATCAGTGACATATAATCCATGTTATATAACAAAATATACTATTAGGTTTCAACTGTAGATAGAATAATTATTTTCTTAAATTCTAAGGGAATGCTATGAACAACCTTAGATAATAAATATGAAAAAATATCAAATGGCCCAGCTGGTATTGCTCAGTGGTTGAGCATGTACCAAGCGGTCACTGGTTCAATTCTCAGTCAAGGCACATGCCTGGGTTGTGGGCTCAATCCCCAAGTGAGGGGTGTGCAGGAGTCAGCCAATCGATATTCTCTCTCATTGATATTTTTATCTCTCTCTCCCTTTCCCTTCCTCTTTCTCAAAAAAAAAATCAATAAAAATATGTTTTAAAAATATATCAAATGGACTATTCCCTAGAAAAAAGTTTTAACTTACCCAAACAAATGAGAAGATGTAGAAAACCTAAGCAGGCTAAGGTAATTTAAACAGTACTCAAAAATCTGCAAAACTCCCCCCTCAAAAAAAAAAAAATCAACTCTAGAAGGTTTCATGGTTTTAATTTTTACTTATTGATTTGAAAGAAAGAAACATCGAATTGTTTCACTTATTTATGCACTCAATTGTTGCCTCTTATATGTGCCCTGATGGACTCCACAACCTTGGTATATTGGGACAATACTCAAACTGAGCTACCCAGCCAGGGTTACTCTAGAAGCTTTGAAAGATGAGTTCACCATACCTTCAAGGAATAGATAATACATTTTTTTACAAACTATTTCACAGAATCTAAAGGAAAACCTTAGTTACTTTGCAACTAATTCCATGAAGGTAGTATAACCTTGATACAAAAACAGTAAAAGTATGAAAAATTTTAAGCTAATCTCATGTTGAGCAAATATGCAAAAATCCCAAATAAAACACTGATAAACTAAAACTGGCAAAGCCCAGCTGGTGTGGCTCATTTGGTTGAGTATCCTTCTATGCACCAGGAGGTCTCAGGTTCCATTCTAGGTCACAGCACATGCCTGGGTTGTGGACTCTATCCCCAGTGGGGGGCTTTCAGGAGGCAGCAGATTGGTGTTTCTCTTTCATCTATGTTTCTCTCTCTCTCTCTCTCTCTCTCTCTCTCTCTCTCTCTCTCTCTCTCCTCTCTTCCTTCTTCTAAAATCAATAAAAACATATATATTTTTTAAATCTGGCAAAGCTTTAAAAATGACCAAATAATGTTTATTCCTCAAATGTGAGATAACATTTTAAAATGTAATAATATGATTTACCACAGTAATACATTAAAAGTGAAAAGCTATAAAATTATCTTAATATATGTAGAAAAAACATTTGAGATTAAAGGACGGACCTATATTATATAATACTAGAGGCCCGAAGCATGAAATTCATGCAAGAGTAGGCCTTCCTTCCCCCAGCTGCCGGCACCACCATCCCTCTGGCACCTGGGACCCAGGCTTCCCTCACAGCCCTGGCTTCGTCCGGAAGGTCATCCTGTCTAATTAGCATATTACACTTTTATTATTATAGATTGTCATAGAAACTTCTCTGAAAAGCTGACATAAACTGAGATTTAAAGAAGGAGAGTCCCTAGATTGTGAGACACAGGAGCCAACTCTGGTAAATTTAGGTTTAAAAAAAGGCAAATTGTTTGAAGGATATGAGAATACTGACAGTATCAAAAGGATGCTTGAAATAGAGTCCTGTAGGGACCAGTAACCAGTAGCTCTAATTTTCTCACAATATCAATATTCTCAGCCTAGCAGCAGAACTCCAGCCATTTTCATCACTCTGCTCACAGTTCAAATTCCAGGGCGAGAGCTGTCCACTGGCTTACCTTGTGACATATGTTCATCTCTTGATCAGAATGCCTTAAATAACTGTCTCATCAGATCAAATCATATACTATTGGGTGTTGATTTTGGATGATGTTATCAAAAGAAGCAGAATAAGGCGGGGGGTGAAGGGGTGGGAAGAGATCAACCAAAGAACTTATATGCATATATGCATAACCCATGGACACAGACAATAGGTTGGTGAAGGTCTGGGTTGGGGGGCAGGGGAAGGCTAGAAGTGGTCAAGGGGGGGGGGGGCAAACATATGTAATACGTTCAACAATAAAGATTTTAAAAATGTAGAGTGAGAACACAAAAAAAGAATTGAACAGTATGAACTTCTGGTCAAAAAGGTGAAGTACGTAAACACTGAGATTGTTCCTTCCCATGATCACATCAATATTACAATTAAATTACAGAACAGCCATCATTGAGAACCACCTAAAGACTAGCTAAACAGAATTCCTATAACTAAGGACATAAAGAAAAATCCAGGACCTGGCATAGTCCTGAGCATCATCTCGTTCACCAAAAGTTTATTGGTTTGATTACCAATCAGGGCACCTACCTGGGTTGTGGCTTTGATCCTGAGTCAGGGAGATTATAGAAGGCAATTGGTTGGTGTTTGTCTCTACCATCAATGTTTCTCTCTCTCTCTCTCTCTCTCTCTCTCTCTCTCTCTCTCTCTCTCTCTTCTTCTCTCTTACCATGTCCTTGGGTGAAAATTTAAAAACAGAAAAGAAAGAAAAAGCCAGGTGGAGACTGGTAGGAGGGGCACAGATGTGAACTCGGCAAGTCCCCACCCCCATTGTGGCAATCGAAACAACAGGGAACCTGGCCGGTGTTGCTCAGTGGTTGAGTGTTGACCAGTGCACTAAGATGTTGCTGGTTCAATCCCTGGTCAGAGCACATGCCTGGGTTGCAGGCTAGATTCCTGGTGTGAGGCATGCAGGAGGCAGCCAATTAATGCTGATGTTTCTCTTCTATCAATGTTTCAATCTCTCCCTCTCCTTTCCTCTCTCTCTAAAAAAAACAACAAAAACTTTTTTTTAAAGAAAGAAACAGGAGGGATATCTCAGCTATGGAGGCCCCCCTGAGCAGCAAGGTGTCCCATCCCATACCCAGTTGCCCAGCCCAGGGCACCAATGCCAGGAATAGGAGTCCTCCATAACATCTGGCTGTGAGATTGAATTCTGGCTGTGAGATTGAAGCTGAGGCACTGATCTTAAAGGCTCTGTGCACAAAGCTCTAACACAGGGACATGCAGAAAGGAATTAAATTAACTAACTTCAGGGTAAGGGTTGGAGGGGCAGGAGCAGGGCAGCTCTCTCCTACAAGAGCTATTATTCCTCTGTTGAACTTGCCTCCCCCAACCTAGCTGGCCTAGCACAGGCTAGCTCCAAATATGTGCTCTCCATTAACCTGGCCAGCATAGCCCGCCCAGCCTTGGTGATTCCCAGAGACCCCATCCCACACAACATCCTCTTCAGAAGGAACCTCTTCCAGAAGCTTCTCTTGCCTGAGTTTGTGCTGCAAATTTGCTCAAAGGACTGCAAACCCCACACAAGTGGTGCCGGCCCTTTGCCTATACTCTACACACTCTCAAAGGTCCACGAACTACACATAGCAGTGGCTGGCCTCAGTACATTGCAGCTCCTACCAAGCGACCTCAAGTCCAGCACAAGCAGGGATAGGTCTCAACTTGCAATGTAATTCCCAGCATGTGGCCTTAAACCTGGCATAAGTGGTGGCTAATCTTGAAGTGTAACGTAGCTCCCAATAAGCAGCCACAAGCTGGCACAACTGGTGGCTGGGCTCAGTTCATACCATAGTGCCCATCAATGGGACCCAAGCCTGGCACAAATGGCAGCCAACCTTGGATCACAGCCTAGCCCCTCCCAGGGTCCTCCAAACACAAGAAAAGGCAGCAACCAACTGCAGATCACTTTGTAGCTCTTATAAAAGAGCTCCAAACCATGCATAAGTGGCAGACGACTTGGCCTAAACCAAAGCCCCTTCCAAATGTTCCAGCCCAACACACCTGGGGGCCAGCTTGAAAATGCACATAAATACGTAGCTCCACAACCAACACAATAGAGAGGAAGAGTCCCTCTAAAGCGAATTCCTCTCTGTGGGGTCAGGCCCTACACAACAAATCATGTGCCCTGGTTGTGGCCAGCCTTCACAGCCATTCAGCTGGAGGGTCAACACCACCCACTGATGTACCAGCAGCAATAGAGGCCCAACTACAACAGAAGGACATACACGCATGCAGGAAGCAACCAATCAATGTGTCTCTCTCACATTTCTGTCTGTCTGTCTCTCTCTCCCTCCTTACTCCCTTCCACTTTCTCTAAAAATCAATGAAAAAAATAGCCTCAGGTGAGGACTTAAAAAAGAAAGGGAGAAATAATGACTGAAAACTTCCCTAACCTGGTGAAAGAAATAGACATACAAGTCCAGGAAATGCAGAAAATCCCAAACAAGATGAACCCAAAGAGGCCCATACCAAGACACATCATAATTAAAATGCCAAAAGTTAAAAACAAAAAGATAATCTTAAAAGTAGCAAGAGAAAAGTACTTAGTTACCTACAAGGAAGCTCCCATAACACTGTCAGATGACTTCTCAAGAGAAACTTTGCAGGCCAGGGGGGAATGACAAGAAATATTCAAAGTGATAAAAGGCAAAGAGCGACAACGAAGAATACTCTACCAAATGAGCTATCACTTAGAATCAAAAGAGAAATAGTTTCCCAGGCCCTCCCCCGCAAAAAGCTAAAGAAGTTCATCTCTATAAAACCAGTATTACAAGAAATGTTAAAGGAACTTCTTTAAGAAGAAAAGAAAAGATAAAAAAATAGGAATAAGAAAATATGGGGGGTGGGCAGGAATCTCACTGACAAAGGCAAACATGTAGTAAAAGCAGTGGGTCAATCAATTATGAATCTAGTACAAAGGTTAAAAGACAAAAGTAGGAAGATCATGTGGTACTACAACAAATTAAGGGATACAAACACACACACAAAAGTAAACAATAATGACAAAAACATAAACATGGAGAAGGTGAATAAAAATTATAGTGATTTTATTTTTTAACTAGAGTCCTAGTACACAGATTTGTGCACCAGTGGGGTCCCTCGGCCTGGCCTGCAGATTGCAAGAGGGCACAGGCCAGGCCGAGGGACCCCACCGGTGCACGATCGGGGCCAGGGAGGGACCACGGGAGGGCTCCAGGGTGTGTCCAGCCCATCTCGCCCAGTCACGATCAGCCGGACCCCAGCAACAAGCTAACCTATTGGTTGATGTGTCTGCCCCTGGTGGTCACTGCACGTGATAGCGACTGGTCAAATGGTTGAACGATCGGTCGGACACTTAGCATATTAGGCTTTTATTATATAGGATGAAATTTATTGGGGTGGCACTGGTAAATTAATAAGAATATGTAAGCTTCAAATGTATAATTCTATATCTCACCTGTATATTGCATGGTGTGCTAACAACCCAAAGTCTAGTCTTTCTTTGTCACCATATATTTGATCATCTTTATCCTCATCATCTTACCTCAATCCCCCTTGCCCTCTAGTAATCTTTACACTGTTCTTCATGTCTATGAGTTTGTTCATTTTTTTAGTTCATTTCTTGTTTTCTGTTATATAGCCCACATATGAATGAAATCATATGGTTCTTCTCCTCTTGTCTTCTTCTATCTGACTTATTTCACTTAGCATAATATTCTCAAGATTGATCTAAGTTGTCATAATTAGCAGTATTTCATCCTTTCTTATGGCTGAGTATTACTTTTTGTATACATGTACCACATCTTCTTTATTCAATCATCCACCAAAAAACCCTTAGGTTGTTTCCATGTTTTGGTTACCATGACTAATGCTGCAATGAAAATGAACATACATATATCTTTATAAATAAACTAGAGGCCTGGTGCATGAAAATTCGTGCATTGTGGGGGGTCCCTCAACCCAGCCTGCCCCCTCTCACAGTCTGGAAGTCCTCAGGGGATGTCACAGTCAGGCCTCCTTTTGCGGGAGGTGACCAGGCTGATCAGGGGAAGGCGCTGCCCTCATCACCCTGCTGCTGTTGCCACTGCTGGCCACCGCAGCCGCCAAGGTGTTTTCATCAACATGGACTCCAGTCCCTTCACCATGAAAAAATGACAACTTTCTTTAGGCATTTTCAAGATATCGCTTTCTTTCCTTCTTTCTCTCTTTCTTTCTCTCTTTCTTTCTCTCTCTCTCTCTTTCCTTCTTCTTTTCTTTCTTTCTTTCATCCTCACCTGAATATATCTTTCCATTGATTTTTAGAGAGTGTGAAAGAGAAAGGGAAAGAGAGAGAGAAACATCAATGTGAGAGGGAAACTTCCATTGGTTGCCTCCTGCACGAGCCCTGACCTGGGCCCCGGCCAGGGAGGAGCCTGCAACCTAGGTACATGCCCTTGGCCAGAATCAAATCTGGACCCTGCGGGCCGCAGGCCAAGGTTCTATCCACTGAGCCAAACCAGCTAGGGCAGGATATGACATTTCTTAGCCCCTCCAGCAGCAGACCTTCATTTTTTTCATCCAGGATTGAGGTGGAAAACCCTACATCATCTTCTTGGATTCTTATTACCCAAGTTACCAAGAACACTGTGAGGGTGTACCAGGAGCTTAGCCAATGAGCAGTCAGAAAAGGTGTTTCCTCTGCAGCTCACGTGCAGAGGCGGGACTGCCGGCCCACCACGGCTGGCAGGCCCTCTTCTCTCTGGGCCTGTCCTCGGCCGGGGAGACTGCGGGCAGGCCTTCCCTCTCTTCTCCTCTCCGGGCCTGCCCTCAGCTGCAGCGGCTGTGGTTGGACCGACGCCATTTGTGGCTTGCTTCACTGTGCGGCAGTCCCCTCCTGTGCACCTGCATGCACAGCCTCCTCCTGGTGGTCGTGAGTGTTACCGGTGTCCTGGCTAATTTGCATATTACCTCTTTATATATATAGATGTTTTCAAAATTTTCAGGTAGATACCCAGAAGAGGGATTGCTACATCATATGGTAGCTCTAAAATTGTAGAGGTTTTAGAGTGTGTTAGAATTGAAGTGATGATCAACTTAAAATAGACTACTATAACCATAGCATGGTATATATGAAGCACATGGTAACCATAAATGAATAATCTATAAATGATATACAAGAAATAAAGTGAGCCAAAACCGGTTTGGCTCAGTGGATAGAGCGTCGGCCTGCGGACTGAAAGGTCCCGGGTTCGATTCCGGTCAAGGGCATGTACCTGGGTTGCGGGCATATCCCCAGTGGGAGATGTGCAGGAGGCAGCTGATCGATGTTTCTCTCTCATCGATGTTTCTAACTCTCTGTCTCTCTCCCTTCCTCTCTGTGAAAAATCAATAAAATATATTAAAAAAAAAAAAAGAAATAAAGTGAAACCACTTACATAACACCTTAGAAAAGAGAAGAGAGCAAGAAAATAAGAAAAGAACAGAGAAGAACAATGAGAGCTCAGCCAGTGTTGTTCAGTGATTGAGCATCTACCTATGAACCAAGAGGTCGCTGGTTCAATCCCCAGTCAGGGCACATACCCAGGTTGCGAGCTACATCCCCAGTAGGGATGTGCAGGGGGGAAGCAGGAGGCAGCCAATTGATGATGTTTCTTTCTCACTGATGGTTCTATTTCTATCCCCATCCCTTCCTCTCTCTCTAAAAAATCAAATACATATTTTTTAAAATCAGAAAATAATAAAATGGCAAT
This sequence comes from Myotis myotis, assembly GCF_014108235.1. Taxonomy (NCBI): domain Eukaryota; kingdom Metazoa; phylum Chordata; class Mammalia; order Chiroptera; family Vespertilionidae; genus Myotis; species Myotis myotis. The sequence goes on along the minus strand of NW_023416324.1, from coordinate 112,071,040 downwards.
AATTACATAGCTAGCCATAAATACTTTAAATATACTAGTAAATAGAATAAATATTCCAATCAAAAGACATAAAGTGGCCTGGCCTAGATGTCTCAGTGGTTAAGCATCTACGTATGAACCAGGAGGTCACGGTTCAATTCCTGGTCATGGCACATGCCAAACTTTTGGACACAGTCTCCAATGGGGGGCATGCAGGTGGCAGCCGATCAATGATTCTCTCTCATCATTGATGTTTCTATCTCTCCCTCTTTCTTCCTCTCTAAAATCAATTTAAAAAATTAAAAAAAAACCTCTCAGAACAGTAAGATTAGAGGGACATACCTCAACGAAATAAAGGCCATATATGACAAACCCACAGCTAACACAATACTAAATGATAAAAAGTTAAAAGCTTTTTATTTAAGTTCAAGAACAAAAGAAGGATGTCCACTTTCACCACTTTCATTCAACAAAATATTGAAAGTTCTAGCTATAGCAAACAGACAAGAAAAAGAAATAAATCTGACAAATTGAAAAGAAGTAAAACTATTGTTTGCAGATGACATGGTACTTTATATAGAGAACTCTAAAGATTCCACCAAAAGACTATTAGAATAGCCGAAACCAGTTTGGCTCAGTGGATAGAGCGTCGGCCTGCGGACTGAAGGGTCCCAGGTTCGATTCTGGCCAGGGGCATGTACCTGGGTTGCGGGCACATCCCCGGTGGGGGATGTGCAGGAGGCAGCTGATCGATGTTTCTCTCTCATCGATGTTTCTGACTCTCTATCTCTCTTCCTTCCTCTCTGTAAAAAATCAATAAAATATATTAAAAAAAAAAGACTATTAGAATAAACGAATTTAGTAAATTAGCAATATATAAAAATTAACACTCAGAAATTGGTTGCATTTTTATATACCAACTAGTGGCCCAGTGCACGAAATTCATGCATGAGGGAGGGGGGTGTTCCTCAGCCTGGCCTGCACCCTCTCCAATCTGGGACCCCTCGAAGGATGTCCTACTGCTGGTTTACAGGGATCGGGCCTAAACCGGCAGTCGGACATCCCTCTTGCAATCTGGGACTATTGGCTCCTAACTGCTCACCTGCCTGCCTGCCTGCCTGCCTGATTGCTCCTAACCACTCTGCCTGCTGGCCTGCTTGCCCCCAACTGCCCCCCACCGCTGGCCTGCTTGCCCCCAAATCCCCTCCGCCATCCTGATCACCCCCAACTGCCCCCTGTGCCAGTGTGTTCACCCCCATCTGCCTCCCCTGCCAGCCTGCTCACCCCCAACTGCCCCCCTGCTGGCATGCTCGCCCTCACCTTCCCTCCCCACTGGCCTGCTTGCCCCCAACTGGCCCCCTGCTCACTGCAAACTGCCTCCCCCCGCTGTCCTGATCACTGCAACTGACCCCCACTGACAGCCTGTTTGCCCCCAGCTGGCCCCCCTGATGGTCTGATTACCCCCAATGGTCCCGCCCCCCCCATCAGCCTGATCACCCACAATTTCCCTCCCCTCTTGGCCTCTAACCGCCTCTACCTCGGCCCCGCAACCATGGCTTTGTCCAGAAGAATGTCTGGAAGGTCTCCTGGAAGGTCTCCCAGTCTAATTAGCATATTACCCTGTTATTAGTATAGATAGAGGCCTGGTGCACAGGTGGAGGCCGGCTGGTTTTCCCTGAAGGATGTCCAGGATTAGGGTGGGGTTCCCTTAGGGCGTGGGGTGGCCTGGGTGAGGGGCCTGTGGTGGTTTTCAGGCCAGCCATGCCCCCATGTGGTAAGGTTCCCCACCGGGGTGTGTGGCCAACCTGGGTGAGGGGCTGATGGCCATTTTCAGGCTGGCCATGCCCCCTGGTGACCTAAGCTCCCAGCCTCTCCTTTTTTTCTTTTTTCTGGGATTTATTTATCTTCTATAATTGAAACTTTGTAGCCTTGAGTGGAGCCCAGGGCTGGCCAGGGCAGGCAGGAAGCTTGGCTTCCTCCATCGCTGAGGGCAACGCAAGCATCCTGCTCACTCCAGCTCTGTGGCCGGTGCCATCTTAGTTAGGTTAATTTGCATACTCACTCCTATTGGTTGGTGGGCGAGGCTTGTGGGTGTAGTGGAGTGGCAAAGTGACGGAGTGATGGTTAATTTGCATCTTTCTCTTTTATTACTGTAGATTATTCTGTATATATCATTTAACACGCATGACATATCAACATGTTATAAATCAGAAAATACCTTAAAGTCAATTCAAACATATAATTATTTCAAAGATTTTTAAAAGAACCTAAAGTAAAGGGTTAAACTAGGTAGAATGCCATGACTTGAAGTGCAGAAATAAAAATCAAGTAACTGATTTCCATGTTTAAAATATATGAGAGATCAGAGCACTAAAATAGTAGTCACTGACTATGACATGGTTATTTCTTTTTTACCCTGGTCCAGATCATCTTGTAACAATATTTCTATATCTCTTTCTCCCTTGGTATGGATCACCTTCCTATTTACTTATTTTTCCTGTATTTAATCTAATGCTTTCTTAATATTATTCTTTTTTATTATTATTATTAGTTAAGGTATTACAAATGTGTCCTCATCCCCCCCATTAACCCCCAATCTCCCCCCCACACACAAACTCATGCTCCCATCCCCCTGTTGTCCATGTCCATTGGTTTGGCTTATATACATGTATACAAGTCCTTCGGTTGATCTCTTCCCCTTACCCGCGCCCTCCCCTACTTTCCTTCTGGGAATTGATAGCCTGATCGCTGTTTCTCAGTCTTTGGGTCTGACCCTTTTCATCAGTCTATGCTGTTCTCTATAATCCACAAATGAGTGAGATCATGTGGTATTTATCTTTCTCTGACTGGCTTATTTCACTTAGCATAATGCTCTCCAGTTCCATCCATGCTGTTGCAAAAGGCAAGAGTTCCTTTTTTTTTTACCGCAGCATAGTATTCCATTGTGTATATGTACCACAGTTTTCTAATCCACTCATCTGCTGATGGGCACTTAGGCTGTTTCCAAATCTTAGCTATGGTAAATTGTGCTGCTATGAACATAGGGGTGCATATATCCTTTCTGATTGGCGTTTCTGGTTTCTTGGGATATATTCCTAGTAGTGGGATCACTGGATCAAATGGGAGTTCCATTTTTAGTCTTCTGAGGTAGCTCCATACTGTTCTCCACAGTGGCTGCACCAGTCTGCATTCCCACCAGCAGTGCAGAAGGGTTCCTTTTTCTCCGCATCCTCTCCAACACTTGTTGTTTGTTGATTTGTTGATGATAGCCATTCTGACAGGTGTGAGATGATACCGCATTGTCGTTTTGATTTGCATCTCTCGTATAATTAGTGACTTTGAGCAGGTTTTCATATGTCTTTCGGCCTTCTGTATGTCCTCTTTCGAAAAGTGTCTATCTAGGTCTGTTGCCCATTTTTTTATTGGATTGTTTATCTTCCTTTTGTTAAGTTTCATGAGATCCCTGTAAATGTTGGAAATTAAACCCTTATCGGTGGTATCATTGGCAAATATGTTCTCCCATGTAGTGTGTCTTCTTGTTGTTTTGTTGATGGCTTCCTTTGCTATGCAAAAGCTTTTTATTTTGATGTAGTCCCATTTGTTCATTTTCTCTTTATTTTCAAGTGCCCTAGGAGCATTATCAGAGAAGAAATTTCTTCGGCATATGTTTGCGATTTCGCTGCCTGTGGATTCCTCTAGTATTTTTATGGTCTCCCGTCTTACGTTTAAGTCTTTTATCCATTTTGGGAGAACCAAGATGGCGGCATAGGTTAACGCCGGAGTTTGCTGCTTTGAACAACTACTTCAAAAGTGAAACCAAAAAATGGAAGGGACATCACCCAGAACCACAGGAACGCTGGCTGAGTGGAAGTCCTACAACTAGGAGGAAAGAGAAACGCATACGGACACTCAGAGGAGGCGCAGTGCTGAAGTCAAATTCTGAGGTGCGGAGTGCGCAGAGCGGGCTGGCGGCGGAGGGCGCGGTTGGCGTTTTCAATCGGGAGGGAGTCGCAGACTCTGAGCTCCAGATCCGGGCGAGTCTTTAGGGACCCAGACTCAAACGGGAGAAGCGGGACTGTCTGGCTTCGGTCAGAGCGAGTGCAGCTTTCTCTCCGAGCTTTGCATCGGGTGCTGGGACTCAGAGAGGCAGAGCCCCTGGGGACAGGACTGAGAGCCACCATAACTGCTCTCTCCGGCCCACCCTGTTGATCCTGTGCGACCCGCCCCGCCCAAGCCCTGCACACAGGCATTTGCCAGATAGCCTCAGGCAAACGCCAGATTAGCACCTCCCTAGAGGAACAGAAGTTCTCTCACTGCTGACACAGCTGATCCTCATAGCCACTTGGCCTGGAGGTCAAACCCTCCCTGGAATTAGCTACAACAATCAAGATTTAACTATAAGACTGCGAACAAAGACCACTAGGGGGTGCACCAAGGAAGCATAACAAAATGCGGAGACAAAGAAACAGGACAAAATTGTCAATGGAAGATATAGAGTTCAGAACCACACTTTTAAGGTCTCTCAAGAACTGTTTAGAAGCCGCCGATAAACTTAATGAGATCTACAAGAAAACTAATAAGACCCTCGATCTTATACTGGGGAACCAACTATAAATTAAGAATACACGGACTGAAATAACAAATATTATACAGACTCCCGACAGCAGACCAGAGGAGCGCAAGAATCAAGTCAATGATTTGAAATGCGAGGAAGCAAAAAACACCCAACCGGAAAAGCAAAATGAAAAAAGAATCCAAAAATGTGAGGATAGTGTAAGGAGCCTCTGGGACAGCTTCAAGCGTACCAACATCAGAATTATAGGGGTGCCCGAAGATGAGAGAGAGCAAGATATTGAAAACCTATTTGAAGAAATAATGACAGAAAACTTCCCCCACCTGGTGAAAGAAATGGACTTACAGGTCCAAGAAGCACGGAGAACCCCAAACAAAAGGAATCCAAAGAGGACCACACCAAGACACATCATAATTAAAATGCCAAGAGCAAAAGATAAAGAGAGAATCTTAAAAACAGCAAGAGAAAGAAACTCAGTTACCTACAAGGGAATACCCATACGACTGTCAGCTGATTTCTCAACAGAAACTTTGCAGGCCAGAAGGGAGTGGCAAGAAATATTCAAAGTGATGAATACCAAGAACCTACAACCAAGATTACTTTATCCAGCAAAGCTATCATTCAGAATTGAAGGTCAGATAAAGAGCTTCACAGATAAGGAAAAGCTAAAGGAGTTCATCACCACCAAACCAGGATTATATGAAGTGCTGAAAGGTATCCTTTAAGAAGAGGAAGAGGAAGAAAAAGGTAAAGATACAATTTATGAACAACAAATATGCATCTATCAACAAGTGAATCTAAGAATCAAGTGAATAAATAATCTGATGAACAGAAAAAAAAAATAAGTCTTTTATCCATTTTGAGTTTATTTTTGTGTATGGTGTGAGTTGGTGATCTAGTTTCATCCTTTTGCATGTATCTGTCCAATTTTCCGAACACCATTTATTGAAAAGACTGTCTTGACTCCATTGTATGCTCTTGCCTGCTTTGTCGAATATTAATTGGGCATAGTGGTTTGGGTCGATTTCTGGGGTCTCTATTCTATTCCATTGATCCATATGTCTGTTCTTGTGCCAGTACCAAGCTGTTTTAAGAACAGTGGCTTTGTAATACAGTTTGATATCTGGTATTGAGATCCCACCTACTTTGTTCTTTCTCAGGATTGCTGCAGCTATTCGGGGTCTTTTTTTATTCCAGATGAATTTTTGGAACGTTCGTTCTAGATTTGTGAAATATGCCGTTGGTAATTTAATGGGGATTGCATTGAATCTATAAATTGCTTTGGGTAGTATGGACATTTTAATGATGTTGATTCTAGCAATCCATGAACACGGTATACTCTTCCATCTGTTTATGTCTTCCTCTATCTCTTTTTTCAGTGTCCTGTAGTTTTCAGCATATAAGTCTTTTACCTCCTTAGTTAAGTTTATTCCTAGGTATTTTAATTTTTTTGGTGCAATGGTAAATGGGATTGCTTCTGTAGTTTCACTTTCTGTAAGTTCACCATTGGTGTAAAGAAATGCCATGGATTTCTTAGCATTAATTTTGTATCCTGCTACATTGCCGAATTCATTTATTAAGTCTAATAATTTTTTGATGGAGTCTTTAGGGTTCTGTATGTACAGTATCATGTCATCTGCAAATAAGGACAGTTTTACTTCTTCTTTTCCAATCTGGATGCCTTTTATTTCTTCTTCGTGTCTGATCGCAACGGCTACTACTTCCAGTACTATGTTGAACAGGAGTGGTGAGAGGGGGCATCCCTGTCTTGTTCCTGTTTTTAGGGGGAATGGTTTTAGTTTTTGCCCATTGATTATGATGTTGGCTGTGGGCCTGTCATATATGGCTTTTATTATGTTGAGGTATGATCCCTCAATTCTTATCTTGCTGAGAGTTTTTATCAAGAAAGGGTGTTGGATTTTGTCAAATGCTTTTCCCGCATCAATTGATATGACTATGTGGTTTTTTTCTCTCAATTTGTTTATGTGATGTATCACGTTTATTGATTTGCAGATATTGTACCATCCTTGCATCCATGGCATAAATCCTACTTGGTCATGGTGTATGATCTTTTTGATGTACTGCTGGATCCGATTTGCTAGGATTTTGTTGAGGATTTTGGCATCTATGTTCATGAGGGATATTGGCCTAAAATTCTCTTTCATTGTATTGTCTTTATCTGGTTTTGGGATTAGGGTGATGTTGGCTTCATAGAATGAGCTGGGAAGTGTTCCTTCCTCTTGGATCTTTTGTAGTAGTCTGAGGAGGATAGGTTTTAGGTCTTCCTTGAATGTTTGGTAAAACTCCCCTGTGAAGCCATCTGGCCCCGGGCTTTTGCTTGCTGGAAGCTTTTTGATTACTGCTTCGATTTCCTCCATAGATATTGGCCTATTGAGATTTTTAGATTCTTCCTGGTTAAGTTTTGGAAGGTTGTATTTATCTAGGAATATGTCCATTTCCTCCAGGTTGTCTATTGTTTTGGAGTAGAGTTGTTCATAGTATTTTCTAACAATCCTTTGTATTTCTATGGGGTCTGCTGTTATTTCTCCTCTTTAATTTCTGATTTTGTTTATTTGGGTCCTCTCTCTTTGTTTCTTGGTGAGCCTGGCTAGAGGTGTATCAATCCTGTTTATCATTTCAAAGAACAAGCTCTTGGTTTTGTTGATCTTTTGTATTGTTTTTTTGGTCTCTATGTCGTTTATCTCCGCTCTGATCTTTGTTATTTCCTTCCTTCTGCTTACAGTGGGCCTTTTTTGTTGCTCTCTTTCTAACTCTTCGAGTTGTAGAGTTAGGTCATTTATTCTCATTGTTTCTTGTTTCTTGCAGTAGGCTTGTAGAGCTATGAACTTCCATCTCAAGACTGCTTTTGCTGTGTCCCATAGGTTTTGGATTGTTGTGTTTTCATTGTCATTTGTTGCCATGATGTTTTTTATTTCTTCTTTGATCTCACTGGTAACCCAGTCGTTGTTTAATAGCATGCTATTTAGTCTCCATGTGTTTGATTTTTTTGGATTGTTTTTGTTGTAGTTGATTTCCAGTTTTATGCCTTTGTGGTCTGAGAAGATGCTTGATATGATTTCAATTTTCTTGAATTTGAAGAGACTTTGTCTGTGACCCAATATATGGTCTATCTTTGAAGATGACAAATGTGCACCTGAGGAGAATGTATATTCTGTGGCTTTGGGGTGAAATGTTCTGAAGATGTCAATTAATTCCATCTGATCTAGTGAGTCATTTAGGATTGCTGTTTCTTTGCTGAGTTTCTGTTTATAGGATTTGTCCAGTGGAGATAATGGGGTGTTAAGGTCCCCTACTATGATTGTATTGCTGTCAATCTCTCCCTTGATCTCTTCCAGAAGATTTCTTACGTATTTGGGTGCTCCTATATTGGGTGCATAGATATTTACCAGAGTTATTTCTTCTTGTTGGACTGCTCCCTTTAGTATTATGAAGTGGCCTTCTTGATCTCTTTTTATGTCCTTCACTTTGAGATCTAATTTGTCAGATATAAGTATTGCTACCCCGGCCTTTTTTTCACTTCCATTGGCCTGAAAAACCTTTTTCCATCCCTTCACCATCAGTCTGTGTGCATCTTTTTTTCTGAGGTGGGTTTCCTGTAGACAGCAGATATATGGGTCATGTTTTCTTATCCACTCATTTACCCTATGCCTTTTGACTGGGGAATTTAATCCATTTACATTTAAAGTTATTATTGATTGAAACTTGTTAGTCGCCATTTTTGTTCTTTACCGCTGCATTCCTTCTTTGTTTCCTGCTTTTTCTATTTGCAGCAGACCCTTTAGCATTTCTTGCATTGCTGGTTTGGTTGTAATGAACTCCTGTAGACCGTTTTTGTCTGTGAAGCTCCTGATTTGACCCTCAATTTTGATTGATAGCCTCGCTGGGTATAGTATTCTTGGATTCAGACCCTTCCTTTGCATGACATTGTATATTTCATTCCATTCTCTTCTTGCCTGATGTGTTTCTGTTGAGAAATCGGTCGCTAGTCTGATGGGGGATCCTTTGTAGGTAACTTTCTGTCTCTCTCTGGCTGCTTTTAAGATTCTTGCTTTGTCGTTGGTGTTTGCATATTTAATTGTTATGTGCCTTGGTGTCGGTCTTTTCGGGTTCATTTTGTTTGGGACTCTGTGAGCTTCTTGGATTTGTGTGAGTTTTTTCCTCCCTATATCAGGGAAATTTTCTGTTACTATTTTTTCAAACAGGTTTTCTATTCCTTGTTCAGTTTCCTCTCCTTCTGGCACCCCTATTATTCGGATGTTGTTTCGTTTAGCATTGTCCCAGAGTTCTCTAAGGCTCTCCTCCTCCTTTTTAATTTTTTTTTCTAGAAGCTGTTCTGTTTGGGTATTTTTTTCTACCTTGTCTTCTAGCTCGCTGATGCGGTCCTCTGCTTCTTCTAGTCTACTGTTGATGCTTTCTATTGAGTTCTTTATGGCAGTGATGTCATTTTTCATTTCTTCTTGGTTTCTCTTCATTTCCTCTTGGTTCTTCTTCATTTCCTCTTGGTTCCTACACATATTGTTGAATTGGTCTTCCATTCTTTTCATCCACCTTATGGCCATTACTCTGAATTCTTTCTCTGACAGAAAAATATGGAACGCTTCACGAATTTGCATGTCATCCTTGCGCAGGGGCCAGGCTAATCTTCTCGGTATCGTTCCAATTTTAGTATATGTGCTGCTGAAGCGAGCACCTTAATATTATTCTTAGCAAGTGATTGCTTTCCTCTTTCTCTATGTTTATTTTATCTTATTTACTTTTACTATCTGACCATGAAAGAGAATTACAGGTCAATATCCCTCGTGAACATAGATGCCAAAATCCTCAACAAAATCTTAGCAAAAAGGATCCAGCAGTACATCAGAAAGATCGTACACCATGACCAAGTAGTATTTATCCCAGGGATGCAAGGATGGTACAATATGCGCAAGTCAATAAACGTGATACATCACATAAATAAGTTGAGAGAAAAAAACCAAATAGTCATATCAATTTGATGCAGAAAAAGCATTTGACAAAATCCAACACCCTTTCTTGATCAAAACTCTCAGCAAGGTGTTAATAGAAGTATCATACTTCAACATAATAAAAGCCATATATGACAAACCCACAGCCAACATCATACTCATTGGGCAAAAACTAAAACCATTTCGCTTAAGAACAGGAACAAGACAGGGACGCCCACTCTCACCACTCCTGTTTAATATAGTATTGGAATTATTAGCCATTGTGATTCGACAAGAAGAACAAATAAAAGGCATCCAAATTGGAAAAGAAGAAGTAAAACTGTTCTTATTCTCAGATGACATGATAGTGTACATAAAAAACCCTAAAGACGCCATAAAAAAACTATTAGACTTAATAAATGAATTTGACAATGTAGCAGGATGCAAAACTAATGCCAAGAAATCTATGGGATTTCTATATACCAATAGTGACCTTACAGAAAGAGAGGCTAAAATAGCAATCTCATTTACCATCACAGCAAAAAAATTAAGCTACCTAGGAATAAACTTAACTAAAGAGGTAAAAGACCTCCACCCAGAAAACTATAGGATGTTGAAAAAAGAGATAGAGGAAGACATAAACAGATGGAAGAACATACCATATTCATGGATTGGTAGAATCAACATCATTAAATTGTCCATACTATCCAAAGCAATCTATAAATTCAATGAAATCCCCATTAAGATAACAATGGCATATTTTACAGACCTAGAACGAACTCTTCAAAAATTCGTCTGGAATAAAAAAAGACCCCGAATAGCCACAGCGATCCTGAGAAAGAAGAACAAAGTAGGTGGGATCTCAATACCAGATATCAAGCTATATTACAAAGCCACTGTTCTCAAAACAACTTGGTACTGGCACAAGAACAGACATATAGATCAATGGAATAGAATAGAGAACCCAGAAATCGGCCCAAACCAATATGCTCAATATTTGACAAAGGATGCAAGAACATACGATGGAGTCAAGATAGTCTCTTCAATAAATGGTGTTGGGAAAATTGTACAGATACATGCAAAAAAAAAATGAAACTAGACCACCAACTTACACCATACACAAAAAGAAACTCAAAATGGAGAAAGGACTTAAATGTAAGACAGGAAACCACAAAAATCTTAGAAGATGCCATAGGCAACAAAATAGCAGACATCTGTCATAGTAATATTTTTACTGATACAGCTCCTAGGGCGATGAAAACTAAGGAGAAAATAAACAAATGGGACTACATCAAAATAAAAAGCTTCTGCACAGCAAAAGAAACCATCAACAAAACAACAAGAAAGCCCACTCCATGGGAGAACGTATTTGCTAATGTTATCACCGATAAGGGTTTAATCTCAAACATTTATAGGGAACTCATACAACTTAACAAAAGGAAGACAAACAATCCAATCAAAAAATGGGCAAAGGACATAAGTAGACACTTTTCAAAAGAGGACATTCAGAAAGCCAAGAGACATATGAAAACATGCTCAAAGTCACTAATCATCCGAGAGATGCAAATCAAAACAACAATGAGGTACCATCTCACACCTGTCAGAATGGGTATCATCAACAAGTCAACAAATGACAAGTGCAGGAGAGGATGCGGAGAAAAAAGAACCCTCCTGGACTGCTGGTGGGAATGCAGACTGGTGAAGCCACTATGGAAGACAGTATGGAATATCCTCAAAAAATTAAAAATGGAACTCCTGAAGAACCAGCTCTGGATAGGACTAAGGCGAGCCAGACTGAGGAGTAGAAGAACCTAAGGACCTTCACTACTGCAAATTTTTTTTTTCTTTTTTCACCTTTTAACTAAGAAACCAATTTTTTTTCTTCTTCTTTTTCCATCACCTGATTTTACCCTTTTAATTACTACATTTTTATTCTTAACCAGTATTATTACTGCTACCATTTTACCATTTTTTAAAGTGCCATTGTATTTTCTCTTTATTTTATTTTGGGATTAGTGTTCTCCATTCTATTTTCATCGTTCCTTTAGCAACAATTTTCCCTACCTCAATTTTACCTCTATGCTAAAACCCTCTCCCTCACTTTTCCCCTTTTGTTTTCCTGTTTCTCTAAGCCTATTCCTGCTTTAGATTTTCCCTATTCCTTCTGTTTATCTCCTGTCAAAATTTCACCCTACTTATATATCCTATTTCCAATCCACTGCTCTAAATCCTTATACACATATCCCTTATCTTTTTTCCCTATCCAAAATTTTTTTTTCTTCTTCTTTTATCTTTCTATTGTTTTGTTGCTGTTTGCTTGATTGTTGAGTATATTGTTTTTGTTGTTGTTGTTGTTTGTTTGTTTGTTTGTTTTGTGTGTGTCTGTGTGTGTGTGTGTTTTAGGACTGGTTGTGAGGATATTTGTCTTTTTCTTTTTCTTTTTTTCTGCTGGTTTTTCCCCTCCATCCACCCGCCCGCCCCCCGCCCCCCCCCCCCCCCCACGGTTACTTTTGTGCTTCTGTTTTCCCTTGCCTCTCTTGATATTATTGGTTGTTTCTAGTTTGCATTCATCTCCAGGGAACTGTTGCTGAAATTTGTTGGGGTTAGTGGTGGTTCTATAAGAGTTTTCTCCTCATATAAATAGTCTCTTCCCCTCTTCTATTTCAGTCTCTCTTTTGGCTCTTTTTTTTCTTTCTTTTTTCTTTCTTTCCCCCCCCCCCTCCTTTTTCCCAATTTCATTTTTGCACTCCTTTCCCCCCCCACTTTTCTTTTCTTTTCTTTTTTCTCTTTTATCTTTTTCTCTTCTGTCTTCCTTATCCCCTAATTCTCTTAATTCGGGTGGTCACCTTTATGTGGGATTATTAATATCATGAGTATATTTGTGTTTAGTGCCTGGTACGTGGTGCCTTGTTGTGTTGTATTTTGTGCCTTTAAATCAATGCAGCAGATCCAAGCAACAGTAGCCTCCTGAGCACCAAACCATCTGTCTGAGGAACAGCAGCTGTAGGTGAAGCCTCCTCCCACCAGCCAGAAGAGCCACCACAGCTGTGAACAGCACCCACCAGAGGAGCTGCTGCCAACTGAGGAGAAGCTGCTACCGCAACCACCTGAGGAGCAACCACAGCCCAAGGAGCCACTGCCACCCAGGGAGCAGCCACTGAACGACTCAACGTCTAGATATGTCAGTGAGATCAAACATGGGTAGACAAAGAAAACCCCAAAGGAAAGAAAAGAAGGACTCGCCAGAAAAGCAGGTAAGTGATAAAGAGGCATGCAACATGACAGAAATAGAATTCAGAGTAAGGGTCATAGAGTGCATAAACCGGATGGAGGAAAAAATCAAAAACATATGCAAAAAGCTAGAAGAAACAGATGAAAAAGTCAACAACTTAAGTAAGACCCAAGAAGAAATGAAGAGCAATATAGCTGCAATAAAAAACACCATGGAAAGTATCAACAGTAGAGTAGGAGAAGCGGAGGACCGAATTAGTGAATTAGAAGACAAGGAAGCAAAACACACCCAAACTGTACTGCAATTGGAGAAAAAAATTAAAAGACGGGAGGAGAGCCTAAGGGATCTTTGGGAAAACATGAAACGAAACAACATATGAATAATAAGGGTGCCAGAACAACAGAAAGATGAACAAGGATTAGAAAACCTATTTGAAGAAATAATAACAGAAAACTTCCCTGAGGTGGGGAAGAAAAAAGTAACACAAGATCAGAGAGTCCCAAACAAGGTGAACACAAAAAGAACCACACCAAGACACATCATAATTAGCATGGCAAATGTTCAGGACAAAGAGAGAATCTTACAGGCTGCAAGAGAGAGATGGAGAGTTACATACAAGGGATCTCCTATTAGATTATCAAATGATTTCTCAACTGAAAAACATCAGGCCAGAAAAGAATGGACGGAAATTTACAAAGTGATGCAAAGCAAAGGACTGAATCCAAGAATACTCTATCCAGCAAGGCTATCATTCAAAATTAAAGGGGAAATAAGAAGCTTCACAGCAAAAAAAAAAAAGGCTAAGGGAGTTTATCACCACCAAGCCAGCAATGCAAGAAATGCTAAAGGGACTGGTATAAAAATAAGAAATAAAAAGCTCAGAAAGAAAACAGCCACACAAAAACAGAAATGCCTACAAACAAGAACCTTTCAATAATAACTTTAAACGTAAACGGAATAAATGCTCCAACCAAAAGACATCGACTGGCTGAATGGATAAAAAAACATGACCCATACATCTGCTGTCTACAAGAGACCCACCTCATTAGAAGGGACTCACACAGACTGAAAGTGAAGGGATGGAAAAATATCTTTCAGGCAAATGGAAAAGAAAAGAAAGCTGGGGTAGCAATACTTAATTGGACAAAATAGACCTCAAAGTGCAGGCCATAATAGAGTAAGGAAGGCCACTTCATAATACTAAAAGGGATCAATATAACCAGAAGATATCAACCCTGGTAACATATATGCACCCAATGCAGGAGCAAAGAAATTCATAAAAAAAACTCCTGGAAGATATCAAA
>NW_023416324.1:111970683-112056975 GCF_014108235.1 Myotis myotis | reverse complement strand
GGATAGTTGTAAGGAGCCTCTGGGACAGCTCAAGCGTACCAACATCAGAATTATAGGGGTGCCCGAAGATGAGAGAGAGCAAGATATTGAAAACCTATTTGAAGAATAATGACAGAAAACTTCCCCCACCTGGTGAAAGAAATGGACTTACAGGTCCAAGAAGCACGGAGAACCCCAAACAAAGGAATCCAAAGAGGACCACACCAAGACACATCATAATTAAAATGCCAAGAGCAAAAGATAAAGAGAGAAATCTTAAAAACAGCAAGAGAAAGAAACTCAGTTACCTACAAGGGAATACCCATACGACTGTCAGCTGATTTCTCAACAGAAACTTTGCAGGCCAGAAGGGAGTGGCAAGAAATATTCAAAGTGATGAATACCAAGAACCTACAACCAAGATTACTTTATCCAGCAACGCTATCATTCAGAATTGAAGGTCAGATAAAGAGCTTCACAGATAAGGAAAAGCTAAAGGAGTTCATCACCACCAAACCAGGATTATATGAAGTGCTGAAAGGTATCCTTTAAGAAGAGGAAGAGGAAGAAAAAGGTAAAGATACAATTTATGAACAAACAAATATGCATCTATCAACAAGTGAATCTAAGAATCAAGTGAATAAATAATCTGATGAACAGAAAAAAAAAATAAGTCTTTTATCCATTTTGAGTTTATTTTTGTGTTATGGTGTGAGTTGGTGATCTAGTTTCATCCTTTGCATGTATCTGTCCCAATTTTCCCAACACCATTTATTGAAAAGACTGTCTTGACTCCATTGTATGCTCTTGCTGCTTTGTCGAATATTAATTGGGCATAGTGGTTTGGGTCGATTTCTGGGGTCTCTATTCATTCCATTGATCCATATGTCTGTTCTTGTGCCAGTACCAAGCTGTTTTAAGAACAGTGGCTTTGTAATACAGTTTGATATCTGGTATTGAGATCCACCTACTTTGTTCTTTCTCAGATTGCTGCAGCTATTCGGGGTCTTTTTTTATTCCAGATGACTTTTTGGAACGTTCGTTCTAGATTTGTGAAATATGCCGTTGGTAATTTAATGGGGATTGCATTGATCTATAAATTGCTTTGGGTAGTATGGCCATTTTAATGATGTTGATTCTAGCAATCCATGAACACGGTATACTCTTCCATCTGTTTATGTCTTCCTCTATCTCTTTTTTCAGTGTCCTGTAGTTTTCAGCATATAAGTCTTTTACCTCCTTAGTTAAGTTATTCCTAGGTATTTTAATTTTTTTGGTGCAATGGTAAATGGGATTGCTTCTGTAGTTTCACTTTCTGTAAGTTCACCATTGGTGTAAAGAAATGCCATGGATTTCTTAGCATTAATTTTGTATCCTGCTACATTGCCGAATTCATTTATTAAGTCTAATAATTTTTTGATGGAGTCTTTAGGGTTCTGTATGTACAGTATCATGTCATCTGCAAATAAGGACAGTTTTACTTCTTCTTTTCCAATCTGGATGCCTTTTATTTCTTCTTCGTGTCTGATCGCAACGGCTACTACTTCCAGTACTATGTTGAACAGGAGTGGTGAGAGGGGGCATCCCTGTCTTGTTCCTGTTTTTAGGGGGAATGGTTTTAGTTTTTGCCCATTGATTATGATGTTGGCTGTGGGCCTGTCATATATGGCTTTTATTATGTTGAGGTATGATCCCTCAATTCTTATCTTGCTGAGAGTTTTTATCAAGAAAGGGTGTTGGATTTTGTCAAATGCTTTTCCCGCATCAATTGATATGACTATGTGGTTTTTTTCTCTCAATTTGTTTATGTGATGTATCACGTTTATTGATTTGCAGATATTGTACCATCCTTGCATCCATGGCATAAATCCTACTTGGTCATGGTGTATGATCTTTTTGATGTACTGCTGGATCCGATTTGCTAGGATTTTGTTGAGGATTTTGGCATCTATGTTCATGAGGGATATTGGCCTAAAATTCTCTTTCATTGTATTGTCTTTATCTGGTTTTGGGATTAGGGTGATGTTGGCTTCATAGAATGAGCTGGGAAGTGTTCCTTCCTCTTGGATCTTTTGTAGTAGTCTGAGGAGGATAGGTTTTAGGTCTTCCTTGAATGTTTGGTAAAACTCCCCTGTGAAGCCATCTGGCCCCGGGCTTTGCTTGCTGGAAGCTTTTTGATTACTGCTTCGATTTCCTCCATAGATATTGGCCTATTGAGATTTTTAGATTCTTCCTGGTTAAGTTTGGAAGGTTGTATTTATCTAGGAATATGTCCATTTCCTCCAGGTTGTCTATTGTTTTGGAGTAGAGTTGTTCATAGTATTTTCTAACAATCCTTTGTATTTCTATGGGGTCTGCTGTTATTTCTCCTCTTTAATTTCTGATTTTGTTTATTTGGGTCCTCTCTCTTTGTTTCTTGGTGAGCCTGGCTAGAGGTGTATCAATCCTGTTTATCATTTCAAAGAACAAGCTCTTGGTTTTGTTGATCTTTTGTATTGTTTTTTTGGTCTCTATGTCGTTTATCTCCGCTCTGATCTTTGTTATTTCCTTCCTTCTGCTTACAGTGGGCCTTTTTTGTTGCTCTCTTTCTAACTCTTCGAGTTGTAGAGTTAGGTCATTTATTCTCATTGTTTCTTGTTTCTTGCAGTAGGCTTGTAGAGCTATGAACTTCCCTCTCAAGACTGCTTTTGCTGTGTCCCATAGGTTTTGGATTGTTGTGTTTTCATTGTCATTTGTTGCCATGATGTTTTTTATTTCTTCTTTGATCTCACTGGTAACCCAGTCGTTGTTTAATAGCATGCTATTTAGTCTCCATGTGTTTGATTTTTTTGGATTGTTTTTGTTGTAGTTGATTTCCAGTTTTATGCCTTTGTGGTCTGAGAAGATGCTTGATATGATTTCAATTTTCTTGAATTTGAAGAGACTTTGTCTGTGACCCAATATATGGTCTATCTTTGAAGATGACAAATGTGCACCTGAGGAGAATGTATATTCTGTGGCTTTGGGGTGAAATGTTCTGAAGATGTCAATTAATTCCATCTGATCTAGTGAGTCATTTAGGATTGCTGTTTCTTTGCTGAGTTTCTGTTTATAGGATTTGTCCAGTGGAGATAATGGGGTGTTAAGGTCCCCTACTATGATTGTATTGCTGTCAATCTCTCCCTTGATCTCTTCCAGAAGATTTCTTACGTATTTGGGTGCTCCTATATTGGGTGCATAGATATTTACCAGAGTTATTTCTTCTTGTTGGACTGCTCCCTTTAGTATTATGAAGTGGCCTTCTTGATCTCTTTTTATGTCCTTCACTTTGAGATCTAATTTGTCAGATATAAGTATTGCTACCCCGGCCTTTTTTTCACTTCCATTGGCCTGAAAAACCTTTTTCCATCCCTTCACCATCAGTCTGTGTGCATCTTTTTTTCTGAGGTGGGTTTCCTGTAGACAGCAGATATATGGGTCATGTTTTCTTATCCACTCATTTACCCTATGCCTTTTGACTGGGGAATTTAATCCATTTACATTTAAAGTTATTATTGATTGAAACTTGTTAGTCGCCATTTTTGTTCTTTACCGCTGCATTCCTTCTTTGTTTCCTGCTTTTTCTATTTGCAGCAGACCCTTTAGCATTTCTTGCATTGCTGGTTTGGTTGTAATGAACTCCTGTAGACCGTTTTTGTCTGTGAAGCTCCTGATTTGACCCTCAATTTTGATTGATAGCCTCGCTGGGTATAGTATTCTTGGATTCAGACCCTTCCTTTGCATGACATTGTATATTTCATTCCATTCTCTTCTTGCCTGATGTGTTTCTGTTGAGAAATCGGTCGCTAGTCTGATGGGGGATCCTTTGTAGGTAACTTTCTGTCTCTCTCTGGCTGCTTTTAAGATTCTTGCTTTGTCGTTGGTGTTTGCATATTTAATTGTTATGTGCCTTGGTGTCGGTCTTTTCGGGTTCATTTTGTTTGGGACTCTGTGAGCTTCTTGGATTTGTGTGAGTTTTTTCCTCCCTATATCAGGGAAATTTTCTGTTACTATTTTTTCAAACAGGTTTTCTATTCCTTGTTCAGTTTCCTCTCCTTCTGGCACCCCTATTATTCGGATGTTGTTTCGTTTAGCATTGTCCCAGAGTTCTCTAAGGCTCTCCTCCTCCTTTTTAATTTTTTTTTCTAGAAGCTGTTCTGTTTGGGTATTTTTTTCTACCTTGTCTTCTAGCTCGCTGATGCGGTCCTCTGCTTCTTCTAGTCTACTGTTGATGCTTTCTATTGAGTTCTTTATGGCAGTGATGTCATTTTTCATTTCTTCTTGGTTTCTCTTCATTTCCTCTTGGTTCTTCTTCATTTCCTCTTGGTTCCTACACATATTGTTGAATTGGTCTTCCATTCTTTTCATCCACCTTATGGCCATTACTCTGAATTCTTTCTCTGACAGAAAAATATGGAACGCTTCACGAATTTGCATGTCATCCTTGCGCAGGGGCCAGGCTAATCTTCTCGGTATCGTTCCAATTTTAGTATATGTGCTGCTGAAGCGAGCACCTTAATATTATTCTTAGCAAGTGATTGCTTTCCTCTTTCTCTATGTTTATTTTATCTTATTTACTTTTACTATCTGACCATGAAAGAGAATTACAGGTCAATATCCCTCGTGAACATAGATGCCAAAATCCTCAACAAAATCTTAGCAAAAAGGATCCAGCAGTACATCAGAAAGATCGTACACCATGACCAAGTAGTATTTATCCCAGGGATGCAAGGATGGTACAATATGCGCAAGTCAATAAACGTGATACATCACATAAATAAGTTGAGAGAAAAAAACCAAATAGTCATATCAATTTGATGCAGAAAAAGCATTTGACAAAATCCAACACCCTTTCTTGATCAAAACTCTCAGCAAGGTGTTAATAGAAGTATCATACTTCAACATAATAAAAGCCATATATGACAAACCCACAGCCAACATCATACTCATTGGGCAAAAACTAAAACCATTTCGCTTAAGAACAGGAACAAGACAGGGACGCCCACTCTCACCACTCCTGTTTAATATAGTATTGGAATTATTAGCCATTGTGATTCGACAAGAAGAACAAATAAAAGGCATCCAAATTGGAAAAGAAGAAGTAAAACTGTTCTTATTCTCAGATGACATGATAGTGTACATAAAAAACCCTAAAGACGCCATAAAAAAACTATTAGACTTAATAAATGAATTTGACAATGTAGCAGGATGCAAAACTAATGCCAAGAAATCTATGGGATTTCTATATACCAATAGTGACCTTACAGAAAGAGAGGCTAAAATAGCAATCTCATTTACCATCACAGCAAAAAAATTAAGCTACCTAGGAATAAACTTAACTAAAGAGGTAAAAGACCTCCACCCAGAAAACTATAGGATGTTGAAAAAAGAGATAGAGGAAGACATAAACAGATGGAAGAACATACCATATTCATGGATTGGTAGAATCAACATCATTAAATTGTCCATACTATCCAAAGCAATCTATAAATTCAATGAAATCCCCATTAAGATAACAATGGCATATTTTACAGACCTAGAACGAACTCTTCAAAAATTCGTCTGGAATAAAAAAAGACCCCGAATAGCCACAGCGATCCTGAGAAAGAAGAACAAAGTAGGTGGGATCTCAATACCAGATATCAAGCTATATTACAAAGCCACTGTTCTCAAAACAACTTGGTACTGGCACAAGAACAGACATATAGATCAATGGAATAGAATAGAGAACCCAGAAATCGGCCCAAACCAATATGCTCAATATTTGACAAAGGATGCAAGAACATACGATGGAGTCAAGATAGTCTCTTCAATAAATGGTGTTGGGAAAATTGTACAGATACATGCAAAAAAAAAATGAAACTAGACCACCAACTTACACCATACACAAAAAGAAACTCAAAATGGAGAAAGGACTTAAATGTAAGACAGGAAACCACAAAAATCTTAGAAGATGCCATAGGCAACAAAATAGCAGACATCTGTCATAGTAATATTTTTACTGATACAGCTCCTAGGGCGATGAAAACTAAGGAGAAAATAAACAAATGGGACTACATCAAAATAAAAAGCTTCTGCACAGCAAAAGAAACCATCAACAAAACAACAAGAAAGCCCACTCCATGGGAGAACGTATTTGCTAATGTTATCACCGATAAGGGTTTAATCTCAAACATTTATAGGGAACTCATACAACTTAACAAAAGGAAGACAAACAATCCAATCAAAAAATGGGCAAAGGACATAAGTAGACACTTTTCAAAAGAGGACATTCAGAAAGCCAAGAGACATATGAAAACATGCTCAAAGTCACTAATCATCCGAGAGATGCAAATCAAAACAACAATGAGGTACCATCTCACACCTGTCAGAATGGGTATCATCAACAAGTCAACAAATGACAAGTGCAGGAGAGGATGCGGAGAAAAAAGAACCCTCCTGGACTGCTGGTGGGAATGCAGACTGGTGAAGCCACTATGGAAGACAGTATGGAATATCCTCAAAAAATTAAAAATGGAACTCCTGAAGAACCAGCTCTGGATAGGACTAAGGCGAGCCAGACTGAGGAGTAGAAGAACCTAAGGACCTTCACTACTGCAAATTTTTTTTTTCTTTTTTCACCTTTTAACTAAGAAACCAATTTTTTTTCTTCTTCTTTTTCCATCACCTGATTTTACCCTTTTAATTACTACATTTTTATTCTTAACCAGTATTATTACTGCTACCATTTTACCATTTTTTAAAGTGCCATTGTATTTTCTCTTTATTTTATTTTGGGATTAGTGTTCTCCATTCTATTTTCATCGTTCCTTTAGCAACAATTTTCCCTACCTCAATTTTACCTCTATGCTAAAACCCTCTCCCTCACTTTTCCCCTTTTGTTTTCCTGTTTCTCTAAGCCTATTCCTGCTTTAGATTTTCCCTATTCCTTCTGTTTATCTCCTGTCAAAATTTCACCCTACTTATATATCCTATTTCCAATCCACTGCTCTAAATCCTTATACACATATCCCTTATCTTTTTTCCCTATCCAAAATTTTTTTTTCTTCTTCTTTTATCTTTCTATTGTTTTGTTGCTGTTTGCTTGATTGTTGAGTATATTGTTTTTGTTGTTGTTGTTGTTTGTTTGTTTGTTTGTTTTGTGTGTGTCTGTGTGTGTGTGTGTTTTAGGACTGGTTGTGAGGATATTTGTCTTTTTCTTTTTCTTTTTTTCTGCTGGTTTTTCCCCTCCATCCACCCGCCCGCCCCCCGCCCCCCCCCCCCCCACGGTTACTTTTGTGCTTCTGTTTTCCCTTGCCTCTCTTGATATTATTGGTTGTTTCTAGTTTGCATTCATCTCCAGGGAACTGTTGCTGAAATTTGTTGGGGTTAGTGGTGGTTCTATAAGAGTTTTCTCCTCATATAAATAGTCTCTTCCCCTCTTCTATTTCAGTCTCTCTTTTGGCTCTTTTTTTTTTTTCTTTTTTCTTTCTTTCCCCCCCCCCTCCTTTTTCCCAATTTCATTTTTGCACTCCTTTCCCCCCCCACTTTTCTTTTCTTTTCTTTTTTCTCTTTTATCTTTTTCTCTTCTGTCTTCCTTATCCCCTAATTCTCTTAATTCGGGTGGTCACCTTTATGTGGGATTATTAATATCATGAGTATATTTGTGTTTAGTGCCTGGTACGTGGTGCCTTGTTGTGTTGTATTTTGTGCCTTTAAATCAATGCAGCAGATCCAAGCAACAGTAGCCTCCTGAGCACCAAACCATCTGTCTGAGGAACAGCAGCTGTAGGTGAAGCCTCCTCCCACCAGCCAGAAGAGCCACCACAGCTGTGAACAGCACCCACCAGAGGAGCTGCTGCCAACTGAGGAGAAGCTGCTACCGCAACCACCTGAGGAGCAACCACAGCCCAAGGAGCCACTGCCACCCAGGGAGCAGCCACTGAACGACTCAACGTCTAGATATGTCAGTGAGATCAAACATGGGTAGACAAAGAAAACCCCAAAGGAAAGAAAAGAAGGACTTGCCAGAAAAGCAGGTAAGTGATAAAGAGGCATGCAACATGACAGAAATAGAATTCAGAGTAAGGGTCATAGAGTGCATAAACCGGATGGAGGAAAAAATCAAAAACATATGCAAAAAGCTAGAAGAAACAGATGAAAAAGTCAACAACTTAAGTAAGACCCAAGAAGAAATGAAGAGCAATATAGCTGCAATAAAAAACACCATGGAAAGTATCAACAGTAGAGTAGGAGAAGCGGAGGACCGAATTAGTGAATTAGAAGACAAGGAAGCAAAACACACCCAAACTGTACTGCAATTGGAGAAAAAAATTAAAAGACGGGAGGAGAGCCTAAGGGATCTTTGGGAAAACATGAAACGAAACAACATATGAATAATAAGGGTGCCAGAACAACAGAAAGATGAACAAGGATTAGAAAACCTATTTGAAGAAATAATAACAGAAAACTTCCCTGAGGTGGGGAAGAAAAAAGTAACACAAGATCAGAGAGTCCCAAACAAGGTGAACACAAAAAGAACCACACCAAGACACATCATAATTAGCATGGCAAATGTTCAGGACAAAGAGAGAATCTTACAGGCTGCAAGAGAGAGATGGAGAGTTACATACAAGGGATCTCCTATTAGATTATCAAATGATTTCTCAACTGAAAAACATCAGGCCAGAAAAGAATGGACGGAAATTTACAAAGTGATGCAAAGCAAAGGACTGAATCCAAGAATACTCTATCCAGCAAGGCTATCATTCAAAATTAAAGGGGAAATAAGAAGCTTCACAGCAAAAAAAAAAAAGGCTAAGGGAGTTTATCACCACCAAGCCAGCAATGCAAGAAATGCTAAAGGGACTGGTATAAAAATAAGAAATAAAAAGCTCAGAAAGAAAACAGCCACACAAAAACAGAAATGCCTACAAACAAGAACCTTTCAATAATAACTTTAAACGTAAACGGAATAAATGCTCCAACCAAAAGACATCGACTGGCTGAATGGATAAAAAAACATGACCCATACATCTGCTGTCTACAAGAGACCCACCTCATTAGAAGGGACTCACACAGACTGAAAGTGAAGGGATGGAAAAATATCTTTCAGGCAAATGGAAAAGAAAAGAAAGCTGGGGTAGCAATACTTAATTGGACAAAATAGACCTCAAAGTGAAGGCCATAATAAGAGATAAGGAAGGCCACTTCATAATACTAAAGGGATCAATATAACCAGAAGATATAACCCTGGTAAACATATATGCACCCAATGCAGGAGCAAAGAAATTCATAAAAAAAACTCCTGGAAGATATCAAAGGAGAGATCGACCACAATACAATCATAGTAGGGGACTTTAATACACCACTGACATCACTGGATAAATCCTCTAGACAAACAATCAGCAAAGAAACAGCAATCCTAAATGACTCACTAGATCAGATGGACTTAATTGACATCTTCAGAACACTTCACCCCAATGCCACCGAATATACATTCTACTCAAAGGCTTATGGGAGAGATTCAAAAATAGACCACATATTGGGTCACAAATAAAGTCTCCCCATATTCAAGAAGATTGAAATCATACCAAGCATCTTCTCAGACCACGATGGGATAATATTAGAATTAAACTATAATAAAAACAATCCAAAATACTCAAACACTTGGAAGCTGAATAACATGTTATTAAATATTGAATGGGTTACCAATGAGATCAAAGAAGAAATTAAAAACATCCTGGAAACTAATGACAATGAAAACACAACAATCCCAAACCTATGGGACACAATGAAAGCAATCCTGAGACGGAAGTTTATAGCTCTACATGCCTATCTCAAAAAACAAGAAAAAATGGTAGTAAATCATCTAACTCTACAACTCAAAGAATTACAAAGAGAGCAACAAGAAAAGCCCAGAGTGAGCAGAAGGAAGGAGATAATAAAGATTAGAGCAGAAATAAATGACATAGAGACCAAAAAAACAATACAGAAAATCAATGAAACCAAGAGCTGGTTCTTTGAAAGGATAAACAAGATTGACAAACCTCTAGCCAGACTCACCAAGAAGCAAAGAGAGAGGACCCAAATCAACAAAATCAGAAATGATAGAGGCGAAATAACAACAGACCCCACAGAAATACAAATGATTGTTAAAAAATACTATGGACAGCTCTACTCCAACAAACTAGACAACCTGGAGGAAATGGACAAATTCCTAGAAAAATACAACATTCCAAAACCTAATCAGGAAGAATCTAAAAATCTCAATAGGCCAATAACTATGGAAGAAATTGAAGCAGTCATCAAAAAGCTTCCAGCAAACAAAAGCCCAGAACCAGACGGCTTCACAGGGGAGTTTTACCAAACATTCAAGGAAGAACTAAAACCTATCCTCCTCAGACTACTACAAAAAATACAAGAGGAAGGAACACTTCCAAGTTCATTCAATGAAGCCAGCATCACCCTAATACCAAAACCAGGTAAAGACAACACAATGAAAGAGAATTACAGGCCAATATCCCTCATGAAAATAGATGCCAAAATCCTCAACAAAATCTTAGCAAATCACATCCAGCAGTACATCAGAAAGATCATACACCATGACCAAGTAGGATTTATGCCAGGGATGCAAGGATGGTACAATATCCACAAATCAAAAACATGATACATCACATAAACAAATTGAAAGAAAAAAACCACATGGTCATATCAATTGATGCAGAAAAACCATTTGACAAAATTCAACACCCATTTTTGATAAAAACTCTCAGTAAGGCGGGAGTAGAAGGATCATACATCAACATAATAAAAGCCATATATGACAGGTGCACAGCCAACATCATACTCAATGGACAAAAACTAACACCATTTCCCCTAAGACCAGGAACAAGACAGGGATGCTCCATCTCACCACTGCTGTTCAACATAGTACTGGATGTGTTAGCCATTGCAATTAGGCAAGAAGAAGAAATAAAAGGCATCCAAATTGGAAAAGAGGAAGTAAAACTGTCCTTATTTGCAGACGACATGATATTATACATACAAAACCCTAGAGACTCCATCAAAAAGCTACTAGACTTAATACATGAATTTGGCAATGTCGCAGGATACAAAATTAACCCCAAGAAATCTGAGCCATTTCTATACACCGATAGTGAACTTTCAGAAAGAGAGATTATAAAAACAATCCCGTTTACCATCGCACCAAAAAAATTAAGCTACCTAGGAATAAACTTAACTAAAGAGGTAAAAGACCTCTACTCAGAAAACTACGGGACGTTGAAAAAAGATATAGAGGAAGACATAAACAGATGGAAGAACATACGGTGTTCATGGATTGGTAGAATCAACATCATTAAAATGTCCATACTACCCAAAGCAATCTATAAATTCAACGCACTTCCCATTAAAATACCAACGTCATACTTCATAGATCTAGAACGAACTCTCCAAAAATTCATCTGGAATAAAAAAAGATCCTGAATAGCTGCAGCAATCCTAAAAAAGAACAAAGTAGGTGGGATCTCAATACCAGATATCAAGATGTATTACAAAGCCACTGTTCTCAAAACTGCCTGGTACTGGCACAAGAATAGGCATATAGATCAATGGAATAGAATAGAGAGCCCAGAAATCGGCCCGAACCAATATGCTCAATTAATATTTGACAAAGGAGGCAAGAACATACAATGGAGCCCAGATAGTCTCTTCAATAAATGGTGTTGGGAAAATTGGACAGATATATGCAAGAAAATGAAACTAGACCACCAACTTACACCATACACAAAACTAAACTCAAAATGGATAAAGGACTTAAATGTTCAACAGGAAACCATAAAAATTCTAGAAGAATCCAAAGGCAACAAAATCTCAGACATATGCCGAAGCAATTTCTTCACTGATACAGCTCCTAGGGCACTTGAAACTAAAGAGAAAATGAACAAATGGGACTACATCAAAATAAAAAGCTTCTGCACAGCAAAAGAAACCATCAACAAAACAACGAGAAAACCCACTGTGTGGGAAAACATATTTGCCAATGTCATATCTGATAAGGGCCTAATCTCCAAAATTTATAGGGAACTCATACAACTTAACAAAAGGAAGATAAACAATCCAATCAAAAAATGGGCAAAGGACCTAAATAGACACCTTTCAAAAGAGGACATTCAGAAAGCCAAGAGACATATGAAAACATGCTCCAAGTCACTAATCATCCGAGAGATGCAAATCAAAACAACAATGAGGTACCATCTCACACCTGTCAGACTGGCTATCATCAACAAATCAACAAACGACAAGTGATGGAGAGGATGTGGAGAGAAAGGAACACTTGTGCACTGCTGGTGGGAATGCAGACTGGTGCAGCCACTATGGAAGACAATATGGAGTTTCCTCAAAAAACTGAAAATGGAACTCCCATTTGACACTGTCATCCGACTTCTAGGAATATATCCCAGGAAACCAGAAACACCAATCAGAAAGGATATATGCACCCCTATGTTCATAGCAGCACAATTCACCATAGCTAAGATCTGGAAACAGCCTAAGTGCCCATCAGTAGATGAATGGATTAGAAAACTGTGGTACATCTACACGATGGAATACTATGCTGCTGTAAAAAGGAAGGAACTCTTACCATTTGCAACGGCATGGATGGAACTGGAGAGCATTATGCTAAGTGAAATAAGCCAGTCAATGAAGGAAAAATACCACATGATCTCACTCATTCATGGATAATAGAGACCATTATAAACTTTTGAATAATAGATACAGAGGCAGAGCTGCATCAAACAGATTGTCAAACTGCGGCGGGAAGGCTGGGGAGGGTTGGGGGGCAGGTGGGAGGGGGGTAAGAGATCAAGCAAAGGACTTGTGAAAAAAAAATGGAACTCCCATTTGACCCAGTGATCCCACTTCTAGGATTATATCCCAAGAAACCTGAAACACCAATCTGAAAGGGTATATGCACCCATATGTTCATAGCAGCACAATTCACCATAGCTAAGATTTGGAAACAGCCTAAGTGGCCATCAGCAGATGAATGGATTAGAAAACAGTCATACATCTACACAATGTAATACTATGCTGCTGTAAAAAAGAAGGAATTATTACCATTTGCAACAGCATGGATGGAACTGGAGAGCATTATGCTAAGTGAAATAAGCCAGTCAATGAAGGAAAAATACCACATGATCTCACTCATTTATGGGTAATAAAGGCCATTATAAACTGATGAACAAAAATATATACAGAGGCAGAGCAGCTTTGAACAGACTGTCAAACTACAGTGGGAAGGCCGGGGAGGGTTGGGGGGTGGAGGGTATGAGATCAACCGAAGGACTTTTATGCATGCATATAAGCATAACCAATGGACACAAGACACTGGAGGGTGGGGGAGGCCAGGGGAAGGTCAAGGGGGGGAAAAAAAGGAGACATATGGAATACTCTTTATAATACTTTAAGCAATAAAACAAAATTAAAAAATAAAATCAATAAAATACATTAAAAAAACTTATTTATTTATTGCTTACTTAATTACTGTCTTTCTTTGCATTTCCCCTCCCTCTTTCCTTATCTATCCTTAACCTTTCTTCCACACCAAATACATGCACACATTCATACTAGACTGGAGGCTCCAGGTCTTGTTCATTGCAATGATCCAATACAGAACAGTACAGGGTACATAGTTGGGGCTAGTATATATGTTTGAATGAATAAAATTAATTAACAGTATATCTTCATTTCAGATCAAATGTATCTTCACTTGCATACCATCCAGATTGTTTGTACCTCTTGTTATACTTTCTAGGTGTTTTGAATAACTATCATCTTCCTTATTCATGACAAACCCCTTAAGCCTGCAGCGGTTCTCAACCTGTGGGTCTCGACCCCTTTGGCGCTCGAACGACCCTTTCACAGGGGTTGCCTAAGACCATCCTGCATATCAGATATTTACATTATGATTCATAACAGTAGCAACATTACAGTTATGAAGTAGCAACGAAAATAATTTTATGGTTGGGTCACAACATGAGGAACTGTATTTAAATGGCCAGAAGGTTGAGAACCACTGCCTTAAGGTCACATTCATCACCAAATCTTCCAAGACCTAGCATATTCCATTGCATGTAAGAGGTACTCAGTAGGCCAACTAAATTAATTAAAAATTCCTAGAGAAAGAAAGAAAGAAAAAGGGCCTCCAGATGCTAAAGCAAGCTGTCCCTAAATAATTTTTAAGTCTAATTCTTATCATTCTGAGCTCTCCCTAGATAAATTTCTCAGAGAGTTTTCAAGTCTACTGATTTCATTGTTACAAGGCAACTTTTAGTGATATCAACCTACAGTAATCTAGCTTGTTTATTCAGCTACTGCAAGGCACTGGGCTAAGTCACTAGGAATAGTAAGGTGATTAAGAGCCCAGCTGATGTGCCTCAGTGGTTGAACATTCCCAGTTTGATTTCTGATCAGGGCACATGCCTGGGCTGTGGTCTTGATCCCCAGAAGGCAGCCAATTAATGTTTCTATCTCTCTATCCCTCTCCCTCTCTAAAAATTAATAAGAACATATTTCAAAAATAATTAATTAATTAATTTAAAAAGGTGATTAAGACACTGCCCCTCCCTGGGGAAGTTCAGAATCTAATGGGGGAGGTTGACAATGATGTAATAATGTAATGCAATATAAAAAAATCTTATAACTAAATAATGTATGAGCCCTGTCTGGTTTTGCTCAGTGGTTAGAGTGTCGGCCTGAGGACCGAAGGGTCTTGAGTTCATTTCCTGGCCAAGAGCATGTCCTTCAGTTGAAGGTTTAATCCCTGACACCCGTTGGGGCATGTTCTGGAGGCAACCGATCAATGTGTCTCTCTCATATCGATGTTTCTCTCTCTCTCTCTCTCTCTCTCTCTCTCTCTCTCTCTCTCTCTCTCTCTCTCTTTTTCCTCCATCTCCTTTCCCCCTTTCACTCTCTTTAAAAACCAATGGAAAAAATATCCTGGGGTGAGGTTTAAAAAAGAAATGCATGATGCAGTTGAATGAGGAATAGAGAGACAGATCAACTATCCTGGAGAGATCAAGAAGGCATCTTGAGCCCAGCTGGTATGGCTCAGTGGATTGAGCAGTGTCCCATGAACCAAGATGTCCTGGGTTCAATTCCTGGTCAGGGCACATGCCCAGGTTGTGGGCTTGATCCCTAGGAGGGGGTGTGTCTCATCGATGTTTCTATCACTCTGACTCTCCCTTCTTCTCTGAAATCAATTAAAACATATATATGTATTTTAAAAGAAGGCATCTTAAAGAGACAGTTGAGCTTTATTTTAATCTATTTTTTATTTTATTGTATTTTATTTCTCAGTTAATTTTTTGGTGAGCTAAAGTATTCACATGGTTCAAAATTTCAAAGAATATAAAGATAATACAAACAACAAACGCTGGTGAGGATGAGGAGCAACACAATCTCTCATTCATTGCCAGTGGAAACTCAGAATGGTACTACAGTCACTCTGGAAGGCAGTTTAGCAGTTTCTTACAAAACTAGACATACTCTTACCATGCTATCCATTAACCGTGCTCCTTGGTATTTACTCAAATGAGTTGAAAATGTAGGTCCACACTAAAACCTACACATGGATGTTGATAGCAACTTTATTTATAACTAGTAGCCCGGTGCACAAAATTCATGCACATTAAAAGGGAATTAATTGCCCTAACCAGTTTGGCTCAGTGGATAGAGCATCAGCTTGCAGACTCAAGGGTCCCAGGTTTGATTCTGGTCAAGAACATGTACCTTGGTTGTGGGCACATCCCCAGTGGGGAGTGTGCAGGAGGCAGCTGATGGATGTTTCTCTCTCATCAATGTTTCCAACTCTCTATCCTTCTCCCTTCCTCTCTGTAAAAAAATCAATAAAATATATTTTTTTTAAAAAGGGAATTAATTAGCAGAGATATTTTAATATTGCTATTTGCCCTTTCTCTATAATAGAAGTGTGAGAGATGAAAGGAAATTAGTAAAATGTATATGAAAATCATATATAAATTTATTAATAAATAAATAGTAACAAAAGGATATAACAACAACAGAGGCATGATATAAAAACAACAAAAACATGATATGAAAACAACAAAAACATGATATAAAAACAACAGTGATGCAAACAATGACTGATAAAGTGATTAAACTTATTCCACTATCTCCCTGTATACCACATTAAGAGTGAAAACACTTTCAGAGTGCTTGACTAATTTCCCTTGTGATGAAGTACTTAGAACTTTAACTGTAACATCACATGCTCTTTAAATTCGAGAGAAAGCAACATATAACTGACCATGTGCAAAAACGGGTTCAGGTAGGAATATGCCTGCTCTGTCTAGAGCAGTGATAGCAAACCTATGACATGCATGTCAGAGGTGACATGTAAACTCATTTTTTTGGTTGATTTTTCTTTGTTAAATGGCATTTAAATATAAAAAATAAATATAAAAAATATAAGTCTTTGTTTTATTATGATTGCAAATATCAAAAAATTTCTATATGTGACATGGCACCAGAGTTAAGTTAGGGTTTTTCAAAATGCTGACACGCCAAGCTCAAAAGGTTTGCCATCACTGGTCTAGAGTTCATCCTTGTGACTTATCAATAGTCATCACAAATGCTGGCATCACAGGAAACCGTCGTCGAATCAGTTTAAATGAGAGGCCAGTGTCAGATGGGGACAAATTAATTCTTGGAATTAGAACCTCTCCCTCTGCAGATTTTGTTAATACTTCAGCTTCAATAATGTTAGGTCGTAATCTTTTGATAATAAATCTGGTACCATTACAAAGACCCCATTTACTATTGAGATTGCTCAATAGCATGATGATTGCACCCACTTTCAATTTTAATTTATGATACGGCATTCTCAAAGGAGTAATACTATTAAGAAATTTGATGGAAAAATTTTCCTTTTCAGCATCATCTGTGGAATCAATGGAATCATCACTCAAATATGTGTGAAAATCTCCATTGAGTATATCCAAATTTTCTTTGCTTAATTTTTGAACATGCTCATTTTTTGGACAAAGAATTGCACGTTTAGATATATTTTTAATATTGTCTATAGCAGTGGTTCTCAACCTTGGATGCACATTAGAATCACCTGGAAATCTTTTACAAATCCTGATTCCTGGGCCTCATCCTCCAGAAATTGTTTCTTTGTTATGGGGTGGGGTCACAACATTAGTAACAAAGAAACAGAAGTAAAACTTTATTGTGGGGAGCCACTACAGTGTTTTGGACAGGTTCAAGCCTTGGACTGATGAGAGGGCACAGTCCTCTCATTGCCACGTGCAAGTCCCAGCTTGGAGGGCAGGGCCCTTCCAGCACAATTATAGCCAACAGCTGTAGTTATAAGCTTGAACCTATGGTCCGAAGACGTGGCCCCACATGCCTGAGTGATGTAGGCTTGATAGAGTTCAGGTGCATGTAGTTGAGTAGGATTGAAACCCAAGAGAATGTTGTAACCATCTTGGTCACGCCCTTACTTTGCCTTGTAGCATCTGCTATAAAATAAAGGCATGGCTGTGGGTGTTGTCGCTGTCTCTTAGAGAATCAGCGTCCCACTGAGATCTGGCTTTCATTCTCTTGTCTGTCTTTTCTAAGCCTTTCAGCTGCCCCCACTCAGGTTCACCCCTGGCTGTGCTGTTGCGAGGCACACTTTAGAAAGACCTGCCTCCACGCTCTGAGGGTGGGTTCCTGCCTCAAACCCTGCCCTTACAGGAAACAGCTCCAGGAAACAGCTTGGGGCGGGGGGGCGCAGCCATTGCCAAGACAACCCCTGCAGGACTGACTTCCTTCCTCTTGGTCACGGCGGTTCTTCTGGACGTGATGAACACCACCCATGGTTTTTATATAAGTAGATTGCCAAAACCTTGGGAGCAACTAAAATGTCCTTCAATAGGTGAATGGATAAACAAACTGTGTTATATCTAGACAATGGAATATTATTTCACACTAAAAGAAATGAGCTATCAAGCCATGAAAAGACATGGGAGAAGCATTAATGCATATTACTAAGTGAAATAGGCTTATCTGAAAAGGATAAATATTGTATGACTCCAACTATATGACATTATGGAAAAGACAAAACTATGGAGACAGCTAACAGACCAGTGGTTACCAGAGGTTAGGGAAGAGGAAGGGATGAATAAACACAGTAGAGTGGATTTTTAGGGAAGTGAAACTATTCTGTATTATACTATAATAGTGGATACGTGTCATTAAACATTTATAAAAACTCATCAATTTTACAACAGCAAGAGTGTACCCTAATGTAAACTATGGATTTAGGGAGATGATGTATCATACATGTTCATCAACTATAACAAATATGCTACTCATTTGGGGATTTTGATAAGGGGGGGAGCTGTAATGTGTGATGGGATATATAAATATGAGATGGTATACTCTCTGCTCAATTTTTCTGTGAACCTAAAAGTTCTCTTTAAAAAAATGAAGGGCTCTTCTCCACAGGCACAAATGTTTCTAGTTTCCTGAGTATGTTTCCAAGGAATTTGAAGTACACCCAACTATCTAGATCGTACATCAAACCTATAAATATAATTGTTCTCTGTTTTCCTCAAATGGCAATGTACTAAACACTGTATTTGACACCTTATTTTTCTCACCTAAGGATATACCTTGGAGATTTTTCCATATTGGTACAGAAAGAACACCCTTTTTTATAGCTCTACTACAGCATTGTAAAAATGAAAAATAATTTATTTAATCAGCCCCCTATTAATGAACATGGAAAATGTTTATAATATTTTGTTGCTACAAATAACAAAAAGGTACAATGAATATTATAACTATATTATTTTGAAAATAGAGATTTATATTTGTAAAACTAAAGTCCTTGAAATGGAATTGGAAGATCAAAGAATATGTGTATTTGTAATTTTAATATATATTACCAAATTTTCCTGTAAATGGAATTGTACCAAAATGCACTTCTTATGGCAAAGTATGACTAAGAGAGTCTCAACAAATACGTGTAATAAAACTTTTGGATCTTTTTGAACTTCCTGATAGAAACCAGCATCATGCTATGTAGTTTTAATTTACATTTATTCTGAGTTAAACATATATAAATATTTGAATGCCACTTGTATTTCCTTTTCTGTGAGCTATCTGTTTACATCATCTTTTCATTTTTCTACTGAATTTTGGTCATTTCCTTACTAATTTGTGGATACTCTTTATATACTAAGGAAATTAACCCTTTTCTCTAATATTTGTAAATATTATTCTCAGTTCATTTGTCTTGAACATATATCAAGTGGTTTTTGCCACTCAGATTTTTAAAAATATATTTGAATTCATCAATGTTTTCTTTTATGGCTTTAGTGTTGTTGCTTTTTGTCATAGAAAGATCTTAACACTGGAGGTGATTAAAAACTCATAAAAATATAACACTAATTTGTCATAGTTATAAGTTTTACATTTTATTTATTTATTGTTAATCCTCACCTGAGGATATTTTTCCATTGATTTTTTTGTTTAGAAAGAGTGGAAGGGAGGGGGAGAGACACAGAGAGAGAAACATCAATGGTGAGAGAGATACATCAATTGGTTGCCTCACACACACAGGGCCTGGATGGAGCCTGCAACCAAGGTAAGTGCCCTTGACTGGAATTGAAACCAGGACCCTTCAGTCCAAAGGCCCACACTCTACCCACTGAACCAAACCAGGTAGGGCTATTTTATTTATTTTTAATTTCTCATGATTCAAGGTAAAAGATATAGCTGCACTTTTTCTTTCTTTGATTTTTATTTCTTTTATTTTTTGGCTTATTTCTCTCACACCATCCCCACTGATGCAAGATGCCACTTTTGTTTCTTTTATTTTGTACTAAATTCTTGTGAGTCCGCTTTCATGCTTTCTATTGTCTCATTAAATTTTCTGACTTGCCATAATCCAGTACCACTCTTGTTGGGTCTGAGCTCCTCTGCTAGGGGATGGACCTCCTTGGATGCCAAGAATTGGTAGAAGACATGAGCATTCGTATCCAAGTGAGAGAGACTTTATTGTAGACCAAGCAGCCACTGCAGACACAGCAGCCATTGCTGATACAGCAGCCCCACAAGGTGGTACCACAAAACAGCAGCAGCAAAGAAAGGAGCAAGCCACCTGCTGGTCAGCAACACACTCTTATACTAGCTCAGACAAAAGAGGTTTCTTGCCAAATAGTGACATCAGTGTTACATAAGATAAAGGTACACCTTCTCATTGTGTACAGGAAAACTGCTGTGTCATTGTCTTTGCACATGCTTATGACAAACTTGTGGCCTGATGCATGAAATTTGTGCATGGAGAGAGGGGGTTCCCTCAGCCCAGCCTGCACCCATTCCAATCGGTGACGTCCGACTGCTGGTTTAGACAGTCAGACAACCCTCTCGCAATCTGGGACCGCTGGCTCCTAACCACTCACATGCCTGCCTGCCTGATCGCCCTAACTGCCTCTTCCTGCCTGCCTGATCGCCCCCATCTGCCCCCCCCCCCTTGCTGGCCTGATCACGCCCCTAACTGCCCTCCCCTGCAGGCCTGATCTCGCCCCCAACTGCCCTCCTCTGCCAGCCAATTTGGTTCTGATTGGTCGGTTTCTATGCCAGTCAGTGTCAAAAGCTCTGCCTCTTAGGCAGCCATTGGCTCCTCACACTTCATCCAGATTTGGTTCTGATTGGTTGGTTTTTATGCCAGTCAGCATCTCTAGGCCTATCAATGGGGCCTGATCAGAAAGGTGGGGCTTATCAACAGCCCCTATGGAGGCCTAGAGAGAAATGGAGGCACGGCTGCTGGCCAGACTGGAAGAGAAAGAGAGAGGCAAGTGCTGATCAAAAGCTGCCACACAGGCAATGGATCAGTCCCTGCTTCTCTTCAGGCCTCTCTCTGGCCCTGATTCCCAGCCCCCTCAGCAGTCAGTGTTGGGGCACCTCGCCTGCAGTGAAGCAGTCAGCACTGGGTTGCCATGGCAACCCAGAGCTGACTGCAGGACTGACTTCTGGTTGGTCAGCCTTGGTCCTTACTGGTCGTTATGACCCAGGGTTTTATATATTAGGATGGCCTTTAACATCCAGTGTACTCTGGTCAGGATCCCCACACTCCACCCCTTATATTGGGTGGTCTTTTAGGGGTATCCTGATCCAGATGCTAGCTCCTTGAACACAGAGCCCACAACAACAATATAAACTGTAGCATGTTAGGACCAGTACTCTGGCCCCAATAGTAAAATCAAGAATGCCCAGCATCATGTTCCTGACATCTCACCAATCTCAGAGGGGGTCATGGGAGAGGTCTTGTATGGTCTGTATTTCCTTGTCTATTTCTTGCAGGGCACAGGTTATATTGCCAGGGCTGGATCAAGAAGTGTAACTGTAACTTATAATCATACCCACTTCCCCAGGGATGGGAGGGCTACCTAGGGCCCTTCCCCAGTAACAGACCTTGGCCAGGTCCACACTGCCTTTTCCCTCTCTGCTAAGGGGGCAGGTGTCAGCAACAACAAAGTTCTAGATGAATGTACTTTGGGCCACAACAGTTCATCTGTTGTTTTTATTTGCACATGCAGTATCTGAGGATACTTCTGCATACTCATCTAGCCCAATATTCTAGTGTAGGTGGGTCCGCACTTATGCAGCATTTGCCTTTTAACAGGCCACACTTACTGTCCCCACATGGGGCAATGTCCTATCATTCACTGTTGTTTGTGACATTGTGGCAATCATAAAGGTAGACCTGTAAATACAGCCCAGCTGTATGTTTCAATAGCCAAAGGGCTACTTTGCCCAGCATCTGAATTGAACCACATAGTTCATCAGTATTCAAACAGATAGTCACAGCTGTCCATATTGCAAGTTTCCCCCCTGCTAGACCCGTCCGTATACCACATGGCCTCCGGGAGGGGTGGTGTACCCTCTTGGAACGGACTGGGAAGTAACTCTCCATAGGAGTTTCATCCCTTGACAGGGTCTCATAAATCACAGGTCCTAACATAGTTGGGGTTTGCACCACTCCCGACCTGCGTGTGGTCACCCAGGACCTAAGCCAACCACCGGCTATAGAATATGCTGTCTTTACAAGTACTTTACTTTGTGCCATAATAGCTTCACAGGCCTGCAAGGCAGCACACATGGCTGCCAAATGTCTCTCAACAAGAGAGTATTAGCTCTCAGTTTCCTTCCATAACTGGGACCAAAACACTATTGGTACCCTTCTCTACCCACTTGGGCAACTGCCCTCTTGGCAGCTGGTTACCCTTATTCACCCACTTGGGTGACTGCCCTCTTGGCAGCTAGAAAGGCCTCCTCTATTTTTGGGGTCCAGCTCCATGTCGCCCCCTTCCAGGACAACTGATACAATGGCCATAACAACTGTGCCAGGTGGAGAATGAACACTTGTCAATACTTCAAAAGACCAACATAGGCCTGCAACTGTGCCAGGTGTATTTTGTCAATGACTGCTTCAGGTATCACCTTGGTCTTACTCAACCAGACAACTCCTAAGAATTTGACAGATAAGCCAGGTCCCTAGACCTTGCAGCCATTGACTGCCAATCCCCATGAGTCCAAGGTCTGCCATCAA
Organism: Myotis myotis; assembly: GCF_014108235.1. Taxonomy (NCBI): domain Eukaryota; kingdom Metazoa; phylum Chordata; class Mammalia; order Chiroptera; family Vespertilionidae; genus Myotis; species Myotis myotis. The sequence goes on along the minus strand of NW_023416324.1, from coordinate 112,034,372 downwards.
CTACTGGCAGCTGCATTCAAATCTGCAAGAGAATCAGAGGTTAACACAACACCATCAACACAATGGAACACTGTGGGAGATTTGCTTCAAGCTGCTAAATTCAGTGCCACCAAACTATGACAAATGGTAGGGCCACGCAAACATCCCTGAGGGAGGATGACAAAAGTCCATTGTCAACCCTCCTATGCAAAAGCAAACTGTTCTTGACTCTCTGGGGCCATGTCCACGAAGAAGAAGGCACCAGCCAAGTGTACCACATAGTGGCATCAACCCAACACCAGTGCAAGGTGATCCAAGCGATCTGCTACAGCCGGCACCGCAGAGGATAGTGGATAAGTCACTCCACTTAGTTTTCTGCAAACCACGGTCATCTGCCAGGTGCTGTCAGGCTTCTTCACCAGCCACACCAGAGAACTGTAGGGGCCACACACGAACCTCACTTCTTCCAGTCACAATACTCTCTGTCCAATCTCCCTATGGCCCCCTGGCAGGCAACACTGCTGCACCTGGACTACTCAGCAGGCTGGGCAACAGTACAGCCTCGTGAAGCGGGTGTCCCATAGCAATGGGCTTCACCAATGCATCCGCAGGCAAAATTCACCTCTGCTGCTAGTAGGTCCAGCCACATTTGCATACCGGGAACTTTCACCAGCTCAGTCCCCACTGCTTTCATGAATCCCGGCTGCTGCCTTAAGCACTGTCTTAGGTACAGTCACAGGTCTTGTCGCCCCATTATTTCGCCATACAATCTTCACATCCCCCAAGCTGTCCACAGCCACAGCAATTTCTACAAAAGGGATCAGAATGGCCGCCAGTAAGCCAAACGTTGCCCGAGGGCCTATGGTGAGAATTAAGTCTTTTCATGTTCATTGTAAAATGCTCTGCCGAAACCAGTTTGGCTCAGTGGATAGAGCGTCGGCCTGTGGACTCAAGGGTCCGGGGTTCGATTCCGGTCAAGGGCATGTACCTGGGTTGTAGGCACATCCCCAGTGGGAGATGTGCAGGAGGCAGCTGATCGATGTTTCTCTCTCATCAATGTTTCTAACTTTCTATCTCTCTCCCTTCCTCTCTGTGAAAAATCAATAAAATATATTTAAAAAAAAAATGCTCATCACCCCAGGCTGCAAGACTTGGGCGGATGGCAGCTCTTGGGCTCCCGCGGTGGTGACCTCACTGCTGTGCTCAATTGCCTGGGTGGCAGCTGTTGCGGAGCCTGGTGGCGCCTTTGCCGTCACCTGGCTCCCGGAGGCTCAGTTTTCCATTTCTGGCGGGACAGCTCCAAGTTATCTGAACTATCAACCCACAATCTTAGGAGCCAAGCTGTAATCAGCTCCCCTTGCCTCTGCCGGCTTTGTTTTGTTGCAGAAGACCGGAGAAAAACCAAGCCACCCTTAGAAAAAGGGAGTTACATTTTATTATTAAATTCTGTGCAGGCCCAGAGAAAAATGTGTCTTTCAACTTCCAGGCCCCCCAACATGGAGGAAACTCTCTTTTATTTATCTTTTTCCAGTCCTTTGTCTCCCAAATTTGGAATGAGACTTCCGGGCCTTCTGAGAAAGAAGGCCTGCGTGCTGGGAAGGGGCCATGAGACCATATCTCAAGGCCTGGCCTGGTGGCAGCACTGACAACTGTCTGGGGCATAGTTTATGGCCTCTCTGGAATGGGAGTAGTCTTATTTTCCTTATTATTTAAGCAAGCAAGCATTTACAGAAGCCATACTATCAGGGTTAAAATTTCAAACAGCAGTTTTTATATAAGATGGATGCTTCAGTTTTCCTAAGTCTCTCAGTTCTTTCCAGGTGCCTTTCCCTGGTCTTTGGGGATCTGGTCCATCAGGAACAATAATGTCTTCTCTAACACCACTGATGTCACCTCAACCTGTTCCCAATCCTCCCAGGGGTGGGAGGCGGGGGCTTCAAGACATCAGGTCACCACTACTGGATATCACAGCCCAGTTGGAGGTCATATGACCTCCGGCCAGGCAGACGGAGCACTTACCCCAAGATCCTGCTGACTATACCAATTTTAGGGTCAGAATTCCTCTGTTAGGGGCTGGACTTCGTTGGATGCTGGGAATTAGAAGATATGAGCCTCCGTATCCAGGTGGGAGAGGCTTTACTACAGGCCAACCAGCCATTGCTGACACAGCAGCCCCAGAAGATGGTCCCACAAAACAGCAGCAGCAAACAAAGGAGCCAGCCACCGCTGGTGAGCAACACACTCTTATACTAGCTCAGACAAAAGAGGTTTCTTGCCAAATAGTGACATCAGTGTTACATAAGATAAAGGTGCACCTTCTCAGTGTGTACAGGAAACTGCTGTGTCATTGCCTTTGCATACGGCAAACGGGCCTTTAACCATTTAACATCTGGTGTGCTCCGGTCAGGGTCCCCACAACACTGCTTTAATTCATGTAGCCTTATAATGCATTTTAACATCTGGTAAATGATTGTCTTTCATTACTCTTCTTTTTCAAAGTTTTCCAAGCTCTACTTGTTTATTTTCTACATTAATTTTAGAACTGTTTTGCCTCGGTTGGAAAAATCCTGTTGGTTAACAATACTATATTATATACTTAAAAGTTGCTAAGAGCAGACCTTAAATGTTCTCACTAAAAAAAGAGAAGAAGAAGGTGATTCTGTGATTATGGGTGTATTAACTAATCTTATTGTGGTAATCATTTTGCAATATATATATATATATTTAACCATCATGTTGTATACCTTAAACTTACACAGTGGTATATATAAATTATATCTCAACACAACTGGAAAAATCCTATTAGTGTTTATATTGGGATAATATTTATTTATATACAGGTATTCCCTGTTTGCCAAAAGTTCAGTTACACCACTTCACTTTTACAAAAGATCTACATTAGTACTTGTTTCTACTAACAAAAACACACATAAACAAACAAACAAAAAAAAGATTCAGCTTCTTAAAAAGGAGGACATCTATAATACTCTCAAAAATAAAGATTATAAAAGATTCAGATTCCTTTGCAAGAAGATAAAAATATTCATAATCACCACGATTGTTTTGTGTTGTTCTCAAGATACTAGCTAAAATGATTCAACGAGAAAAATAAAAATTACAAAATAGTAAGTAAAATTACCCCGGTCATAGAACACATAATTGTAAACCAAGTAAATCATGACAATTAAAATTTAAAAGTACTACAAATAATGTAATAATTCAACTGGTTGTATTTGAAATTAAAACACAGAAATTAATATCTTTCTAGGAATGAATAACAAAATAGAAGACATAATAATAGAAAATACTCCACTTATAAAAGAAAAGAAAGATAATTTTTAGGAGTAAACTTAGCAAGAAACACATATGGGTAAAATAAAGGTAACAATACAACCAAAAAACATAAAAGACTTGAACAGGTACATCAGCATGCCATTATCTTGTAAGGAAGTTTTTAATATTTTTTTCCTAAGTTAATACAGGTTTCCCTTACTATCAGAAAGTAGAATGCTCCTATGAAACTTTTTAGAACCAATATGGTGTAAACCAAAGACAATAGTCTGGTAAAGGTTTTTTTCATAAAATTGAAAATCCTCTTTGGATTTATTTACTTTGTTTGTTTGTTTTCAGTTTGTTAGTTTTTTTATTAATCTTCACTTAAGGATATTTTTCCATTGATTTTCAATTTTTTTTTTAATTGATTTCAGAGAGGAAGGAAGAGGGAGAGATAGAAATATCAATGATGAGAGAGAATCATTGTTTGGCTGCCTCCTGCATGCCCCCTACTGGGAATCAAGCCCACAACCTGGACATGTACCCTGACTGGGAATCAAACCATGACCTCCTGGTTCATAGGTTGACACTCAACCAGTGAGCCAGGCCCACCGGGCTTTTCATTGATTTTTACAGTGGAAGGGAGGGAGAGAAAGAAAAAAACATACATCGACTGGTTGCCTCCCCCACACGCTCCAGTTGGGGCTGGGACTTAGCCTGCAACCGAGGTACATGCCCTTGACCAGAATCAAACCCAGGACCCTTTAGTCTGTGGGCCACCGCTCTTACCACTGAGCCAAACCAGCTAGGGCAGCAGTTCCATTTTTTATTTTTTGAGGAAACTCCATACTGTTTTCCAAAGTGGCTGCACCAGTCTGAATTCCCATCATCAGTGTACTAGAGTTTCTTTTTCTTCACATCCTCACCAGCACTTGTTTGTTCATTTGTTGATGATAGCCAATCTCACAGGTGTGAGGGGATACCTCCTTGTCGTTTTAATTTGCATCTTTCTGATGATTAGTTGAGTTAGACATCTTGATTTTAAGTAACAGACACCAACTACAGAATGCTTTAGTAAAATGAGGTGAATTTAGTATATATAGACAAGGTGTCTCAAAAAGTTCAATGGCAACAGAAATGATGGGAATACTCTCTATCTTTCTGTGCCCTCTGTTCCTCTTTATCTGTATGATTCATTTTTTCTTCTTGGTCAGCTTTCTCTGATGACTCAATCACATTGGAGGAAGAATATGGTCCACCCACAGTTATTAAGTTACATGCTAACATCCAACCACAAAGTCATATTTTCCTTCAGTCCAAAGAGAAAGTATTCTGACAGTTTTATTCTGGTTCATCCAACTGTGATGATGAGAATAAGGTCACATTACAAATATGGCTTGGGGAGGGGGGAACGAATGGGGAATAAGTGCTTAATGATATAATTTTAAGCTGGGCATTTACTCTGAAAGGCAAATCTATCACAGTGCACAAAAACACATATGTATAAATAAACATACAGTTCAGGAAGCTACAAAGCACTTGGTTGTGATTTCTTAAAGCATATGAGCTTCTTTAAATCCTCTGCCTTAGGTTGGTTAGTTTCTATGGAAGCAGAGCCCGGGAGGGTTTGAGATGCCTTTCAATTACTGAGGGAGTGTTCTTCAAAAAATCTGTAAGGAGAAAGTTCAGTAGCATTGAGAAGAGAATGCTGAGGAAGAATATAGCCCTTAGGATGATTCCACCCCTTAGGATGAGAAGACCTTTTGTAGCCACGTCATACATAGTCAAGTTATTGAGGGGAGTGCCTAGCTTTCCTAGCAAGGTAGCTCCCATCAACTGAGGGCAATTCTTTGGAGACCCATGAGCCTTTAGCCGTCAACAGTCATAGCAGCTGGGGGGTGTGGAGGGTGGTCAAGACAGCCAAACAACATCAACTACATCCCATATTAATATACTTTCTATTAAAATGTTGACAGCATAGATTGCATTATATTGTAACACTTAAAAAAATGAGGCAAAAAGAGTGAGCTTTGAAATGAAATTCTTTGCCTTTATGTTTTCCATTTTCTTAGATTTCTTAAAGTTGGAACTCAGGTTGGGAATTGAAACAGAATCAATCAACAGGTTAACATTTACCAAGCAACTGTCATATGAGTCATATTGGGCTAGGTGCCATTAAGAATGAAAAGAAATGCAAGATGAGGATTCTGTCCTAGATCAGGAGGAATTTCAGGAAGAAGACAATATTTACATATGTATAAGAAAAAAATGATCAGACATAATCGCATTAAACCAGATGTATCATATGGCGATTTCAGAGAAGAGTCTTAAAATTAAGTTCTAAGTAAAATGTTTACTCTATGAATTTGAGTACTGGTGCTGAATATGTTTGCTCATTTATTGAGTGGGGTTTGAAATATTTTCCATCAACAAGTTTCAGGAAGTTGAAGAAGATAATGGCAAATTGTTCTAAATAACATAAAGGCGGGGGCTAAAAGAAATACCAACTGTATTGTGTTGCTGTTGGGCGGAGATGGAAAGGGAAAGCCACAGAGTCATTTGCCTACACATTCATCTCCCTGGTGCTAGTGGGTATTGTTCTGTCCCCTTGGCAGGATTAGAAATACTTCTGGGGAACAAGTATACAAAGTTGTTATGGAAACCAGAATGCTCCAGCTGAGAGTTATTTACAGAGAACTTTGAGGATTATCACAGTCAATAAAAGCAACTCTGCTTTGCTTTACTCTGTGCCAGTGCATCCCAATTAAATACCTGTTTTGAAAGGTCTTTCAATAAGCTGTACTGAATGAATATGGATTCAAGAGTCAGTGGGTGGTGGTCACATCACAAAAGAGTGATTTACATGTGGCGTTTTACATTACATGCTTGACTGTTGTTCACATTTGCCTCAACTATTGTCAAGTTTGCTGGTTTCCACAATTTCGGAACAAGGTGGTTATTGACTGCTGCCATTGGCTGAGAAACATTTCCCCAAACATAGCTGCTATGTTGTCAATACTGTGATACTGTGGGACTTGTCTCTTCACATTCTTTCAGCTCACCTTTGAGTCCAGACTGTAATAGTAGCCTCTGCCCACCATTTTTGTCCTTAATTGCAAATTGGAATTTTTCCAGCTATCCAATAGGATATTTTTTTAAAGTTGTGGGGTTTGTTTTATGGGTGTGTTTTGTTTTTGAGAAAATGAGGATTTTCATAGCCTTTGAGGAATCTTTTGAACCATTTGAAGTTTCAGCAGATGAAACCGTGGAAGCTGTCAAGCAGATGATAAAGGTACGTATGTACTTTGTCCCTGAGCCACTAACATGTATATTAATTTTAACTGCACAGTGAAGTTTAAATTGCACACAGGGCAGAGATTTTGCTACTGGATACATTTGTAGCAAACAGGGAACTAAAACTATTTCAAAATATCTTTGTTTGCTTACACAATCTATAATAATAAAAGGGTAATATACTAATTAGATCGGACATCCTTCCTGACTAAGCGGGAGTGGGAGGGAAGCCAGCCCAGGTCCTGGGTGACTGCTGGCAGCCAGGAGAGGGAAGCCTGGGTCCCGGGTGCCTGAGGGAAGGAAGGCCTACTCTTGCACGAATTTTTGTGCATTGGGCCTCTAGTAGTTTGATAAGAAGATGGTAACTATGGAGATGTTAGATGGAAAAGCAAACTGAATTAGTAAATTCTCAGGAAAAAAAGTTAGTTAGTAAACTTCTCTTTATGAAATCTGTGGGTTGTGCATGGGTCATATATTATTATTGTAATTCCCACAAAAGGACAGAAATACGACCCTAACTGGAGGCTGTATAAGCTGAGCTTGCCAGGTCTCAGATAGATGGCTTGTTTGGTGAGCAAACAACTATAAAAAACCAACGGATTGTGGAGGTGAATACGACTTTAGAGAACTGGGCTACAGTCTCATTTTGCATTTAGGGAAACTGAAACTCAGAGAGGTTGTATCTTAGAATAGGAATTAATTTGGGTGCAATATTTTCTTGTAAACTTCTTATATTCACTCTAAAAATGGGAAGTTAAGACAAATATTTAAGTCTTGACCAACCAATGGCATTTAACTTGGAGATGATCATTTCCATTTGCTAAGGAGCATATAGTGAATCAAGTTACATAATATTTAGTGGATTACTGTGATCACTGCAAGCTACTAGCAGATCTTCTAACACAGAGGCTCTTAACCTTTATAAGTTGTAGATCCCTTTGGCGTCTGGCAAGCCTCTGGACTCCTCAGAATATCTTTAAATGCATAAAAAAAATTAAAATACGTACAAAGAAAAGGTAACCATTATATTGAAATACAATTTGAAAACATTAAAAAACAAATTTGTGCTATAGTGACATGTTGGCTTCATTATAAACACATTAACAAGTTCTAGCAGTGTGTCTAATAACTATTGTAATTTCAACATAGTGATCAGCATATTTTGAGATATCTGCAGCAACTATAAAATGATATGAAAATATCAGTGATTCCTGTTGGTAACAGTCACATAGTATGTGTCCTACATGCATAATTTTTTAAAATCTCAATTTTATTTAGAATTAATAAAAATAAATTATAGTTTTTCCCATATAAGTTATATCCATAAATTTTGGGGAGGTCTATAGACTCCAAGTTAAGAACCCCTGTGTAATACTTCTTCCCTCTGTACTAAACACTTTTGTAATGCTCAGTGGAAAATGTAAACAAAAAGAAATTACATTGTTGGTCCAGTAACATAAAGGTGTACCGTTTTCATAATATGCTATTGGGAGGGGCAGGGTGTGCTCAGGACAAAGGGAAGTGAGCCAGAAGCTGCAGGCTCTTTTTCTGCCCCCAGTGTCTCAGATTCATTCTTAAGGAACTGAGAACTTAATCTTCCAAAATGTCAAAAAGACCATCTTATGCCCCACCTTTCACCGAAATTCATTCAACACAAATGCCTAGCACACCAGGGTTTGTGGGATACAATCCATACAGTCATCTCACCTACAACTACATAGTGGGAAAGAACCTGGGCGCCAACAGCCGGGTCACGGTAAGAGAATCAACTATTACAGCATCCAGCAAATAACTGGAATTGACGGGAAATGCTTTCAGAGTTAGGTCCTTGTGAATCACCAGCACAGCCATTAAAAACATTTTTTAACCTGGCTTTTTGACTATTTTAAATATTTGCTGTACATCTCACACTGAAAAAAAAATTATATATGTAAAATTAGTGAGATCTGGATATGTATATAGAAAAAAACTCATTCTTTTTGGTGATTGGTAGAGATAAAACCTTGGGCACTTAATGCTTGTATAATGTGTAGACAAACATAGAATTTCTTATGGTTAAAATACCCTAGTCGAGATGAAGTATTATCTTTCATTTAAGGTAATTGGCATTAGGCTCAAGAACTCAAGTTTCTTAGTAAAAGCTGAGCATACAGACCTGGCTTTTGTTGACTGGCCTACCAGTTTGAATTGCTACACATAATTATTTGTCTTCTGGATTTAATAGTTGACCTTCTAACTGAGATTCATTTGTCTTCAGTTAAAAGGAGAAAAAGACTTTTGTGTCACATCAAAGAATTGCAGAATAAAAGTTGGGTGAAATTAATTTGAAGTACCAGACTAAATATCTAGAGCTAAAAGTGTGCTTATAATCCTTAGGATAAGGGATGTGATTTCTGTAACTGAAGATGTTTCGTTTAACTGATAAACCTAAGGAAAAATAAATGTAAAAGTAAAATAAGTGATAAACCTAAGATAATAAAAATTGGGTGAAATACTTTTTATTTTAGAACCATCTTAAACTCCATTCAAGGAAGTTTAGGTACCAAATAAACAAATAACTGTAAAAATGATTTACCAAAAATAAATAAGTAAAATGAATCCAAAAGCCAAATACCTGCATATGTTGGAATATGATATTGGTGATAACTTATATAACCCAGAATAGCTGTAAACTTCTCAATACCTAGTTTCTGATGGCTGTATTCATAAATAATTCAATTATTGTGACTTCAAAAAGCTCTCTCACTCTGTTGTCAAGCTAGAGCAGAAAGCTTATAACTACCAAACTATCTTGCTTAGCTTGTTAGGTTTTGTCCGTCTGAAATTTTCATTTTTTTCTGCATAATTTGTATTTCACAAGCATACAATTTTTATGTGCATTGATATATGTTTTTTCCTGGCCTACATGTGTTGTTTCATGAGTGTAATGGGTGGCAAAGTTATCAAATGGCAAAGAACATTTTAATTTAAACAAAGAACAGAATTAATTTTGGACCATTCATGTTAATGCAGAAAATTACTCATGATCAATAAACTAGAATGATTATATTTTAATTGCTTTATACAAGCTAGCTCTTGATTATCTATGTTAATGGAATAGAAATAGTGGTAACTGTAATATTAGAAGCATTTGTATTTCGGTTTATGTAAGCATTTTTTTCTTAACTTGGATGTACTTGTGAGAATTCTCTGTTAATAAAGTGAGATCATTTAATGGAGAAAAAAATGCTATTGATTTTTAAGGATTATTTCTACATTCCTCTCTCTGAAGATGAACAAGGCAGACAGTATCTGGAGCTGATGTATGCTGGAGCAGCCCTGGAGAACAGCTGGAGTCTTGCTGATGTTGGAATATCTTTTTGTTCAACTCTCAAATGCTTTGTTAAGGTATGATGATCAAAATAATCAAAATAACATTTGTCCAAGATGTCTATTTCATTTTGAATAACATTGTGGAAAATTCGATGAAAGTAATTTCACAGCTTAGGAAGAAGTTTTCTTTTCTTGCCTTCTTCCTTCTTCAATTTATGCTGTAAGGAGCAATAGGATATGGAGACTACAGAGTTCCCCTTATTTACTCCTTCTCTTCCTTCCCTCCCTTTCTAACCTGTTGCCTGTCCCAAACAGTCACCACAGAGCAACCTACAAGTCAATATTGGAACAAGACCAAAGGGAGGATCTGAAACATTAATGCAGGTAGAGCACTTTCATGGGTCCACAATGGATTTGGGGCACTGTAGTGAGGAAAGGGAAGCACTTCTTAGTAACAACAAGCATGAAGGGGCAGGTTCTATAATCAAATCCAGCAGAGCAGCCATTCATGAATTAGGTACATATACAATGGAGATAGGCTTTTCCATTTATAGGGCCCTTAATCTGTGGTGCTTAATTTGGGGTCCCTGGATGGGCTATAAGAACTTTGACAAAACCCTAAAATCGCAATATATGCAAAATAATTTTACGTTTAACTTTTTTTTTAATATATATTTTATTGATTTTTTACAGGGAAGAATGGAGAGGGATAGAGAGTTAGAAACATCGATGAGAGAGAAACATCGATCAGCTGCCTCCTACACGCCCCCCAGTGAGGATGTGCCCGCAACCAAGGTACATGTCCTTGACCGGAATCAAACCTGGGACCCTTGAGTCCGCAGGCCGATGCTCTATCCACTGAGCCAAACTGGTTCGGCACGTATAACTTTTGACAATTTATTAAAGAAACAGATGGCCTACAGTGTTTATTTTATTTTATTTTTTAATATATTTTTATTGATTCCAGAGAGGAAGGGAGAGGGAGAGATAGAAATGATGAGAGAGAATCATTGATTGGCTGACTCCTGCATGCCCCATACTGGGGACTGAGCAAGGGACCCCGGCATGTGCTGAATGGGAATACAACCATGATCTCCTGGTTCATAGGTGGATGCTCAACCACTGAGCCACACCTGCTGGGCCTTACAGAGTTTAAGAGCATTCTCTAGGGCAGGAATATTATTCAGTACTAGTTCTTTGCCCCATATGAAAACATGAGCCTCAAGGAACTTAGTAAAATGAATATTCTCTGCTACCTGAGACACTAATTTTCTCATATTTAGCATTAAAAGAATTTCATGGTAAACAAAGGTAACTCTTTTTTTAAAAATTTAAATTCTTTATTGTTTAAAGTATAACATAAGTCTCTCTTTTCCCCCATTTACCTCCCCCGGCCGCTCCCACCACCCAGCACATGCCCCACCCTCCTACTGTATGTGTCCATTGGTCCACCATTACTTCTTTTTTTTTCTTTTCTTTATTGAATAAGGTATTACATATGTGTCCTTATCTCCCCACTGACCCCAACCCACCCCTGCTCATGCCCTCACCCCCCTAGTGTCTGTGTCCATTTGTTATGCTTATATGAATGCATACAAGTCCTTTGGTTGATCTCTCTCTCCCTTCCCCCCACCCTCCCCTGCCTTCCCTGTGAGGTTTGATGGTCTGATCGATAAAGCTAACTCATTTGTTTTAATATTTTTATTGATTGACTAAGTGGGAAGACTATATAAAAGGAATATTCTAAAATATTATAAGTAATAAGGACAAGTCACAGAAAAATAAGCATTGTATAATCCTGTTTATGTAAACGAAAGACCACAACTGTATGTCTTTAATGTTTTGTGAGGATTTATTCACTTATTATTTTTATATTATTGAAAAATGTTTAATTATCTAAAAGGTAAATGAAAAATCACTATGTCTAATTTTCTCTCAGACATTCAAAAAATTAAAACATAATGCTTCTTAATTGTTTTAATTTTTTAATCCTCACCCAAGGATATTTTTCCCATTCCTTTTTTTTTATTTTTTTACTTTTTAAGAGAGTAGAAGGGAGAAAGGGGAGAGAGGGAAAGAGAGGAAAACAGAAATGTGAGAGAGACACATCAATTGGATTCCACCTGCACTGCCCCAACCAGAGCTGGGGATCAAACCTGCAACCCAGGTACCTGCCCTTGATGGGGAATCAATTCAGTTGCTGGGCTGATGCTCTAACAATGGAGCCACTACAGCCAGAACTATAATACTTCTTATTATAATAATACTTCTTAATACTAAATGTCATATCATTTTTTTAAAATATATTTTTTATTGATTTCAGAGAGAAAGAGAGAGGGAAAGAGAGATAGAAACATCAATGATGAAAGATAATCATTGATTGGCTTCCTCTTGTACGCACCACAATGGGGATTGAGCTGGCAACCCGGGCACGTGCCCTGACAGGGAATCAACCTCCTGGTTCATAGGTTGATGCTCAACCACTGAACCATGCCAGCCAGACTCATTTTTTTAATTGTTGACAGTATTACAGATGTTCCCCCATTCCTCCTGCCCTTTGTCCCACTCCAGCCAGCCCCTGCCCCACCTCAGGCCTTCATCACACTATTGTCTAGGTCAGTGGTCGGCAAACTGTAGCTCTCGAGCCACATGCGGCTCTTTGGCCCCTTGAGTGTGGCCCTTCCACAAAATACCATGTGTGGTCGCACACGTACAGTGCGATTGAAATTTCGTGGCCCATGCACAGAAGTCGGTTTTCGGAAGGGAGATAGACAGAACAAGTATAAAAGACGAGAGTGGATGGGAGAGTTGGAAGGGGTCAACCTCAGCAAACGTACCTCAATCAGATTTAGGATGTTTTTAGCAAAAACCAGCTTAGGAGTACCCTAATTAAGTTAATAGCAATGTACCTACTTATATAGTTTAAGTTTAAAAAATTTGGCTCTCAGAAGAAATTTCAGTCGTTGTACTGTTGATATTTGGCTCTGTTGACCAATGAGTTTGCCGACCACTGGTCTAGGTCCATAGGCTCTTCATACATGCATATATGTTCTTCAGTTAATCTCCTCTCATCTCTTCAACCCCATTCTCCATCCTCCTTCCTCTGAGACCTGTCAGTCTGTTCTATGCATCCATGTCTCTGGATCTATTTTGTTCATCAGTTTATTTTGTTCATTAGATCCACATATAAGTGAGATCATGTGATATTTGTCTTTCTGTAACTGGCTTATTTTGCTTAGCATAATAATCTCCAGGTCCCTCCATGCTGTAGCAAAGGGTAAGAGTTTCATTTTCATTATAGCTGTGTAATATTCCATTGTGTGAATGTATCAAGCCTTTTTAACGACTTATCTACTCATGGGCACATGGGCTGTTTCCAGATCTTGGCTATTGTAAATTGTGCTACTATGAACATAGGGGTGCATATATTCTTTCTGATTGGTGTTTTTGGATTCTTAGGATATATTCCCAGAAGTGGGATTGCTGGGTCAAATGGCAGTTCCATTTATTTTTTGAGGAAACTCCATACTGTTTTCCATAGTGGCTGCACCAGTCTGCATTCCCACCAGCAGTGTACTAAGATTCCCTTTTCTCCACATCCTTACCAGAACTTGTTGTTTATTGATTTATTGAGGGTAGTTATTCTGGCATGTGTGAGTTGATACCATTGTAGTTTTAATTTGCATCTCTGACGATTAGTGATGTTGAGCATTTTTTCATATGTCTGTTGGCCATCTGTATGTCCTCTTTGGAGAAGTGTCTATTCAGGTCCTTTGCCCATTTTTTATTTTGATTGTTTGTCTTTCTGTGCTGATGTATAAGTTCTTTGTATATTTTGGAAATTAACCCCTTATCATGGTTATCATTGGTGAATATGTTCTTCCATACAGTGGGTTCCCTTTTCATCTTGAGGATGGTTTCTTTTGCTGTGCAGAGGTTTTTAGTTTGATGTAGTCCCATTTGTTTATCTTTTCCTTTGTTTCTCTTGCCCTAGGAGGTGTATCGGTGAAAATGCTGCTATATTAGATGTCTGAGATTTTAATGCCTATTTTTTCTTCTAGGATTTTTAAGGTTTCATGACTTACAATTAAGTATTTTATCCATTTTGAGTATGGTGCAAATTGGTGGTTTACTTTCATTTTTTTGCATGTACCTGTCCAATTTTCCCAACACCATTTATTGGGGAGAATATCTTGACTCCATTGTATGCTCTTGCCTCCTTTGTCAAATATTAATTGACCATATTGGTTTGGGTTAATTTCTGATGTCTGAGTTCTTTTCCATTGGTCTATATGCCTGTTCTTGTGCCAGTACCAGGAAGTTTTTATTACAGGGGCTTTGCAGTATAATTTGATATCCGGTATTGTGATCCCTCCAACTTTGTTCTTCTTTCTCAAGATTGCTCTGGCTATTTGGTGTTTTGGAGGTTCATCTAAATTTCTGGAATATTTGTTTAGATCTGTGAAATATTCCATTGGTATTTTAATAGGGATCGTGTTGAATCTGTAATTCCTTTGGGTAATATGGATATTTTAATTATGTTAATTCTTCCAATTCATGAGTACAGTACATGCTTCCATTTGCTTGTATCTTCCTCTATTTCTTCATTCCATGTCCTATAATTTTCTAGTACAGGTCTTTTACCTGCTTGGTTAAGTTTGTTCCCAGGGTCTTTTTTCTTGCGGGGGAGGAGTGCGGGGGAAGGGGGTGCAGTGGTAAATGGGATTGTTTTCTTAGTTTCTCTTTTTGAGAGCTCTTTATTGGTGTATAAAAATGTCAATGTCTGAATATTAATTTTGTATCTACTACTTTGCCAAATTTAATTATTAAGTCTCACAGTTTTTTGGTGGAGCCTTTAGAGTTTTCTGTGCACAGTATCATGTCATCTGTGAATAACAGTTTTATTTCTCCTTTCCAATGTGCATGCCAGTACTAGGTGAATAAGAGTGGTGACAGTGGCCATTCCTGCCTTGTTCATGATTTTAAGGGAATTGCTTCTAGTTTTTGCCCATTGAGTATGATGTTGGCTCTAAGTTTTTCATATATGACCTTCATTATGTTGAGGTATGATCCCTCTATTTCCACTTGCTGAGAGTTTTTATCAAAAATGGGTGTTGGGCCCTAACCGGTTTGGCTCAGTGGATAGAGTGTCTGCCTGTGGACTCAAGGGTCCCAGGTTTGATTCCGGTCAAGGGCGTGTGCCTTGGTTGTGGGCACATCCCCAGCAGGGGGTGTGCAGGAGGCAGCTGATCGATGTTTCTCTCTTATCGATGTTTCTAACTCTCTATCCCTCTCTCTTCCTCTCTGTAAAAAAAATCAATAAAATATATTTTTTAAAAAATGGGTGTTGGATTTTGTTGAATGCTTTTTCTCTATCGATGTGATCATGTGATTTTTTTATTCTTCAATTTGTTTATATGATCTATCACATTTATTAATTTGCTGATATTGTACCAGCCTGGCTCACAAGAATAAATTTAGCTTGGTCATGGTGTATGATCTTTTTATTGTATTGCTGGATCCATTTTGCTAATTTTTGTTGAGGATTTTAAGATATATGTTTATCAGGGATATTGGCCTGTGATTTTATTTCTTTGTGGGGTCTTTATCTGGTATTGGAATTAGGATAATGTTGGCCTGGTAAAAAGAACTTGGAAGTCTTTCCTCCTGAATTTTTGGAATAGTTTGAGGAGGATAGGTTTAGTTCTTTGAATGTTTGGTAAAACACACCTGTGAAGCCATCCAGGCCAGGACATTAGTTTGCTGAATGTGTTTGGGGTTTTTTTCATAATTAATGCTTCAATTTCCTTAGTTGTTATTGGAATATTCAGGTTTTCTGATTCTTCTTGATTGAGTTTTGAAAGATTGTATGTTTCTGGGAATTTGTCCATTTTTCCCAGGTTGCTAGTTTGTTGGTATAAAATTGTGATAGTATTTTCTCACAAACTTTTATGTTTCTGTGATGGTAGTTGCTACTTTGCCTCTTTCATTCCTGATTTTATTTATTTGGGTCCTCTATCTTTGTTTCTGGGTGAGTCTGGCTAAAGGTTCATCAATCTTTTTTAATCTTTTCAAAGAACCAGCTCTTGGTTTCATTGATCTTTTGTTTTATTTTGTTTTGTTTTAGTCTCTATGTCACTTATTTATGCTCTGATTTTTATTATTTCCTGCCTTCTACTTACTCTAGGCTTTTCTGGTTTTTTCTTTCTAATTCTTTTAGTTGTAGGGTCAAATAGTTTATTAGAGCTTTTTCTTGTTTCTTGAGCTAGGCCTGTAATGCTATGAACTTCCCTCTCAGGACTGCTTTCACCATGTCCCATAGGTTTTGGGTGGTTGTGTGTTCATTTTTATTTGTTTCCAGGAAATTTTTAACTTCTTGCTTGATCTCATTGGTAATTCATCTATTGCTTAATATGCTATTGAGCCTCCATGTGTTTGAATTTTTTCCTCTTTTTTATTGTAGTTGTTTTCTAGTTTCATGACATTGTGATAGAAGATGTTTGATATTTCAACCTTCTTGAACTTGTAGAGTCTTATTCTCTGTCCTAACCTGTGGTCTATCTTTTGTGCTGTTCCATGTGCACTTGAGAAGAATGTATATTCTGCTGCTGTGGAATGAAATGTTGTATAAATGTCAATTAAAGTAATCTGATCCAGTGTGTCATTTAAGGTCACTATTTCCTACTTGATGTTTTGTCTGGAAGACCTATCCAATGATGTGAAAGAGGTGTTAAAGTGCCCTACTATGACTGTATTGCTGCCAATATCTCCCTTAGAGTGCATGAAGAGTATTTTTATATATTTAGGTGCTTCTATATTGGGTACGTATATGTTTACAAGGGTTAATTTCCTTATTGGATCAATCCTTTTAGTACTATGTAGTGATCCTTTTTGTCTCTTTTATGGCCTTTGTTTTGAAGTCTATTTTGTTAGATATGAGTATTGCCACCCTGGCATATTTTTTTTATTTGCATGGCATATTTTTTTTCCATCCTTTTACTTTCAGTCTGTGTGAGTGTTTTGTTCTGAGGTGGGTCTCTTGTAGACAGCATATATATGGGTCATGTCTTCTTATCCATTCAGCAACCCCAAGCATGTCAAACTCAAAGGCTAACATGGGCTAAATAAACAAAGTTTAAGTTTATGTGGGCCACAAAAAACTAAAGCTTCAATTTTCATAGAAACATAGGTTCATTTCGATAGAGACAAGCTGAATACAAAGGGCTGAAATAAATGAGTAATCATTAACATAAAATAATAGAACATTTTAATAAAAATAAATATTTTTCTTGAACATTAACTTACCAGACACTGAATAATTACACAAATTAAAAAGCATAATGTAAATAAAACTATTTTTCTTGTTCTCTGAAAGCGAAATATTTCCTGTTATGCACACCAAACAAGTCAATACAAGACTAATGATGTGGTGATTGGCTACTAAAATATTCTCTGCTAGTATTAGTGGAGAGAAATGTTGCAACTGAGCATAAGGTGCATAAGGGAAATGAATGCAACATGATTATAGTAGTCAGTCATTAGCAAACATTGTAGTTTGTTATTAATAATTATGTATAACCAGATATTGTAAAAATTAAGTTACAAAATTTTTATTAAAATGTTTCTCACATACTGTTATATTGGCTGGGCTGCAAAAATATTTGTTGTGGGCTGCATGTGGCCCATGGGCCATGAGTTTGACATGCTTGAGCTATCCTACATCTTTTGATTGGAGCATTTAATCCATTTGCATTTAAGGTTATTATTGATAGGTACTTTTTATTGCCAATGTTTTCTTTATATCTGTTTCTCTCTGTCTCTTGATTTCTTCTTAAAGCAGTCCCTTTAGCATTTCTTGCAATGCTGGTTTGGTTGTAATATACTACTTTACTCTTTTTTGTATGGGAAGCTCTTTATTTTGCCTTCAATTTTAAAGATAGCCTTGCTGGATAGAGAAGTTTGTGATTTATATCCTTGCTTTTTATTACTCTGTATACTTCATGCCCATCTCTTCTGGCCTGTAGTATTTCTGTTGAGAAATCAGCTGACAGTCTAATGAGAATACCCTTATAGATGATCTTCTCTCTCTCTCTCTCTCTCTCTCTCTCTCTCTCTCTCTGCCTTTAAGATTCTTACTTTGTTTTTAATGTTTGTCAATTTAATTATGATGTGTCTTGGTGTGGATCTCTTTAGGTTCATCTTGATTGGGACTCTATACTTCTTGAAGTTGTGTGACTTTTTCCTTCACCAGGTTAGATAAGTTTTCTGTCATTATTTCTTCATTGTTTTCTATTCCTTGCTCACTTTTTTCTCCTCTGGTACCCATATGATGCTGAAGTTGTTACATTTCATGTTGTTTCAAAGTTCCTTTAAATTACCCTTCTGCTTTTTAATTCTTTATTTTTTTGCGGCTCTACTTGGTTTTTTTTCTATCTTACCTTCCAACTCAGTGATCCTGTCTTCTGCTTAAGTCTGTCTACTTTTCCTTCCAGTGTATTATTGATGTCAGATACGTTATTCTTCATTTCTGACTGGTTCTTGTTCATGGTTTCCATTTCCTTTTTCATGTTGTTGTAGTTCCTACTATATTCTTTGTAATTCTAACTAAGTTCCTTAAGCAATATTATAACCTTTTTTTGAAATCTATATCTGATTCATTTCTTGCCTCTACTTCATTTAGCTCCTTTTCTGGAGATTCCTCATTTTTTTTTTTTTCATTTGGAGGGTGTTTCTTTGTCTCACCATTTTAGCTGTATTTTTTGTGGGGTTTTTTCTCTCCGATGTAATAGACAGAAGTGCTATGCTGTACAGTCTTCATGGGGTGGCTTTATGTAGCAAGTGTCTTATGGGACCCAGTGGTGCAGTCTCTTTGACCTCCTGAGCTGGATGCTCTAGGAATGTCCCTTGTATGGATTGTGCTCTCCTGTTGTAATTTGATCTCAATTGCTGTTGTCCCACTTATGGATAGGATCTTCCCTCAGACTGGTTGACTGGGATGGTCAACCCCAACCATGTTGTGTGAGCTGTTGTCCAGGTACTGGCAGAACAAAACAAAGCACAAGAAAACAGGAAACAAAACAGAAACATACAAATGTCCCCAACAACAAAAACAACCACAAGAAAAAGAGCATAAGAGAACAAGGTAAGAAAAGAAAAGGAAAGAAAAGAAAAGAAAAGAAAAGAAGAAAAGAAGAAGGAAAAGAAAAGCAAAAAAATACACGAAGAAAAAAAAGAAAGGAGGGGGAAAATATGAAAAGGAAGAAAGTAGAGAAAAAATAAGAGTAAAGAATAGGAAAAGGAAAATGGTATAAAGAAAAGAGGAAGGAAGGAGAGAAACAAGATGGTGGCATAGGTAAATGCCTGTACTTGCTGCCTCCCACAACCACATCAAAATTACAACTAAAATACAAAACAACTATCACCCAGAACTATGGGAAAGCTGGCTGAGGGGAAGTACTACAACTAGAGAAGTAAAAAAGAAAGCACATTGAGACTGGTAGGAGGTGCAGAGGTGTGGAATGGACTGGTTCGGCACCTGTGTGAGCTTCTTTTAAATCAGGAGGGAGATCGCCTTTGCAGAGGCTTCCTGGAGAAGCAAGGAGTCCCAGCCCCACACCAGACCCCCAGCTCAAGATCCCAGAGCTGTGGAAAGAAGTCCATACTGGCAGTAAGAACTATGGACTGTAAAAACCAGTGCAGATTGGGGCTGAGTGACACACAGGCTGATGGAGATTCAGCTGCTCCTCTTAAAAGGCCAGCACCACGAACTGAATTTACAAGCTCCCACTTCCTTTGAGCTCCAGTGCCAGGCGAGGCTCTGGAGGACCAAGACACATACGGGGAGAAACTGAACTGTCTGGCATCGGGGCAGGAACTCGGGGGTGGCTTTCTTCCAGACAGAGGTGCTTGCAGTGGTCATTGTTCCCATGCTGGGACTTCCCTAGTGCACAGCTGACTGGCAGCCATTTCTGTTTGCTCTGCCCTGGAGATTCCCTGAGACCCTGCCACATCCAATTTACAACTCCACCCAAGCTGTGCACAGTGGCTTTTGCATATAAATGGTCTGTCCTTTCTCAGGCAAAAACTCTGTTAAATAAGCTGCAGCTGGGTCAGGGAGCCCCAAATCTATCAATAAAAAGCCCAAGGCTGGCACCAGCACCAGCACCAACCTGTCTTGCTTCACAGCTGGGCCTTGTCTGGGCACTTCCAAACCCAATACAAAGAGGAGGAATCTGCTGATTTCTCTGTAGCTCCTGCTGGGTGGCCTCAGGCAGTGGATGACTTTGCACCTCCCTGGAGACCTAAGAGCCAGTGTACCAGTGGTCAGTGTGAGACCATACCAGATTACAACTCTTCACATCCATAAGCAACACACTCAAGGGGCAGACTCAGTGAGCACCAAAGCCACACTGAAGCAAGTCCTGTTCCATAAGAATGTCTCCTGCACAGCAGTTCTCCCACTCTAGTCGCAGCTGGCCCCCACAGCCAATTGGCCTGGAGGTCAATTCCTCCCAGTGACACCAACAGCAATCAAGGCTTAAATACAACAAAACTGTGCACACAGCCCACAAAGGGGTGCACCAGGAGCATCCACCTCAGGTGATTGAGGAGGCTGAGTCACTGGGCCCTATAGGACACCTACTATACAAGGCCGCTCTATCAACTCAAGGAGACTTAGCAGCTACCAAATACATAGAAACAAACACAGGAAAGCAGCCAAAATGCAGAGACAAAGAAACATGTCACAAATGAAAGAAATGGAAGAAAGCAAACTACTGGATCTAGAGCTCAAAACCATGGTTATAAGGGTACTCAAGAATCTTCTAGAGAACCAAGATGGTGGCATAGGTTAACGCCGAAGTTTGCTGCTTTGAACAACTACTTCAAAAGTGAAACTAAAAGATGGAAGGGACATCACCCAGAACCACAGGAATGCTGGCTGAGTGGAAGTCCTACAACTAGGAGGAAAGAGAAACGCATACGGACACTCAGAGGAGGCGTAGTGCTGAAGTCAAATTCTGAGGTGCGGAGTACGTGAGCGGGCTGGCAGCGGAGGGCGCGGTTGGCGTTTTCAATCGGGAGGGAGTCGCAGACTCTGAGCTCCAGATCCGGGCGAGTCTTTAGCGACCCAGACTCAAACGGGAGAAGCGGGACTGTCTGGCTTCGGTCAGAGCGAGTGCAGCTTTCTCTCTGAGCTTTGCAGCAGGTGCTGGGACTCAGAGAGGCAGAGCCCCTGGGGACAGGACTGAGAGCCGCCATAACTGCTCTCTCCGGCCCACCCTGTTGATCCTGTGCGACCCGCCCCGCCCAAGCCCTGCACACAGGCATTTGCCGGATAGCCTCAGGCAAAGGCTAGATTAGCACCTCCCTAGAAGACAGAAGTTCTCTCACTGCTGACACAACTGATTCTCATAGCCACTTGGCCTGGAGGTCAAACCCTCCCTGGTATTAGCTACAACAATCAAGGTTTAACTATAAGGCTGCGAACAAAGACCACTAGGGGGTGCACCAAGGAAGCATAACAAAATGCGGAGACAAAGAAACAGGACAAAATTGTCAATGGAAGATATAGAGTTCAGAACCACACTTTTAAGGTCTCTCAAGAACTGTTTAGAAGCCGCCGATAAACTTAATGAGATCTACAAGAAAACTAATGAGACCCTCGATGTTATATTGGGGAACCAACTAGAAATTAAGCATACACGGACTGAAATAACGAATATTATACAGACTCCTGACAGCAGACCAGAGGAGCGCAAGAATCAAGTCAATGATTTGAAATGCGAGGAAGCAAAAAACACCCAACCGGAAAAGCAAAATGAAAAAAGAATCCAAAAATGCGAGGATAGTGTAAGGAGCCTCTGGGACAGCTTCAAGCGTACCAACATCAGAATTATAGGGGTGCCAGAAGATGAGAGAGAGCAAGATATTGAAAACCTATTTGAAGAAATAATGACAGAAAACTTCCCCCACCTGGTGAAAGAAATGGACTTACAGGTCCAAGAAGCACGGAGAACCCCAAACAAAAGGAATCCAAAGAGGACCACACCAAGACACATCATAATTAAAATGCCAAGAGCAAAAGATAAAGAGAGAATCTTAAAAGCAGCAACAGAAAGAAACTCAGTTACCTACAAGGGAATACCCATACGACTGTCAGCTGATTTCTCAACAGAAACTTTGCAGGCCAGAAGGGAGTGGCAAGAAATATTCAAAGTGATGAATACCAAGAACCTACAACCAAGATTACTTTATCCAGCAAAGCTATCATTCAGAATTGAAGGTCAGATAAAGAGCTTCACAGATAAGGAAAAGCTAAAGGAGTTCATCACCACCAAACCAGGATTATATGAAATGCTGAAAGGTATCCTTTAAGAAGAGGAAGAGGAAGAAAAAGGTAAAGATACAAATTATGAACAACAAACATGCATCTATCAACAAGTGAATCTAAGAATCAAGTGAATAAATAATCTGATGAACAGAATGAACTGTTGATTATAATAAAATTAGGGACATAGAAAGGGAATGGACTGACTATTCTTGGGGGGAAAAGGGGTGTGGGAGATGCGGGAAGAGACTGGACAAAAATCGTGCACCTATGGATGAGGACAGTGGGGGGGAGTGAGGGCGGAGGGTGGGGCGGGAACTGGGAGGAGGGGAGTTATGGGGGGGAAAAAGAGGAACAAATGTAATAATCTGAACAATAAAGATTTAATTAAAAAAAAAAGAATCTTCTAGAAACCTCTGAGGAACTTAGTGAGACTTTCAAGAATCTTAGTGACAATGCCAAAAAAATGGAAAAGGACCAGTCAGAAATCAAGCACACACTAGCCCAGGGGTGGGCAAACTTTTTGACTGGAGGGCCACAGTGGGTTCTTAAACTGGACCAGAGGACCGAAACAAAAGCATGGATGTGTTATGCCCAGATTTCAAGATTCCCCAAAGATCCACCAGGGAGCACCAAATCCGATGCAAAAGCATAGAGTCTTTTATTCAAGCCCGGGACTTGCCTCCCCCCTGCCCCGCCTCCATTACTGGATGCAAGAGAGAGCCCCGAGTCCCAAGGGAACAAAGAATTTATAGGGCTTGGGGTCGGGGGGTGGGGGCACACTCTGATCACTGATTTGGCCATTTCCGGTTGGTTGAGTGAGGGCCGGGGGCTAGTGACGCAAGGGCAGGGTGCAGCTAGGGTCTGGTTACACAAAGACAGGGGGGTGGCTAGCATACTCTTGGCCTTGGGCTAGTTTCCCCCACTTTCCCATTGGCCAAGATAAGGGCAGGCTGAGTAACTGATACATTCTGCGGCTTTTTCTTGGAAGAGGGGTTAAGGACACAGCTATCAGTCCTGTTCTGTCCTTTAATTCCCCCCTTGTCTTAGAACTTCCGGCTCAATCATGAGACGGACTGAACTATCAACTGAATTATTTTTATACACTTCTTGACAAATTGGATTAGTCTGTTAAAAATGCAAGGGCCGAAAGTCAACAGCATCAGGAGGACTACAAGGGGTCCGCCGAGGTCCGCTGTCTTCTTGAGGGTGATCTGCAGTGGGTGTGTCTGGTCAGAGGTCACCTTCCAATCAGGCTCCTTGCTGTCCTGTGCTGGGCTTGTGACCTGGCAGAGACAAACTATAACAAATGGTCCGGTGGAAGGGAAAGAAACCATTTTAGCTTTAACAACTTCTATTGAAATAGGATTTTTCTTCTTAAAATTCCTCTATGGCTATCAAAAAGCCAACTCAAGATTAATTTATCTACTGTATTCAATTTGGCCTGATGTTTGCATAAACACAAGAATGGTAACTGACTACCTTTGCTGGAATTTCATGATTGAATCTTAATGTGCCCCATAGGGCCAGGAGGCCAAGCCTTCCAGCTGCCATCAGGCCTGCCTGCAGTATCTGCTGCGTTAGGTGAATCCCTCACCTGTAGCAACTCCACCTGAGCCCACGCTCTAGGCTTTAAGGCCCATTTCAGTAGCCCTCCTACTCGTTGCGGTCCAGAGTGTGTGGGGGTTCCGCAGGGATGCAGAGGCGTCCTTATTGCTCCCCTTCTACTCTTACCAACCGCCAGTGATGGTAGGGCATGGGCCTGATGCTCCAGGGCCAGCCATCTTCAGGGCTCCCAAGCAGGATACCAGGCTTTCTCCGTGGCACTCTTATTGGCTTCAAGTCTTCAGAGCTCAGACAGGTTTCTTTAAAACATGATACTCCAGTCAAAGTTTCCGGTCAATAAAACCACTATTGGGAACCGGTCTTATTGAATCTATGCAAAGAAATGTATTGCCATGACTTATTAAGCATTGCCAGATTCCAGAGGAATTATATAAGGAGAAAAACTTACTGATCTGCTCTAAGATTTTATGATTTTTCTTGTCAGTCCTTTTTCATGGACTTTTCAGAGTTATAACAAACAGTAATTGTTGGATTTCTTTTATCAGTCCCCCCCCTAAGTATTTTGGCATAACTATTTACCCTCTGTTTAGGGAGGCAGAATGTAAATTATTTACTCTCTCTGGCTTACTGGCCTGTACTATTTGATTAATTTCTTATTACATATATAATTTTTTTAAATTTCACATTTTCAAACCAGCCTTTAAACCTTCCCTCCATGTCCTTCAAAAATGCACAACCATGCCTCATACCTTCCATTTCAAAAAGGCCTTTCCCAGTTCTCTACAGCCGAGGTTTGTACCACCCCTGACATGGGCATGGTCACGCAGGCCTGCAAGACAGTACACAGGCTGCCAACTGCCAGCTGTTTCTCAATAGAGACCAAAACCTGATGGGTATTTTTCTTTGCCCAGTTGGGCACCTGCCCTCTTGGCAACCAGACACCCTTTACTTTTGGGGTTCATTCCATATAGTCCCCTTCCAGGACAGCTAACACATAACTATAACAATGTCCCTCAGTGTGGGAGACTGGACACTTGCCAGTTATTCCCAAAGACTACCAAGGACTGTAGACCATCACCAGTCCACAGCTACAGCTACATTTAAACCTGTAAGAGAATTGAAGGTTAATACAACTTATTAATACAATGAAACATAATATTGGCACCATGGCCACTCCAGGCAGCTAAATCTTCTGCTACTAAACATGAGATACGGTAGGGCTATACAAACATTTTAGGGAGGTGACTAAAGTCCACTCTTTGACCTTTTTATATAAGGTAAAATTGTCCTTGTCTTTCTGAAGCCATGTCTATGAAGATGCAGGCATCATCTGAGTCTATTATACAATTTTCTGCAGGTATAGTCCTTTTCAAGTTGGGGTGAGTCCTGGGGTCATGAACTTCTTTACCCACACCGAGTCCCCAGGCTGGAAAGGATGTACAGAGTCCGAGGTGGCACTCGCAGGGCATCTTGAACAAGCTTATGGATGGCTTGTAATTTCTGTAAGAGATCACGTCCAAGTAAGGGGTACAGGCATTCTGGCATGACTAGAAACGAATGAGTTATCGTGTTCTTTCTGAGGTCCACAGTCCTCTTTGATGTCCAAGGAAAAAGGCAGTTTGTCCGGTGGCTCTTAGAGCTGGTGTTTTCTTAGATGTTACTGGTCCCATTGGCTCTGTCAAGACTGAATGGGCTGTTCCAGAATACACCAGGAAACTAACTGGGAGTTCTATTTATCTACAAATATTTATACCTAAGTAGATATATAAACATCAAATAAACATCCATATTTACATCTTTTCAGTGAACAAGTATTTTTACAGTCTTGGGAATTTTGGCAGATAACAGGAACACTGCCCAAGTGCCCTGATGGGGGCCTGACAATAACAGATGTGGGGGCCTTTGGCTGGGGGGTATAAAGTCTCCATTCTTCCTCTCTCAGCACTGCTAAAGACAAGATCATTGGAGAGGTCTCTTCACCTAGGCAAAGCTGTGCTGAGCCTTCTGGGGCAAAAGTGGTTTCTGCTTCCATTAGAGGGACCAGGTCAACTGGTAAATATAGGAATTCATGAACCACCTGATGGCCGCCTAACTGACATCGGCGGGGGCGGCAGAACAGTCTGCAGCTGTGGTACCAGTAGCTTCAATAATGGTGACTTCCTGTCCTGAGAGGGGAGCTACCTTCTGAGTAACTACCGAGTACTCTGCTGCTGTATCAATCATAAAGTTCACAGTCTGGCCCCCGATTTTCATTTTAACCATCGGCTCATGGGGGCCCAGTTGGAAAAAAAGCCCAGTCTATCCTAGTCAGAGACAGCTGTTGCCAGTCCAAGGAGGTCTGCCTCAGGCGGCTCTGGCCAATAGCGGCTGGGTGGTTTGGATGGCCTTGCCAGCTTCTTCTTCTGGCCTGCTATTAAACTTTACTCTGTCCCTTCTTATACATGCAGAATTGGACCCAAGGCAGTGAGGTTTGAGCAATTTTAAAATTTCTTAACATACATTTTATCATTCATGTTGTAGGGAGGGACCGGGTTGGCTCCTCCTGAATAAAAGAACTAATCAAAATAAGGCTATTTTCTAACTTCATTTGTCCCTGGGTGTGGACAACAAATGACACTAATCAGATTGACATAAATGATTTAACCTTTGTTTAGGGAGGCAAATGAAAAGCATTTACTCCCAAGTGTCATTGGTTTAGGGAAGACAGGATTTCTGCTCAGTTTCCCTATTTTACTTGTCCCAGCTTACTGGTCTATCATGCATTCAATTTTCTTAAAATGTATTCTGGCACAGGAGAAAGTTGCTTTTCTGTACACAGGTAGCTTAACCTCTATATAACTGGGCTTGGACCTCTGCCCAGCAAACTGCAGTCTATAAGTTCAATATGCAGTCTCTGGTTCTCCCAACCCAACGAGGTTTAGGCCAGTCTCTGAGTCAGACTCCTCCTCTCTTGGAGAATTTCAAAAAACTGATGGCTCCCAGGTCCAGGGAGAGTGCCCTTTTGTTAACCCTTAGGGCCCTGCTTTCTTGCCTTTCTACCAGTTTCCTTCGTGGCAGAGCAGCAACCAGGCCTCTTTCAAGGGAGTGCACTAGAAGGGGCTATCAGCCCCTCCTGTGAGCCAGCTACTCCACCTAGGGTCTCCCAGGGACTCAGCCAGAGCGTCCCCCAGCAAATCCCGGAAGCCGCTGCCCTTTTGCAGTGGTATGGACTCAAGCAGCGGGTTCACTGGATGTGGCCAGCAGTGAAGCGCTCGCTGGCTTCTGCTTGCAGCTGCTCGCACCCACAAGCCCTGCCCCGCAGCACTCCTGCAGCATGCACTGCACTGTCAGCTCCAGCACCTCGGCGTTCTCCAGCTTAGCCTGCACCTGCGCTGGCGGGGGCGCCAGGTGGCGGAGGGAGGTGAGGCCAGGCTATGCCCTGACCCCAGTCCGCTCGCTCAGCATCCCCTGGGCACCGGCCCGCCAGCCTCACCTCAGTGCTTTCCAGCAGCTGCCACAGCTCCTGTAGGCTCTCGTTGATCCATGCGCCGCTTCTTCTCCACCAGGGGCTTCTGGGCCTTGAGGGCAGCTCAGGCATTCAGCCCCCCTTCTTTGACCTGGCTCTCAGGGGCTGAGTCTGCCTAACAAAACAGTTCTAAAACACCGGGGTGGCTGCGGACTCTAGCTTTGTTCCTCCTCCACTTTTCTAGCGGGAGTTTAGTTGTTTGTTTTTTTTTTATTCTTAGAAACCTTAATCCTTTAATGATTACCAAAACTGAACATTCAGCAATTTTAGATTAATATTTATGAACATATTTTAAATGTACTTTTACTCTTAAGATATATCTAGACCTTTTGTGACAAAACTAAGAACAGGTATCGGTCTAATTTAGCATTGGAAGGGTTAAAAAGAATAACCCAGGGCAGAGAAAGACTACTGTGTTTACAGTTACTTTTTGTGACCTTGAAGTTCATTGATAAGACCTGTTAGGTTTGCAGCCAGCAGCATAACTGCCAACACCCCCCCACACACACACTTTTGATCTCTCCGACCAATTCCGCTGTCCCCCAGTCCAGCTGTTTGTCTCCCTTTAAACAGTGGGAGTTTCGAAGAAAACTATAGACTGCTCCTATAGAGTCCTCCCTCCCAGAGGCTGGGGTCCGACCTGTGGGGAGTCATGACTCTTAGTCAGCCTGGAAAGATAAAGGGTGCATAGGGAGGTTTTTTTGCAGACAGAGAGCCTGGAGACCACCTGAAATCCAGTTACAGATGCTTTCAGAATCGGGATGAGGGAGGGAGGGAAAGACCAGGTTATATCCCCTATGAGGATTCTAATAAACAATTGAAAACAGCAAGTTAAACAAAATACAGTCACAAGCAGTAAATTTCTCTGTCCTGCGGAGCTGTCCACCAAAGAGATAAGAAAACCATGAATAACAAGTTCTTTGAAATTTGCTCCTTTGTTAATTTGCTAAGCAAACAGTTAACTTGAAAAGACTTCTCTCTTGCTTTTTACAAGCAATCTTGGAACCTAGCCAACCTTTATTTTAGCCTTTAAATCTACCCTAGCACTTCAAAATTTCAATTTAATACAGCGAATTTACAACCCAGGTCGGAGCAACTGATAGACAGAAGTTTTTGTTAGCGAAGTGGACTGATTCCTTCTGTAATAGTGAGCAAAAGACTCTGAGAACTGCTAGAGATTCTTGCAGCCCATCGCGGGTCCAGTCCAAACGTACAGCCAGATGAATTAACAGAAATGCAAAATAAATCAAAGTAACTTTCACTTCACACAGACTAGTAATAAGCAGCCAAAATAGACAAACACTCGTATTCACATTCTCTCAGTAGACTAGCCCAGACTGGAGCTGAGCAGATAAACAAAACAATGCCCAACTCCCCAAAAGGGTGTGGGGGCACTGCTGGCACCCATGTCCCAGAACAGAATTCTTGACCAACGTTTTGGTGAGAAACTACCGGAGGAGTTAAGACTGCATCCAGTCCCCCCTCTCGGTAGCAAATTGGCTAGTCCCACACAAACAGCTGTTCACTCATGCTTCCTCAATGTTTCAGCATTCATTCCAATTTTACAATCTCTATTGTACCCTTTAAAAAAAATTTTTTTAACATGTAATTAAGAACAGCGGGTTTACTTTGTCCCGACCTCATGATGATCGGTGACGAAAGACAGACAAGGGACGGGGTGACCTGTTTTCACAGATCCTCACTCAGATACCCGCCTGACCAAAGTTGTGGAGCCACACAAAGGAGAGGAGAGGGCAGGCCCCCTCCCTCCACAGTCACACACTTTCACCAGACATTCATTCAGCAAAGGCATTTAGCTACCACAACACACAGTTTTTCCCAATTCAATCCGAATCTTAAACTTTCAGCTGGCAAGTCAAATATTCAGCATTTCTCAATCAGTAACATTTTTAAGAATAAACTTCAAAAATGCAAGACATAAGTTTTTTATCATTTGAATTCAGTAAGCTTCAAGGTCCCAAGTTCCCAGCGGTTCTGGAAAACCACACCTGAGGCTGGCAAGCAGGTTTGGCCCAGCCCTTGACTTTAAAATGACCATAATGCTTAAAGGAGTAGTTTGAGTCTGTCCCACAACATCCGTCCAGTAAGTCCACAGAAAACAGAAAAAAAACACACAAACCCAGACAAATACAGTCTTCCAACTCTATGGAAGCAAAACCAAAACAACCTTCCAACTCCACGGAAGCAAAACTACAGATTAGACGATGGCCATGCACCAGTCGTCTCAGATTGAGTGGTTTCTGTGCCCCTCCAGATGGAGGATCGGGGCGTCCCCCACCTCCTCCCGCCCATGGCCCCCCAGTGCGTCCACCTAGGCCTTTACGGGCAATACAGATTTCAGAAGTGAGCTCACACAGGACGGAACACACAGAACAGAATAGACAATACACAGACACTTACCGCGGTCAGTCAGACTCTCCGGATTGGGGTCCCTTGTGAGTCTTGGGGATCCTGGACGAGCCCCCAAATGTTATGCCCAGATTTCAAGATTCCCCAAAGATCCACCAGGGAGCACCAAATCCGATGCAAAAGCATAGAGTCTTTTATTCAAGCCCGGGACTTGGTCCCCCCCACCGCCTCCATTACTGGGTGCAAGAGAGAGTCCCAAGTCCCAAGGGAACAAAGAATTTATAGGGCTTGGGGTTGGGGGGGGGTGGGGGCACACTCTGACCACTGATTTGGCCAATTCCGGTTGGTTGAGTAAGGGCCGGGGGCTAGTGACGCAAGGGCAGGGTGCAGCTAGGGTCTGGTTACACAAAGACAGGGGGGTGGCTAGCATACTCTTGGCCTTGGGCTAGTTTCCCCCACTTTCCCATTGGTCAAGATAAGGGCAGGCTGAGTAACTGATACATTCTGCGGCTTTTTCTTGGAAGAGGGGTTAAGGACACAGCTATCAGTCCTGTTCTGTCCTTTCAGATGGAGTGTTTGTGTGAACTAATATAAATTCAAAGTAAACATCATTATATAAAAGGGTACGGTCTTTTTTTTTTTAGTTTCATTCATTTCAAACGGGCCTGATCCGGTCCCCGGGCCATAGTTTGCCCACGGCTGTGCTAGCCAAAATAAAGACTAATATACAGGGATTCAACAGTAGATTAGAGGATCTCGAGAATCAAATCAATGATTTGAAATACAAGGAAGCAAGAAACATCCAACCAGAAGAGCAAAAAGAAAAAAGAATCCAAAAATATGAAGATAGCATAAGGAGCCTCTGGGACAGCTTCAAGCGTACCAACATCCGAATTATGAGGGTGCCAGAAGAAGAGAGAGAGCAAGATACTGAAAACCTATTTGAAGAAATAATGACAGAAAACTTCCCCTACCTGGTGAAAGAAATACAAGTCCAGGAAGTACAGAGAACCCCAAACAAGAGGAATCCAAAGAGGACCACACCAAGACACATCATAATTAAAATGCCAAGGGCAAAAGATAAAGAGAGAATCTTAAAGTAGCAAGAGAAAAACAGTTAGTTACCTACAAGGGAGTGCCCAGACAACTGTCAGCTGATTTCTCAACAAAAACTATGCAGGCCAGAAGGGAGTGGCAAGAAATATTCAATGTGATGAATAGCAAGAACCTACAACCAAGAATACTCTACCCAGCAAAGCTATCATTTAAAATTGAAGATCAGATAAAGAGCTTCACAGACAAGAAAAAGCTAAAGGAGTTCATCACCACCAAACCAGTATTACATGAAATGCTGAGGGTATTCTTTAAGAAGAGGACGAAGAAGAAAAAGGTAAAGATAAAAAATTATGAACAACAAAGTGACAACAAATACATATCTATCAACAAATGAATCTAAAAATCAAATGATTAAAAAATCTGATGAACAGAATAAACTGGTGAATGGAGTAGAATCAGAGGCATGGAAATGGACAGACTGACGATTCTCAGAGGGGTGTGGGGGAGTGCGAGAAGAGATTAGACAAAGATCTTTTTAAAATATATATATATATTTTATTGATTTTTTACAGAGAGGAAAGGAGAGGGACAGAGAGTTAGAAACATTTTTTTACAGAGAGGAAAGGAGAGGGACAGAGAGTTAAACATCGATCAGCTGCCTCCTGCACACCCCCTACTGGGGATGTGCTCGCAACCAAGGTACATGCCCTTGACTGGAATCGAACCTGGGACCCTTGAGTCCTCAGGCCAACGCTCTATCCACTGAGCCAAACCAGACAGGGCTAGACAAAGATCTTATATGCATGTATGCATTACCTATGGACACAGACAATAGGGTGGCGAGAGCCTGGGGTGGGGTGGAAACCAGGTGTAAGGAAGCTATGGGAGGAAAAAAGAGGGACATCTGTAATAATCTCAACAATAAAGATTAATTTTTTAAAAAGAAAAGAGGAAGGAAAAATTATGAAAAGGAAAAAAGAAGAGAAAGAAAGAAAGAAATTGCCTGGCTGGTGTGGCTCAGTTGTTGAGCATCAACCTATGAACCAGGAGGTCATGATTCAATTCCTGGTCAGGGCACATGCTTGGGTTGTGGGCTTGATCCCCAGTGAGAGGCATGCAGGAGGCAGCCAATCAGTGATTCTTTCTCTTGTTGATGTTTCCGTCTTTCTCTTCCTCTCTCTTCATCTCTGAAATCAATAAAAATACCAAAAAAAAAAAAATAGACCAAGAAGATATAATGATCATAAACATTTTTAAAAAGAAAAATATTAAGAAAAAGTAAAAAGAGATAAAATTGAGTAAGAAAAGGAAAGAGAAAAAAAAGAGAGACAAAAGTAATAAGAAAGCAGTAAAAAGGAAAAAACAAATAAGATAATGCAAAAAAAGAGAAGTGGGGTTCATCTTGGTAGACTTTAGTGCCTGCTGGGAGCTCCCTTTGGATCCTGCTCTTATGTTGACTGAGGCTTACTGTTTTGTATGCCCTTTTGGGCCTTTCAAAGGTACTTTGGTGCTAGCCACTGTCCATGCTTGACTCTCCGCAATCTGTTCAATGCTTCAAGCGATCTAGTTTGTGGTCGCCTCCACAGGGCTTGGCTGTATACCGGAGAGGCCAAACTGCATTCTAGTGCTGGCTTGTTAGCTGCATGGTACCAAGAGGCAGGTGAGCAAACATCCCAAGGTACCTAGGAATTCATCTCCATCTGCCCCTGACTTCAGGCCAGCTGTCAAACTTAGTCACTGAAAGGGCTTTTAGCGGAATCTGGAGGATGAGACCTCTGGGTCTCCCATGACGGGGAGGTGCCATTCAGATTTCAGGAACCACAGTGGGTGTGTTCCCCGTCCCAGAGCCACACATCTGAGTCTGTCCCAGAATATTTCCCTTACTTCAGGAGGGCAGAGCCCCTCTTATGCAGTCCAGTGAGGTCTGTTGGAAGGTGGGAGTTTCTGCAAGCTCTCCTGGGAAGGGGAAGCACCTGTCAGGCTCCTAGGACAGTGGAGGGAATGACCCTACCCCAAAGTCAGTCACTGACATCCCCTGAGACTGTCCGGACCCATATACTGTACTTGGCCTCTGCTGCTGCCTATTCAGTAGGAGCAGAGATACTGAGAGGAGTGAGTGGGATTCCTGAGGGTGGGGTGAGCTATATCCACAAGGGTGGTACACTGTGGCTGCTGGGAGGGGCCAGTGCCTCTCAGGAAAAATGGCTGCTGTTGTATGAGCGGGGACAACCAGGCCCAAGTCTTCTGGCCACGTTATTTCATGCCTCCTTTCAATGCTTCCCACCCTGGACTCTCTTCAGAAGACTCTGGTCTGCACTGCCCTGCCTCTACCAAAGCCTCATTGGAGTGGCCGCAAAAGAAGATCCTGTGCTCATTAAAAAAAAAAAAAGAAAAAGGTTTTTATCTCTGACAGGCTTCTTCTCTCCCTGGAGATAGAAGCCCCACGACCTTTCATGGCTGGATGTGACGTAGGCCACTGTTCCCAGCTCTGCTGTTCCAGGCTATCTCTAGCCTGGGTCCTGGGCCTCACTCCTCAGGGAAAACCCCGTTGCAACTGAGGTATCTGTCCTCACCCTCCACCTGCCACCTGTGGGAGCTGGGCCAGCCCCTCTCTCGACCTTGCCCTTCCTACCAGTCTCAAGGTAGTTTCTTGCCCTTCCTTGTTAAAGGTCTCCTTTTTAGCTAGTCTTCAGTTGGTAATTCAGGGTAAGTGTTTCCCAATTTATTTTTATTTCCAGTTTAGTTCTGGGAGGAGGTGCAGGAGAGATCTACCACCATCTTGGAACCTCCCTCCTCCCCCTATATCATTTCTTAAATGCCTTTTCTTTATGTCTTTAAATTAGTTATATGCTGTGGTTTTGGTACTGTGTAGGACAACTCTCTAAAATTTCCTGGAATTTTCCAATGCAATAATGATGTTCAAGATGTTTTAGCTGTTTGCTTAGTTGGAGATAGTGGTATAAGTTCATTTTTAAAATATATTTTTTTACTGGTACAAGTTCATTATTAAAATTTGAGCTAGCTGGATGAATTTGATTGAACTATAGCTATTCAGAGATTTAGATAAAATGTGTTAAGAATATAAATAGGATACCATTATTTAACTAAGCATAGCTTGATTTTTCTTATTTAAAACATTTTAATTTGTATTTGTTTTTGACTAGGTAGCACATTCACATGGTGCTCAATTAAAAAACAACAACAAAAGGATATACAGTAAAAAGTCTACCTTCTACCTCTGGCCCGCAGTTTCCCTCCAGAGAGGCAATCTATCTTAATAGTTTTACTTATAAAAATGTTTTATTCTGCCAAAAAAGCTTTATCTAACACAGTGATGCAAGCTGCCTTTTTGCTGAACTCTAACCTTCCCTGGAGTTTAAGCTGCTAATGAAAAAATAGAGTACAGAGCTGAAGGGTTAATTCAAGAGAGGCAGGATGTAACTCACAGTACTGGCCAATACACAGGCTTTAATTAAAAACTCTCACATCCCATGAAAATCTTACTGATCTTAATCTTCACCTTCTCCAGTAGAATCACATTTATAGAATTTCTTATCATCGGGTTTGAAGAAGAAAATATTACCTTGAATCTGAAGGAAGAGAATTACCTGCAGAACTCATAAATATTGGTTTCTATCCTACCTTAGTTCCTGTTTAGATCAGATGATAAAAGAAGCCTATTTCAAAAATCCATACTACTTCTGGAGTATGTATGATAACAATTCAGAATGGCTCACAACAAAAATACTTCATGAATATATTCCATGCTTCAAAGAATGCATTCATACAGCTCTATGCTGTTTGAACTGTCTTAGGAAATCAAAGGCTGCATTTCAAATCATGTTATTGCTTTATTGCATAATTAGATGTATACAAGTTTTTTTTCTTTTTTTCTTTTTTCAATTAAATCTTTATTGTTCAGATTATTACATTAGTTACTCTTTTTTCCCACCATAACTCCCCTCCACCCAGTTCCCACCCCCCCCTCCGTCCTCACTCCCCACCCACTGTCCTCATCCATAGGTGCAGGATTATTGTCCAATCTCTTCCCTCACCCCCACACCCCTTTCCCCCCACCCCGCAAGAATAGTCAGTCGATTCCCTTTCTATGTCCCTGATTCTATTACAATCACCAGTTCATACTGTTCATCAGATTATTTATTCACTTGATTTTTAGATTCACTTGTTGATAGATGTGCATTTGTTGTTCATAATTTGTATCTTTACCTTTTTCTTCTTCTTCCTCTTCTTAAAGGATACCTTTCAGGATTTCATATAATACTGGTTTGGTGGTGATGAACTCCTTTAGCTTTTTCTTATCTGTGAAGCTCTTTATCTGGCCTTCACTTCTGAATGATAGCTTTGCTGGATAAAGTAGTCTTAGTTGTAGGTTCTTGGCATTCATCACTTTGAATATTTCTTCCCACTCCCTTCTGGCCTGCAAAGTTTCTGTTGAGAAATCAGCTGACAGTCGTATGGGTACTCCCTTGTAGGTAACTGATTTTCTTTCTCTTGCTGCTTTTAGGATTCTCTCTTTGCCTTTTGCTCTTGGCATTTTAATTAGGATGTGTCTTGGTGTGGTCCTCTTCGGATTCCTTTTGTTTGGGGTTCTCTGCGCTTCCTGGACATGGAAGTCTATTTCTTTCACCAGGTAGGGGAAGTTTTCTGTCATTATTTCTTCAAATAGGTTTTCAATATCTTGCTCTCTCTCATCTTCTGGCACTCCTATAATTCGGATGTTGGTACGCTTGAAGCTGTCCCAGAGGCTCCTTACACTATCTTCATATTTTTGGATTCTTTTTTCATTTTGCTTTTCCGGTTGGGTGTTTTTTGCTTCTTCATATTTCAAATCTTTGACTTGATTCTTGCGACCCTCTGGTCTGCTGTTGGGAGTCTGTTTAATATTCTTTATTTTAGTCAGTGTATGCTTAATTTCTAGTTGGTTCTTTATCACAACATCGAGGGTCTCATTAGATTTCTTGAGGATCTCACTACATTTATCGGTGGTCTCACCAGTCTTTTCGAGGATCTTATTAAATTTATCGGTGGCTTCTAGACAGTTCTTTAAAGACCTTAAAAGTGTGGTTTTGAACTCTATATCCAACAGTTTGCTTTCCTCCAATTCTGTTGTTTGTGTCCTATTTCTTTGTCTCGGCATTTTTTATGCTTCACTGTGTCATTAGAGTGCCTTTCTGTGCTAAGTGTGCCAATTACCTGAGGTAGACACTCTTGGTGCACCCCCTTGTGGGCTTTGTGCACAGTCTTGTTGTAGTTAAGCCTTGATTGTTGTAGTTATCACTGTGAGGAATTGACCTCCAGGCCAATTGGCTGTGAGAATCAGCTGTGTCTGCAGTGGGAGAACTTCTGTGCTGGAGACACCCCTCTGGGGTTAGACTTGCTTCGATGGGGCTTTGGTGCTCACTGAGTCTGCCCCGTGAGTGTGTCTTTTATGGTTCCACGGAGCTGCAAACTGGATGGTCCCACTCTGACCTCTGGGCTTCCTGGATCCTGGATCTCTAGGGAGGTGCTAATCTAACCTTTGCCTGAGGCTATCCAGCAAAAGTCTCCCTCCAGGGCTTGGGTGGGGCAGGTCCCACAGGATCAACAGGGCTGGGTTAGCAATTATGGCTGCTCTCAGTCTTGCCCTCAGAGGCTCTGCTTCTCAGTGTCCCAGTAATTGCTGCAAGCCCCATGGAGAGAAAGCTGCCCTAGGGTTCTGAGCGATGCCAGACAGTCCCGCCTCTCCCGTATGAGTCTGGGTCCCCAGAGACTCGCCCGGAACTGGAGCTCAGAGCCTGAGACTCCCTCCCGATTGAAAACAACAACCGCGCCCTCATCTGCCAGCCCGCTCCGCATGCACTCCGCACCTTAGTATTTTACTTCAGCACTGCACCTCCTCTGAGTCTTGGTATGTTTTTCTCTTCCCTCCTAGTTGTAGAACTTCCATTCAGCCAGCCTTCCTGTGGTTCTGAATGATGTCCGTTCTGTCTTTTAGTTGTATTTTTGAAGTGGTTGTTCGAGGCAGCAAACTCCGGTGTTTACCTATGCCACCATCTTGGTTTCTCCCAGATGTATACAACTTAAATAGTATCCTTCTTTTAAAAAATTTTTAATTGAGAGATAGATATATAGAAATATAGAGAGAGAGAGAGAGAGAGAGAGAGAGAGAGAGAGAGAGAGAAACTGATCAGTTGCCTTCTGCATGTGCCATGACCAGGACTTGAACCCACTACCTTTTGATGTACGCTCCTACAATGAAGCCACACCAGCCAGGGCAAGTAGTGCCCTTCTTATGTTACTTCATACAATTAGTTCTACCTTCTGAGAATCTAGAAAAGCTAGAGTATCTTAATTTATTTTGGTACTATTTAGAAACATCAAGATGTGAACCAAACACTTTTGCAAAGTTTAAAAACTTGGCAAGTAAGCAATTTTCTTTTTGAAAATGTGCAAGTAGATATGAAAGGTGCAAGTAGATATGAAATAACACAATAATTGTTTTTATTGTGTTTATATTTTTGTGTGGATTATAAAGTTTTGCTTGTATGAAAAGAGGGAAACACATTATATAAATTAAGAGGTGATGTACTCCAAATACATTTTAAAAGTCAATATATTTTCCAGCATATCACACCTTCTGCTTTAATGGTAACATAGACACATTTGAAAAAGTAAATGAAGGTGGTGTGGCATGAGAATAGTGGGAAAAAATATTGCATCATTTTTTCTTTCTTTGGAAAAAACTCGTATAGAAACCGTAAGAACTATTTCCTATGGCAAATATCTCCAAGTTCTACTAACATAGGAGCCAGTCCTGCCGCTCGCTGTGGATGCTACTGCAGCCACTGAGTTCCTGCAGTCCATGGTGTGAGGCATGCCAGGCCCAGGTCACTGTCCAGCATGCAGACGTGCTGTCGCACTTGCCTTCATCATTCTAACCTGTGTTATTGTGGAAACTATTGCTTCATTTTGTTCACTGCTGTCACCCAGGAACTGGAATAGTACCTGGCACACAGTAAGCTCTTCAAAAATACGTTAAATGGATGAGTTGATAAAGACCTTGAGAGGCACAGTATAAGAATTAAAAGAAGGGATGGGATTGTTATCAGAAGCAGGTATTAAGATGCATTTTGGGGTTTGGATTTCCTCCTTTCCTCTGGTGTCTCTCCTCTCCCTCTACCTTCAAGGCAAGGTGCTCCTGTATTCTTGCCCATTTCCCTATCCTGCTTCAGGGTTCTTAGCTATAAGCAGCAGAATTGAACCCTGGACAATTTCAGAAGAAAATAAACATATTGAAAGGCTATTGGGTAGTTCACAGTCAAAAAGGAAGATTGGAGCACCTGGCTCAGAGATTACGCAGCGAAAAGCCAGTTCTAAATCATGCTGAGAGCTTGTCCGGAAAGGCCACCCTGCAGCCACTCCTGAGCCCGCAGAGCAGGCATGGGACACTGCCACCAGCCCTGCTTCATCTCTGCCCTCAGGCTGGGGTTCCCTCTCTGTGGTGTCTTGGTCTTACTGGCTCCTAATTCTAACTGGGGGTGATGGGTAGGCCTATTGGGAGCATCCTAGTCCCAAGTCCAGGCCCTACTGCAAAGTGGGCTGAGAAGCAGCTATCTGGCAGGTTGTGCCTTCCAAAGGGTGAGTGAGCTCAGTCTCCCTAACACTCCTCTGGTTTCCCTGCCTTCTACTATCACAACACTTCCCCAACCCCCATAGACAGTGCTGGGTTAAACTTAGGGCATCCTTTCTGTCACCCTTGGAATGTTGCTTTATGGTAAGAGATTGGATTAACTGTGGTAGCATTGAGTAGATATCTATCAGACAAGTTGAAGAAATTTGAACTATATTAGTTGGTCTAAAATTGATTTAAAATAATATATATTTTAGCTTTTGAAAGGCACTATTAGTGCATAAACACCAAAATCCAGAAGACACATAATATGTGAATTTAGATTTTAAATATATTTATACACAAAATATGTATAAACATGCTTCTTTAAAATGCTTAGTTTATAAGTGAAAATATGTTTCTAAAAAATGTTTATCTCTTCTAAGATGAGACATACAAAAAATAATATGTAAAGAATTTGGTGAAGAAGGTGTTTCAATTCAGTGTCTAGACTCCAAGTGTAAGCTCTCCAGGATGACTGACCTACAAAAAGAGGAGTTTATAAGGGTTAGAT
Organism: Myotis myotis; assembly: GCF_014108235.1. Taxonomy (NCBI): domain Eukaryota; kingdom Metazoa; phylum Chordata; class Mammalia; order Chiroptera; family Vespertilionidae; genus Myotis; species Myotis myotis. The sequence goes on along the minus strand of NW_023416324.1, from coordinate 111,995,506 downwards.
TTTTATGGAGACAGACCAACTTTAATTCATTCAGTTCAACAAAGCAAACATTATTTCTTCTTTTGGTCTATTCTGGTATAGTTGGGGCAAGTTTCTGCACTCCAAAATAGCAAAATATGAAAATGCAGAACTTGTGAAAAAAAAATACAGTGATGTTCAAAACTTGCATTAATTGTTTCCTTTCCATCTGTTTTTCTTTAACTTTTCTTATTTTATTGTTAACTAGAGGCCCAGTGCACAAAATTTGTGCGGGGGCGGGGGGGGGGGCGGCATTCCTTCTGCCCAGCCTGCACCCTCTCCAATCCGGGACCTCTCGGGAGATGTCCAACTGCGGGTTTAGGCCCGATCCTGGGGATCAGGCCTAAACCGGCAGTTGGACATCCCTCTCACAATCCAGGACCACTGGCTCCTAACTGCTCACCTGCCTGCCTGCCTGATTGCCCCTAACTGCCCTCCCTGCCAGCTGGATCACCCCTAACTTCCTCTGCCTGCTGGCCTGATCGCCCCTAACTGCCCCCCCTACTGACCTGGTTGCCCCCAACTGCCCCTCCCCCCGCTGGCCTGGTCACCCCACACTGCCCCCCCTGCTGGCCTGGTCACCACGCACTGCCCCCCCCCGCCAGCCTGGTCACCACGCACTGCCCCCTGTGCTGGCCTGGTCATACCCAACTGCCCCTCTGCTGGCCTGGTTGCCTCACACTGTCCCCCTGCTGGCTTGGTTGCCCCCAACTGCCCCCCTGCTGGCCTGGTCGCCCCAAACTTCCCCCCCTGCTGGTCTGGTCTCCCCACGCAGCCTGCTGTTCAGTCACTTGGTCATCCCTCACTAACTCCCCTGCCGGCCTGGTTACCCCATGCAGCCTGCTGTTCAGTCATTTGGTTGTCCCTCACTAACCCTCCTGCTGGCCTGGTTGCCCCACGCAGCCTGCTGTTTGGTCATTACTGTTACTGTGATGGAATCCTGGACAATTTGCATATTCCTCCATTATTAGTATAAATATGCATGTACTAGAGGCCCGGTGCACAAAAATTTTTGCACTCGTGGGGGGGGAGGGGTCTTTCAGCCCGGCCTGTGCCCTCTCGCAGCCTGGGACCCCTCGGGGGATGACTACCTGCTGGCTTAGGCCTGCTCCCCGGGGGATTGGGCCTAAGCTGGCAATCAGACACCCCCCTGGCAGCCTGGCAGCCCTCAGGAAATGTCCACTTGCCAGCGGGGAGCAGATCTAAGCTGCAGCCAGACATCCTTAGTGCTGCTGAGGAGGCAGGAGAGGCTCCCACCACCACCGCTGTACTGGCAGCCATCAGCCTGGCTTGTGGCTGAGCAGAGCTCCCCCTGTGGGAGCGCACTGACTACCAGAGGGCAGCTCCTGCATTGAGCATCTGCCCCCTGGTGGTCAGTGTGTGTCATAGTGACCAGTCATTCCCAGTCTTTCTGCTATTAGGGTCAGTCTGCATATTACCCTTTTACTATATGGGATAGAGGCCTGGTGCATGGGTGGGGGCTGGCTGGTTTGCCCTGAAGGGTGTCCAGGGTCAGGGTGGGGGTCCTGCTTGGGTGCCTGGCCAGCCTGGGTGAGGGGCTGAGGGCCATTTTCAGGCTGGCCGGCGACTGAAGCTCCCAGCCTCTCCTTTTTTTTCTTTTTTTTTTTCTTTTTATTCTGGGATTTATTTACCTTCTATAATTGAAACTTTGTTGCCATCACTGGAGCTGAGAGCCTGCTCCTGCTCGCTCCAGCTCTGAGGCCACGGCCTGCTGAAAGCAGGTATCTGGGGTTTGTTTAGCTCCTATAATTGAAACTTTGCTGCTTTCGGAGCTCAGAGCCGGGCCGCGGCAGGCAGGGAACCTTGGCTTCTTCCATCACTGAAACAAGCAAGCCTCCTGCTCGCTTCAGCTGAGTGGCTGCCGGCCACCATCTTGGTTGGGTTAATTTGCATATCATACTGATTAGCCAATGGGAGGCATAGCGAAGGTATGGTCAATTACCATGTTTGTCTATTATTAGATAGGATGTATTTACAGTGAGTTGCATTTGTTCTTGTTTGGTTATAAAATCCAAAATAAACTTTATTTAGGGATTATAAAGATATTAATAACTCAAATATTGACTAATTAAGTTTGGATTTCCTGGGAGTCCATGACTCACCAGGACTATTTTATGGGAGCAGTATAAAACTGCATTTGTTATTTTTCCCTGTTTTTCTGTTTTTTTGAGCTTGCAAAGATTCAGAGCGCTTCAATGACAGCTTGTTGAACAGCAATAAAATAAGATGATGTCCTTAGAGGTCAGTATCTCACAGAAAAGAACCTATAGCCAAGCTCTGTTGAAGCCCCACTCAGTAAGGTCCACAGAGGAATAAAGACATAGGACAGATTTATAGAAGCAAACTGTTCCAGTTTAGCACAGTGTGCAAGGCAGACAGCTAAATTAAGTAAAATTGCAATGAGGTACCAGGTGTTGTTTGTTTTAATATGTTGAGGTCAAAACCAGACTTATATAGCCCAGCCATTTCCACAATTAATACAAGCAGAATAGTATCAAATATCCAAACTGGAATAAATATGAGGAACCCGTTCCAAGGTGCCTTCTCATCCCATTTCAACACCAAAATGATTAAGTAGAGTAGTGTAAAAAGCCAGGTGGGTAGTACTCTCTGAGCCAAGGACATTCTCATTTAAACAGTTTAAAAAGGCTGTTGCAGAGTCAAAAATAGGAAAAATACCTTGCTTACTTACCTAGCAGATATTTCAAACTGCCAGATGTGTTGGTTTTGGGAAGGAATTTTCTGTGCTAGCCTCCTTTCCTGGCCAGAGGCTGTCTAGTGGGATGTGGGACTGAACTGGCAGCACTGCTGGCTGGAGAGAGAAGAGGAGCAGGAAGGTCAGGGAAATCACCAGTTTGGATCGTTGGCCCATTCCACACTTTTCCCCCCATTAAATCCAGAACTGGTCACATGATAATACATAAATCTCAGTTCTGCCTCTCCAAACAACTGGTAGAGTGAATTGCATTTGGTTTTTGAAGACAAAAGCGAAATTATTCACATGAAATATTTATTTGTAAGACACTTTGCATACCTCCTACCATAGTGTCTTGATTTGTTTGTAAAGGGGAAAATATAATTTTATGTATGTCCATCAATGATTTGTGTATATATTGTTTATTTGGTAGCATCTGACTTCCTTGGGTATAACTACCAGTGTTCCCTCATTCAGAATACTTGGGTATCATATACATGGATAGACTCTTTCATTTATGTAGATAAGGTGAGTTAGCAAATTGCTATGAATTAACATCTAGCTGCTCCCCGTCCATATAACCACTGTGAAGAAGTGTCTCTAACCTACGTGCTTAACTTAAAATGGGTTTTTCTCACAAAAACAAGGTTTATAAAATGGTGGATATAGAGAGTTAAAACAGTACACTGAGAACTATGTTCCAGATACATTATTAATTTAATGCACCTGGGAAGTTCTTGGTTGCAAAAAAGACAAAAAACAAGTTCTGTAGTTTTCAATTTTTTTGTGACGTAACCTGGCTATAATAATAATACTGTCTTCCTTGTACTTTTTATTTTATTTATTTATCTGTTTATTTATTTATTTATTTATACTTTGTGTTTTTTTAATCTTTATTATTGAAAGGGTTACATAGGTCCTCCTTTTTGCCCCATTAACCTCTTCCAGCCCACTCCTATCCCCCCCTTCAACCCCAGGCCCTCACCACCCCATTGCCTGTGTCCATGGGTTATGCATATATGCATACAAGTTAATTGGTTGATCTCTTCCCACCCACCCTCTCCTACCTACCCTCTGAGGTTCAACAGTCTGTTCATGCTTCTACGTCTCTAGGTCTATTTTTGATCATCAGTTTATTTGGTTCAATAGATTCCATATATAAGTGAGATCATGTGACATTTACCTTTCTCTGACTGGCTTATTTCCCTCAGCATAATATTCTCCAGGTACATTCATGCTGTTGCAAATGGTAAGAGTTCTTTATTTTTTATTGCCATGTAGTATTCTATTGTGTAAATGTACCATGATCTTTTTATACACTTCAGATGGGCACTTAGGCTGTTTCCAAATCTTAACTATTGTAAATTGTGCTGCTATGAACAGAACAGAGGGGTGCTATATTATTTCTGATGAATGTTTCAGCTTTCTTATATATTCCTAGAAGTGGGATCACTGGGTCAAATGGCAGTTCCATTTTTAATTTTTTGAGGAAACGCCATACTCTTTTCCACGGTGGCTGCACCAGTCTGCATTCCCACCAGGAATTTACTAGGGTTCCCTTTTCTCCACAACCTTGCCAACACTTGTCGTTTATTGATTTGATGATAGCCATTCTGACAGGTGTGAGGTGATAACTCATTGTCGTTTTGATTTGCATCTCTCAGATTATTAGTGATTTTGAGCATTTTTTCATACATCTCCTGGATTTCTGTCTGTCCACTTTAGAGAAGAGTCTACTTAGGTCCTTTGCCCATTTTTAAATTGGATTATTTGTCTTCCTTTTATTAAGTTATATGAGTTCCTTATGTATATTGGAGATTAAACCATTATTGGATGTATCATTGGTAAATATGTTCTCCCATGTAGTGGGCTCCCTTGTTATTTTGTTGATGGTTTCTTTTGCTGTGCAGAAGCTTTTTATTTTGGTGTAGTCCCATTTGTTTATTTTCTCTGCAGTTTCCATATCGGTAAACATATTGCTATGAGAAAAGTCTGGGATTTTAGTGCCTATGGTTTTTTCCTAGAACTTTTATGGTTTCACATCTTACGTTTAAATCTTTTATTCATTGAGTTTATTCTTGTGTATGGTGTAAGTTGATGGTCCAGTTTCATTTTTTTTTTTTTTTGGTGTGTACCTATCCAATTTTCCCAACACCATTTATTGAAGAGTCTGACTTGACTTCATTGTATGCTCTTGCCTCCTTTGTCAAATATTAATTGAGCACAGTGGCTTGGGTCTATTTCTGGGTTCTCTGTCCTGTTCTATTGATCTATATACCTGTTCTTATGCTAGTACTAGGTTGTTTTGAGCACAGTGGCTTTTTAGTATAACTTGATATCTGGTATTGTGATTTCTCCAACTTTGTTCTTCTTTCTCAAGATTTAGCTGTGGCTGTTCAGGGTAATATTTGGTTCCATATAAATTTTTAGAGTGTTTGTTCTAAGTCTGTGAAATATGTCATTGGCATTTTAATAGGTATGGTATTGAATCTGAAGATTGCCTTGGGTAATATGAACATTTAAATGATGTTGATTCTACCAATACATGAACACAGTATATTCTTCCACTTATTTATATCTTCCTCTATCTCTTTTTTTCAATGTTCTCTAGTTTTCAGAGTACAGATCTTTTACCTCCTTGGTTTAGTTTACTCCTATATACCTTAATTTTTTTGTTGTAATGGTAAATGGGATTTTTTTTTTGTTTCTTTCTGAGAGTTTACTATTAGTGTATAAAAATGCTATGGATTTTGGGGCATTAGTTTTATATCCTGCTACATTTCTGAATTCATTTATTAAGTCTAGTAGGTTTTTGGTCGAGTGTTTAGGGTTTTCTATGTTCAATATCATGTCATATGCAAATAATGAAAGTTTTACTACCTCCTTTCCAATTTGGATGCCTTTTATTTTTTTCTTCCAGTACTATGTTGAACAAGAGTGGTGAAAGCAGGCATCCCTGTCTTATTCCTGTGTTTAGGGGAAATGGTTTTATATTTTGCCCATTGAGTATGATGTTCACTGTAGGTTTGTTATATATAACCTTTATCATATTGAAATATGCTTCCTTTATTCCCAGTTGGCTGTGAGTTTTTATCAAAAATGGGTGTTGGATTTTTGTCAAATGCTTTTTCTGCGTCTATTGATATGATCATTTGACACTTGTCTTTCAATTTGTTTATGTGATATATCATGTTTATTGATTAGCAAATATTGTACCAGCCTTGCATCCTTGGAATCAATCCCACTTGGTCATGGTGTATAATCTTTTCAATAGTTGCTGGATCTGATTTGCTAACACTTTGTTGAGAATTTTAGCATCTATGTCATCAGGATATTGGCCTGTAATTCTCTTATTTTTTAGTGTCTTTATCTGGTTTTGGAATTAGGATAATGCTGGTCTCATAAAAACAGCTTGAAAGTGTTCCTTCCTCTTGGATTTTTTGGAATAGTTTGAGAAATATAGGTGTTATTTCTTCTTTGAATGTTTTGTAAAAATCCCCTGTGAAGCCATCCAGACCAGGGCTTTTTTTTTTGCTGGGAGTTTTATTATTTTATTAGAGGTCTGATGCACAAAATTCTGGTGCACAAAATTCTGGTCCCTAGGCTTGGCCTGCAATCAGGGCCATCTTCCTCAACTGCCAACAGCCGACGCCTCCCCCCACTGCCACCCACCCCCAGTTCTCCATTCACCATTGGGCGATGGGAGCCTGACGGCTGGGGAAAGGGTCCAAGAGGTCAGCCATTCCACCCGCTTGCCAACCCCACCCCTGTCCCCACCACAGGTTGCCCTCTGTGTGTGGAGCAACTGGCAGGGGGGGGCCTTGGCCCAGCTTGACCCGCTTCCCCCACCACCCACCCTCAGCTCCCCATTCACCATCAGGCAATCAGAGTCTGCTGGCCGGGGAAAGGGACCAAGAGGTGGTCAGTGCACCTAATAGTGACTGGTCCAGTGGTTGTTCTGGTCGTTCTGACATTAGGGTCAATTTGCATACTACCCTTTTCTTATATAGGATTTTATTTTATTTTATTTTATTTTATTTTATTTTATTTTATTTTATTTTATTTTTGAGAGGAAGGAAGACATAGAAGCATCAATGATGAGAGAAAATCATTGATCAGATGCCTCCTGCACATCCCCAACTGGGAATCGAGCCTGAAAACTGAGCATGTGTCCTTAACTGGAATTGAACCTGGGACCCTTCAGTCCACAGGCCAATGCTCTATCCACTGAGCCAAACCAGGTAGGGCTGCTAGGAGTTATTTTATTACTCCTTCTATTTTATCAGTTGTTATGGGTCTATCAGGTTTTCTGATTCTTTCTGATTCATTTTTGGGAGACTGTATGTTTCTAGAAATTTGTCCATTTCATCCACATTGCCCAACTTGTTGCCATATAGTTGTTCATAGTATTTTCTTACATGATTTCTGTGATATCAGTGGTTACGTCTCAACTTTCATTTCTTATTTTATTTATTTGGCTCCAATTCTTTTTTTTGCATTATTTATTTATTTATTTATTTAAATCTTTATTGTTCAGATTATTACATTAGTTACTCTTTTTTCCCACCATAACTCCCCTCCACCCAGTTCCCACCCTACCCTCTGCCCTCACTCCATACCCACTGTCCTCATCCATAGGTGCATGATTATTGTCCAATCTCTTCCCTCACCCCACACCCCTTTCCACCCCACAAGAATAGTCAGGCCATTCCTTTTCTATGTCCCTGATTCTATTACAATCACCAGTTCATACTGTTCATCAGATTATTTATTCACTTGATTTTTAGATTCACTTGTTGATGTGTATTTGTTGTTCATAATTTGTATCTTTACCTTTTTCTTCTTCTTCCTCTTCTTAAAGGATACCTTTCAGCATTTCATATAATACTGGTTTGGTGGTGATGAACTCCTTTAGCTTTTTCTTATCTGTGAAGCTCTTTATCTGGCCTTCACTTCTGAATGATAGCTTTGCTGGGTAAAGTAATCTTGGTTGTAGGTTCTTGGTATTCATCACTTTGAATATTTCTTGCCATTCCCTTCTTGGAATTAGGATAATGCTGGTCTCATAAAAACAGCTTGGAAGTGTTCTGGCCTGCAAAGTTTCTGTTGAGAAATCAGCTGACAGTCATATGGGTACTCCCTTGTAGGTAACTGATTTTCTTTCTCTTGCTGCTTTTAGGATTCTCTCTTTGCCTTTTGCTCTTGGCATTTTAGTTATGATATGTCTTGGTGTGGTCCTCTTTGGATTCCTTTTATTTGGGGTTCTCTGTTCTTCCTGGACTTGTAAGTCTATTTCTTTCACCAGGTAAGGGAAGTTTTTGTCATTATTTCTTCAAATAGGTTTTCAATATCTTGCTCTCTCTCATCTTCTGGCACCCCTATAATTCAGATGTTGGTACGCTTGAAACTGTCCCAGAGGCTCCTTACACTATCTTCGTATTTTCGGATTCTTTTTTCATTTTACTTTTCCAGTTGGGTGTTTTTTGCTTCTTCATATTTCAAATCTTTGACTTGATTCTTGCGACCCTCTGGTCTGTGTTGGGAGTCTGTATAAGGTTCTTTATTTCAGTCAGTGTATGCTTAATTTCTAGTTGGTTCTTTATCACAACATCGAGGGTCTCATTAGATTTCTTGAGTATCTCACTACATTTATTGGTGGTCTCACCAGTCTTCTTGAAGATCTCACTACATTAATCGGCGGTCTCACCAGTCTTTTTGAGAGCCTTATTAAATTTATCGGTGGCTTCTAGACAGTTCTTTAAAGACCTTAAAAGTGTGGTTTTGAACTCTATATCCAGCTGTTTGCTTTCCTCCAATTCTGTCGTTTGTGTCCTATTTCTTCGTCTCGGCATTTTTTATGCTTTGCTGTGTCGATAGAGTGCCTTTCTGTGCTAAGTGTGCCAATTACCTGAGGTAGACACTCTTGGTGCACCCCCTTGTGGGCTTTGTGCACAGTCTTGTTGTAGTTAAGCCTTGATTGTTGTAGTTATCACTGTGAGGAATTGACCTCCAGGCCAATTGGCTGTGAGAATCAGCTGTGTCTGCAGTGGGAGAACTTCTGTGCTGGAGACACCCCTCTGGGGTTAGACTTGCTTCGATGGGGCTTTGGTGCTCACTGAGTCTGCCCCGTGAGTGTGTCTTTTATGGTTCCACGGAGCTGCAAACTGGATGGTCCCACTCTGACCTCTGGGCTTCCTGGATCCTGGATCTCTAGGGAGGTGCTAATCTAGCCTTTGCCTGAGGCTATCCAGCAAAAGTCTCCCTCCAGGGCTTGGGTGGGGCGGGTCTCCCACGGGATCAACAGGGCGGGCTTAGCAATTATGGCTTGCGCTCAGAGGCTCTGCTTCTCAGTGTCCCAGTAATTGGTGCAAGCCCCACAGAGAGAAAGATGCCCTAGGGTTCTGAGCAATGGTAGACAGTCCCGCTTCTCCCATATGAGTCTGGGTCCCTAGAGTCTCGCCCAGAACTGGAGCTCAGATCCTTAGACTCCCTCCCGATTGAAAACAACAACCACGCCGTCAGCCGCCAGCCCACTCCACATGCACTCTGCACCTTAGTAGTTTACTTCAGCACTGCGCCTCCTCTGAGTCTTGGTATGCTTTTCTCTTTCCTCCTAGTTGTAGAACTTCCACTCAGCTAGCCTTCTTGTGGTTCTGGATGATGTCCATTCCGTCTTTTAGTTGTATTTTTGAAGTGGTTGTTCAAGGCAGCAAACTCTGGTGTTTACCTATGCCGCCATCTTGGTTTCTCTCTGGGTCCAATTCTTTGCATTTATATGAGTCTGGCTAATCTTTTCAAAGAACCAGCTCTTGGTTTCATTTTATTTTTGTATTCTTTTTTTAGTTTATATGTCATTTATTTCTGCTGTAATCTTTATTATTTCCTTCTCCTTACTCTGGTCTATTCTTGTTGTGCTCTTTCTAACTCTCTAGTTGTAGGGTTAAATAATTTATTATTAATTTTTGTTTGTTTGTTTAAAGTATTACATATGTGTCCTTTTTCCCAAATTGACTCCCCCAACCACTCCTACCCCCCAGGACAAGCCACCACCACCCCAGTGTCTGTGTCCATTGGTTATGCCAATATACATGTATACAATTCCTTTGGTTGATCTCTAATCCCCCTCCTCCCCTGCCCTCTCTCTGAGGTTGGATGGTCTGTTCAATGTTACCTTGTCTCTCGATCTATTTTTGTTCATCACTTTATCTTATTCATTATATTCCACATATGAGTGAGATCATGTGATATTTATCTTTCTCTGACTGGCTTATTTCACTTAGCATAATGTTCTCCAGTTACATCCATGCTGTTGCAAATGCTAAGTTCCTTCATTTTTATAACAGAGTAGTATTCCATTGTGTAGGTGTACCACAGTTTTCTAATCTGCTCATCTGATGATGGGCACTTAGGCTGTTTCCAAATCTTAGCTATTGTAAATTGTGCTACTATGAACATAGGAGTGCATATATCCTTTCTGATTGGTGTTTCTGGTTTCTTGGAATATATTCCTATAAGTGGCACTACTGGGTCAAATGAGAGTTCTGTTTTTTATTATTGTCTAAAGTTTTACATATATCTCCTTTTTCCCCAATTGACCCCCACCTGCACCCCCAACCCTTCCCCCCCCAGGCAAGCCCCCACTGCCCCAGTGTCTGTGTCCATTGGTTATGCTAATATGCATGCATACAAGTCCTTTGGTTACTCTCTAACCTCCCCCACCTCCCCTGCCATTTGTCTCTGGATCTGTTTTTGTTCATCAGTTTATGTTGTTCATTATATTCCACAAATGAGTGAGATCATGTAATATTTATTTTTCTCTGACTGGCTTATTTCCCTTAATACAATGATCTCCAGTTCCATCCATGCTGTTGCAAATGATAAAAGTTCCTTCTTTTTTATAGTGGCATAGTACTCCATTGTGTAGATGTACCACAGTTTTTTAATCCACTCATCTGCTGATGGGCACTTAGGTTTTTTCCAAATCTTAGCCATTTTAAATTGTGCTGCTATGAACATAGGGGTGCATATATCCTTTCTGATTGGTGTTTCTGGTTTCTTGGGATATAGTCCTAGAAATGGTATTACTGGGTCAAGTGGGAGTTCCATTTTTAACTTTTTGAGGAAACTCCATATTATTTTCCACAGTGGCTGCACCAGTCTACATTCCCATCAGCAGTGTACGAGGGTTCCTTTTTCTCCACATCCTCTCCAGTACTTGTGTGTTGATTTGTTGATGATAGCCATTCTGACAGGTATGAGATGGTACCTTACTATTGTTTTGATTTGCATCTTTCAGATGATTAGTGACTGTGAGCATATTTTCATATGTCTCTCGGCCTTCTGTATATCCTCTGTCGAAATGTGTCTATTTAAGCCCTTTGCCCATTTTTTGATTGGATTTTTTATCTTCCTTTTGTTAAACTGTATGAGTTCCCTATAGATTTTGGAGATTAAACCCTTATCTGAGATACCATTGGCAAATAAGTTCTCCCATGCTCTGGGCTTTCTTGTTGTTTTGTTGATGGTTTCTTTTGCTGTGCAGAAGCTTTTTATTTTGATGTAGTCCCATTTGTTTATTTTCTCCTTAGTTTCCATTGCCCTAGGAGCTGCATTGGTAAAGATATTTTGTTTGATATTTTGCTGCATATGGAGTCTTGTAAGATTTTTATCGTTTCCCATATTGCTTTTAAGTCCTTTAACCATTTTGAGTTTATTTTTGTGTATGGTGTAAGTTGGTGGTCTAGTTTCATTTTTTTTTTTTTGCATGTATCTCTCCAATTTTCCCAACACCATTTATTGAAGAGTCTGTCTTGACTCCATTGTATGCTCTTGCCTCCTTTGTCAAATATTAATTGAGCATAATGGCTTGTGTTTATTTCTGGGTTCTCTGTTCTGTTTCATTGGTCTATATGTCTGTTCTTGTGCCAGTACCAGGCAGTTTTGAGAACTGTGGCTTGGTAATATAGCTTGATATCTGGTATTGAGCTTCCTCCAACTTTGTTCTTCTTTCCCAGAATTTCTGTGGCTATTTGGGGTCTTTTTCTACTCCAGATGAATTTTTGGAGAGTTTATTCTCGGTCTGTGAAATATGCCATTGGTATCTTAATGGGGATTGCATGCATCTATAATTTGCTTTGGGTAGTATGGACATTTTAATGATGTTGATTCTACCAATCCATGAACATGGTATGTTCTTTCATTTGTTTATGTCTTCCTCTATCTCTTTTTTCAATGTCCTGTAGTTTTTCAAGTACAGGTCTTTTACCTCTTTAGTTAAGTTTTTTCCTAGGTATCTTAATTTTTTTGTTGTAATAGTAATTGGGATTGTTTTTTAGTTTCTCTTTTTGTGAGTTGATTATCTATATATATAAAGAGCCAGGGTCCCTAACATCCAAAACAACCAAACAGAAGATGGGTTGCCTCCCTCAGCCCATAGGGGACTGGCAAGCAGCAAGTGGCTCCCTCTGGGTCAGCCCCTACCCTCCCTCCACTGGCGGCACAGCAGAGCTCCTGCCTGGTGGAGGCAGGAGAGGCACATCCATACCCTGTCAGGTTCTCAGACCCCACGCCAGCATGTAGGCCACGGATGCCAGTGCTTTGTTATCCACCACAACTCTGAGGCCCTGGCGCTGCCCAGGCAGAAGTTTTGCGCACCTCACCAAGAGTTTCTCCATCTACTCTTGCCACCTGCTGCCTGCCCGCAGCTCAGACACCGGAGCCAGGGACTCACTGCGGGACGGGCCCAGATGCTCCTTCTCACCCCCAAGGTCCGGAGGCCTTGAAGGCACCTGAGCACTTGACCGGCCCCTGGGAGAGTGGGTCTGGGCTAGGGACCCACAGCCTCTCCCACGCAATGTCCCACCCAGCGGTGGGGGCGGGGCAGCCTCCCTCCTCTCCAGTCACCCAGCACAAAGGCTGGGGGCATCCCTGCCCCAACACCCTCCGAAACCCTGGGAAGAAGTGCTGCCTGCCTGGCCGGGACCACGTCTCAGACTCCCCACCCTCGCGAGCAGCTGCCCGCTCCCCTCAGCCGCTGGCCCAGGAGGAGGGGAGGGGAGGAGGGAAGCTGCTGCTGCGAGTCCACTGGGTTCAGCTGGTGGGTCCAAAAGCTCTCCCTCCCCGTGTGCCTCCCGTCCCGCCTCTGCCAAGGAGTCCCCGCCCCTGACGCATTGGCAGGGTTGCCGCCCTCTTGGGAAGGTCTGCGCCCAGCTGACTGCCACGGCCTCAGGAAGGAGACTCCCGCGGTCGCCATGACAAAGAGGTCATGGAGGGTCAAGACACCACCCCTGGTTGAAGCAGGTGCTGTGGGAGCAAATGGACCAAAGAAAGGGTTATGTCCAACAGCCATCTAACTCCACACGTGGTGTGCACATTAGTCATTGTTGCAGCCAAATTTAGTATTTGTGTGCCCCATTTTAAGCAGACCCCCCCGAATAGACTTACCACATTGATAATTCACATTATTACAGAAAGAATGCACAAACATTCTTGAAATAAGCAAAATACTTTGCACCTCATAGTACGAGATGTTTAAATATCACTTAAAATAATCTCTATGAGGGAGAAACCAAGATGGCGGCATAGGTAAACACGGGAAATTGCTGCCTCCCACAACAAATTCAAAAATACAACTAAAGGACAAAACGGACATCATCCAGAACCACAGGAAGGCTGTCTGAGTGGAAATTCTACAACTAGAAGGAAAGAGAAAAGCACACTGAGACTCAGAGGAGCTGTGGAAGTAAAGTGCAGAGGTACAGAGGCTTGAGCGCTCGGAAAGGGGCTGGCACCTGAGGACCTGGCTGTCTTTTTGAAACAGGAGGGAGTCACAAGCTCCCAATTGCTCTGAATTCCAGTTCCGGGAAGTCTCTGGGGACCCAGGACTCATACGGGGAGAAACTGGACTGTCTGGCAGCAGGCAGAACTCAGAACATGAGGGCAGCTTTCCCTCAGAGGTGCTTGCAGCAATTACTGGGACATTGAGACACGGGGCCCCTTAGGGCAGGGTTGAGGATCAGTGATAGCTGCTTGCTCCACCCTGTAGATTCCCTGAGACGCCACCCCACCCAGGCTGCAGCAGAGGCTTTTGCATATGAATGCCCTGGCTCTTTACAATCTGAAAATTACCTAACAAAGTGCAGCTGGGCCAGACAGACCCAGAACTTCCAAGAGAAGGCCCAAGGCCACACAGCAGCTTGCATTGCTTCACAGCTGGGCCTCATCTGGGCACCTCCAAACCCCAAAAAAGGAAGGGGAATCTGCAGATCTCTTTGTAGCTCCTGCTGGGTAGCCTCAGGCAGAGGCTAAACTAGCACCTCCTTAGATCCAAGAGCCAGTGTACCCAGTGGTCAGAGTGGGACCATCCAGACTACAACTCCTCAGATCGATAAGGGACACACTCAGGGGGCAGACTCAGTGACCACCAAAGCCCCATTGTAGCAAGTCTTGCCGCAGAAGGGTGTCTCCAGCACAGAAGTTCTCTCACTGCAGACACAGCTGATTCTCACAGCCAATTGGCCTGGAGGTCAATTCCTCCCAGTGATAACTGCAACAATCAAGGCTTAACTACAACAAGACTACAACAAGACTGTGCACAAAGCCCACAAAGGGGTGCACCAAGAGTGTTCACCTCAGGTAACTGGGGAGGCTGAGCCACTGGGCCCTATAGGACACCTAACACACAAAGCCACTCTCTACCAACACAGGGAAGCATAAAAAATGTGGAGACAAAGAAACAGGTCACAAATGACAGAAACGGAGGAAAGCAAACAACGGGATATAGAGTTGAAAACTACGGTTATGAGGTTTTTCAAGAATTTTCTGGAAAACGCTGATAAATTTAGTGAGACCCTGGAGGATATGAAAAAAGACCAACTAGAAATTAAGCATACAATGACTGAAATAAAGAATAATATACAGAGATCCAACAGCAGACAAGAGGATCCCAAGAGTCAAATCAAAGATTTGAAATACGAAGAAGCAAAAAATACTCAACCGGAAAAGCAAAAAGAAAAAAGAATACAAAAATATGAAGATAGTGTAAGGAGCCTCTGGGACAACTTCAAGCATACCAACATCCGAATTATAGGGGTGCCAGAAGAAGAGAGAGGGCAAGATACTGAAAACCTATTTGAAGAAATAATGACAGAAAACTTCCCCTACCTGGTGAAAGAAATACAAGTCCAGGAAGTACAGAGAACCCCAAACAAGAGGAATCCAAAGAGGACCACACCAAGACACATCATAATTAAAATGCCAAGAGCAAAAGACAAAGAGAGAATCTTAAAAGCAGCAAGAGAAAAAAAGTCAGTTACCTACAAGGGAGTACCCATACGACTGTCAGCTGATTTCTCAACAGAAACTATGCAGGCCAGAAGGGAGTGGCAAGAAATATTTAAAGTGATGAATACCAAGAACCTACAACCAAGATTACTTTACCCAGCAAAGCTATCATTCAGAATTGAAGGTCAGATAAAGAGCTTCACAGATAAGAAAAAGCCAAAGGAGTTCATCACCACCAAACCAGCATTATATTAAATGCTGAAAGGTATTCTTTAAGAAGAGGAAGAAGAAAAAGGTAAAGATAAAAATTATGAACAACAAATGCACATCTATCAACAAGTGAATCTAAAAATCAAGTGAATAAAAAATCTGATGAACAGAGTAAACTGGTGAATATAATAGAACCAGGGGCATGGAAAGGGAGTGGACTGACAATTCTTGGGGGAAAAGGGGTCTGGGGGTGCAGGAAGAGACTGGACAAAAATTGTACACCTATGGATGAGGACAGTAGGAGGGGTAAGGGCAGAGGGTGGGGTGGGAACTTGGTGGAGGAGAGCTAAAAAAGAAGAACAACTGTAATAATCTGAACAATAAAGATTTAATTTTTTAAAATAATAATCTCTATTAGTAAAGGGAGTTGATATTAGCAAAATATAATATACCCAATTCAAAATGTCATTCAGAAATGCATCTACTTTGTGAAATCAAAGTATGGGATCTAGGGTTTGGAAAAGCAACTTGACTCCCCTCTACCTGCTCATCCCTCCAGCCTTATGCTCTGCACAAAAGTCTCAATAAAGAGGTGGAGCAGAAGGAAAAGTAATGCCTCATGGCACTGAAATTTATCAGTTTCTTCAACAATATTTATAAAAGTTGTATTAACTTTGTGCCTGTATTATAGAAACACAATACAGCTCTGTCCCTATGTTCAAAGGGCTTAAAGTCTCTGTGAGTTCCCAGTAAGGTAAACCCGTAAGCAGCCAAAGAAGGAGCAGGTTCCAATACAATTTTTACTATAAAAATTACTGAGTAAAAAAACTGTCCTCACTCTCCCTCTAGAACAAGAATTAAAAGGAGAAAATAAATATAATGAATGAATCCGAACTCCTTTGGGGACCTCAACCCTAAGGGACTAACACAGGTTTTGTGAGGCCTAAAGTTTACTAAACCTGAATGACTAATTTTGAGGGGGGGATTTTTAAAAATAAGGTCAAAAATGACTTTATTTAAATAAGAAAATAAATTAAAAATAACTGTAGGCTTGGGGAATCTGTCCCTTTCTCTTTTAAATCATTTCAGGCAGGTTATCCAAATTGCTGCCGGTTGCAACTTGCTTGCTGTCTCCCCCAGAACAAATCCAGCCCTCACAGGGGCTCTGAAGCTTCCTTAGCTTTACCATAAAAAACAAACAAACAAACAAACAAAAAAACCCCAAAAAACATTTTAACAACACTCCTTTCTGGACAAAATTCTTTCTTTTTAATTTTTTTAATTTTATTAAAGTAGTGCATACATAGTTCATAATGTATCCTTTTTGTCCCTAATAGGTGTGTAGTGTAGTGGTATATCATTGTTGTTTTTATTCTATTGTTGACACTATTATAGATGACTCCCATTTCCCCCCCCCCTTTCCCCTCCTCCACCCAGCCCCCCCACCTCTGGTCAGCACCACACTTTTGTCTATGTCCATCCCCCTCACCTCTGACCTCTGTCAGTCCCTCTCATTCTATATAATAAAAGGCTAATATGCAAATCAACCAAACAGTGGAACAATCAGTCACTATAATGCACACTGATCACCAGGGGGCAGATGCTCAATGTAGGAGTGTGCTCCCACAGGGAGAGTGATGCTCAGCCAGAAGCCCTGGACTGGGCTCATGGCTGGCAAGTACAGCAGCAGGGGTGGGAGCCTCTCCCACCTCTGTAGCAGAGCTAAGGATATCTGACTGCTGGCTTAGGTTTACACCCCCTGAGGGCTCCCGGACAGCAAGAGGGCACAGGCTGGGCTGAGGGACCCCAGACATATGCACATTGGGGGCCACCAGGCCAGCAGGGGAATGCCATTAGGGGTGACCAGTCAGGCAGGCAGAGGCGATTAGGGGCAATCAGGCAGGCAGGGGAGCAATTAGGGGCATTAGGCAGGCAGGCAGGTGTGTGGTTAGGAGCCAGTGGTCCTGGGTTCTGAGAGGGATGTCTGACTGCCCCTGAGGGGTACCGGATTGGAGAGGGTGCAGGCTGGGCTGAGGGAACCCCCTGTGCATGAATTTCATGCATGAATTTCGTGCACCGGGCCTCTAGTTGGTGTACAAAAAAGCTATAGATTTCTGGATGTTAATTTTGTATCCTGCTATATTGCTGAATTCATTTATCAAGTTTAGTTGTTTTTTTTTTTTTTTTGGAGTCTTTGGGGTTTTCTATGTACAATATCATGTCATCTGTGAATAATGAGAGTTTTACTTCTTCTTTTGCAATTTGGATGCCTTGTATTTCTTCTTCTTGTCTGATCACTATCGATAACACTTATAGTCGAACAGAAGTGGTGAAAGTGGGCATCCCTGTCTTGTTCCTGTTCTTAGGGGAAATAATTTTAATTTTTACCCATTGAGTATGATGTTGGCTGTAGGTTTGTCATATAAGGTTTTTATTATGTTGAGGTATGATCCCTCTATTCCCACTTTGGGGTGAGTTTTTATCAAGAACGGGTGTTGGATTTTGTCAAATGCTTTTCCTGCATTGATTGATATGATTATGTGATTTTTGTCTCTCAATTTGTTTATGTGGTGTATCACATTAATTGGTTTGCAGACATTGTACCATCCTTGAACCCCCAAAATAAATCCCACTTGGTCATGGTGTATGATCTTTCTAATGTAATGCTGGATCCTATTTGCTAGAATTTTGTTGAGGATTTTAGCATCTATGTTCATCAAGGATATTGGCCTGTAGTTCTCTTTCTTTGTGGTGTCTTTATCTGGTTTTGGAGTGAGGGTAATGCTGGCTTCCTGGAAAGAGATTGGAAATGTGCCTTCCTCTTGAATTTTTTGGAATAGTCTGAGGATGTTAGATTTCAGTTCTTATTTGAATGTTTGGTAGAACTCTCTTGTAACGCCATCCGCACAAGGGCCTTTGTTTGCTGGAAGCTTTTTGATGACTGTTTAAATTTCTTTGATAGTTATCAGCCTATTCAGGTTTATTGATTCTTCCTGATTGAGTTTTGGAAGCTTGTATTTTTCTAAGAATATTTCCATTTCGTCTATTTCAGTGATGGTGAACCTATGACACGCATGTCTGAGGTGACACGCGAACTAATTTTTTTGGTTGATTTTTTCTTTGTTAACTGGCATTTAAATATATAAAATAAATATCAAAAATATAAGTATTTGTTTTACTATGGTTGCAAATATAAAAAGTTTCTATATGTGACACGGCACCAGAGTTAAGTTAGGGTTTTTCAAAATGTTGACATGCTGAGCTCAAAAGGTTCGCCATCACTGGTCTAGGTTGTCCAGTTTGTTGGAATAGAATTGTTCATAGAATTTTTTCATAATCCTTTGTATTTCTGTTGGGGTAGTTGTTAGATCACATCTTTCATTTCTGATTTTGTTTATTTGGGTATTGTATCTTTGTTTCTTGGTTAGCCTGGCTAGAGGTTCACCAATCTTGTTTATCCTTTCAAAGAACCACCTCTTGGTTTCATTAATCTTTTGTATTGTGTTTTTGGTCTCTATGTCATTTATTTCCACTCTGATCTTTATTATTTCCTTCCTTCTGTTTACTCTAGGCTTTTCTTGTTGCTCTCTCTTTAGTTCTTTGATTTTTATTAACATTTTTTCTTGTTTATTTGAGGTAGGTCTGTAGAGCTATGAACTTACCTCTCAGGACTGCTTTCACTGTGTTCAATAGATTTTTGAATTTTTGTGTTTTCATTGTCATTTGTTACCAGGATGCTTTTTATTTCTTCTTTGATCTCTTTGGTAACCCAATCATTGTTTAATAGGATGCTATTTAACCTCCAAGTGTTTGATTCTTTTTCATGGTTTTTATTGTACTTGATTTCTAATTTTATGCCATTGTGACCTGAGAAGATGCTTGATACGATTTCTAACTTCTTGAATTTGAAGAGACTTTGCCTATGTCCTAGTATGTGATCTATCTTTGAAAATGTCCCCTGTGCACTTGAGAAGAACATATATTCTCTAGCTTTGTGGTGAAATGCTCTGAAGATGTCAATTAAGTCTATCTGATTTAGTGAGTCATTTAGGATTGCTGTTTCTTTGCTGATTTTTTTCTTTAGAGGATTTATGCTGGAAGCCGGTCCATCCTTGCTGCTTGACACAGTCGCTGCAGGAAAGAAACATCTGCACAGCATATGTTTCAAGGGACCTGGCGTATATAGCATACTGTTCTTAATATGTTTGCTCCCCTTAGCGCTGTGTGTTTTAACCAAGGTCACCTCTCCGAGAAAGGTTGTTTCCCCAGGTAGGAATTTTTCCCTGAAGTCAGGGAGGGGATGCCTCTCCTAGAAAGGTTGTTTCCCCAGGTAGGGATTTTTCCCTGAAGTTAGGGAGGGGATGAAACTCCTTAACTAAGTGCCAGGCGGGTAGTTAATCACTTTACAAACAATCATGCTTAAGCTACATAATCTTTACTCCCTGGAATGGAGATAAGAAACGCCCTAACCTTTGTAATAGAAATTGACAGGATTAAAATCAACTGGGATAAATACGGATGTAACAAGACAATAAGCAGCAGAACTTCGCTGGAGATCCAGACCAGAACTTGGCTGGAGATCCTGGCTAGAGATCCTGGCTAGGCTGCTGATCAACTGAACGCTGTCTCTGTGTCATTCCTTCTTCGCCGACTCCATCCACACCTTTGGGGACCCTTGGACCTGCTGGGGTTGGACCCCGGCATCTGGCGCCCGAACAGGGTTCCCTTAGGTAAGTCCCCCCGTACTTGGGACGGATAGGACTGCACCGTAGGGTGCTGCAGACCCCCCCCCCCCATAGAGAATAAGTAGGGTAAGCGGGTAGTTAGTACAGAACTTAGATTGACAAGATGGGTCATACTGAGTCTAAAGAAAAAAGACTCTGTATTAATCTTTTAACGCATATGCTTACTAGCAGAATTGGAGTTGAGGTTTTTCCCAGTGAGACAGAAAGTTTTATAGAAGAAGTATGTCAATGGCTTCCAGAGGATGGAACTGTTAATTTAAAAACTTGGGTTGAAGTAGGAAAGCAATTAAAGAAACACCATGAATCTGACAAGGTCCTGCCATGTTTCTTTTCCCTCTGGGATTCAATCTGTGACACCTTGGCACCAGAGGCAAAAACGGTTGAACTTTCTCAAAATTTAAATAGTCCCTCGGCTCCACCCAGAGAGGACACATCATCATTGTCTTCAGCTCAATCTAAAAGCAATTTAGCTATGCCTACTGATCGGGAGGAGAATAAATATCATAAACATGACCATTGTTCCTTTCCAGTCAGTAGAGAGGAGAATGGCCCTCCCATTCAAAACAGGCTCCCCAAATTAGAAAGGAAGCCTAAACCAGGTCCTGTGGCTCCTATGAGCTCCATGTCTAAATTTCAAAGGGCAATAAGAGAAGCTGAAGCTAATGGAGATCTTGAATTCTCACTCTGCTTCCCAGTTACATATGAGAATGAGTCTGGTGGGAATAGAAACCCCACCTTGGAGCCTATACCTTACAAAGTACTTAAAGAATTAAAATTGGCCTGCTCTGAATATGGACCTCTAGCTCCTTACACACAAACCTTGGTAGAAACCCTAGCCAGTAAATGGATGACTCCTTATGATTGGTCACAGGTTTGTAAATCCTGTCTCTCAGGAGGCGATTACTTATTATGGAAAACTGAATATGAAGATCTTGCTAAGAAAGCTGTAGCCACTAGCGAAAAAACCAGAACAAGAATAACCCTAGACATGATATTAGGAGAAGGTGATTTTAACACGGCTGAGGAGCAAATGAATATGCCCACAGAGGCACTTACCAAAGTAACCAGTTGTGCAGTAAGTGCCTGGAAATCCCTACCTTATACAGCAGGAAAAACCACCACCCTTACAGAGGTTAAACAGAAGGTCGAGGAACCATATCAGGATTTCCTTTCTCGCCTCATGCAGGCAGTCAAGAGAGTAATCAATAACAAAGAGGCAGCCGATATCCTAATCAAACAACTGGCTTTTGAAAATGCTAATAATACCTGTCAGGCTTTATTAAGGCCGATTCGCAGAACAGGAACTATAAATGATTTTATAAAACAGTGTGCTGATGTAAGTCCAGCATTTATACAGGGTGTAGCTATAGCTGCAGCTCTCAAAGGGGAGACATACCCTCAATATGTACAAGCTATAGGACAAGCCAGCAATACTACAGGTAATAAAAGAAATATGAACTGCTACTCTTGTGGCTTATCTGGGCACTTTAGCAGAGAATGCCCAAATAAAAATAATAATACTCAGGCCAGATGGCAAGCTCCTCGACAGCCTGGAAATACATTAGGGAATAATATTAATCCTCCAAAAACCGTTTGTCCCCGATGTCAGAAAGGATTCCATTGGGCAAAGGAATGTAGATCAAAATACCATAAAAATGGTCGGCCTTTAAACTTTACAAATAGCTCCCAAGGAGGTTATATCCCATCACCTCAATCGGGAAACTTGAAAAGGGGCCAGCCCCAGGCCCCTGCAATAATAGGGGCATCAACCTTCAACCCCTCTGCAAATTTCGATCAGTCAGTGACCTCTTCAGGGCAACCCCAGGCAGTGCAGGATTGGACCTCCACTCAACCACCCATGCAGTACTAACCCCAGACTCGCCAGTAGCAGCCATTCCTACAGGAGTGTCTGGGCCACTGCCTGAGGGAACTGTAGGTTTAATATTAGGACGGAGCTCCACCTCGTTACAGGGGATCTTAGTCATCCCAGGAGTTGTTGATGCAGACTACACAGGAGAAATACAGATTTTACTTTCCCCACCCACCACAACTATACAGATTCAGCCCAACCAGAGAATTGCCCAATTAATCCTGTTACCAATACATAAAATAGGGACAGCTGTTACCCAGGAAGCTAGAGGGGCCGGAGGCTTTGGATCTAGTGATGCAGCATTTTGGATACAAGAAATCCATGCTACTAGACCTACAAAAATTTTACAAATTCAGGGAAAACCAATTGAAGGTCTATTGGATACAGGAGCAGATGTTTCCTGCATAGCAGGGAAGGATTGGCCCTCTTCATGGCCCACGAACACCACCTCCACTTCCCTAGTAGGACTAGGCAAGGCATCTAATGTAAAAAAGAGTTCTCAGATTCTAACTTGGGCTGATGAAGATCAACATTCGGGAACATTCTGTCCCTATGTAATTACGACTATCCCCTTTACATTATGGGGAAGAGATATCTTGTCTCAAATGGGAGTTGTATTATATAGCCCCAGTGATAGAGTAACATCACAGATGCTAGACACCAGATTTAATCCAGGAAAGGGATTAGGAAAGGAAAGTAATACCTCACACTCCTCGACAGGATCTGTAATTGGGGCCATTGCCCTTAGGCCTGCTGATCCCATAGTCTGGAAATCGTCACAACCAGTATGGGTTGAGCAATGGCCCTTAACATCTGAGAAAATATCAGCAGCCCGACAATTAATTGATCAGCAATTAGCAGAGGGACATATAGAGCCATCAAATAGTCCCTGGAACACACCCATATTTGTAATAAGAAAGAAATCAGGCAAGTGGAGACTTTTGCAAGATCTAAGAGCCATAAATGCCACCATGGAAGATATGGGCTCCTTACAACCTGGATTGCCCTCCCCTGTGGCAATTCCACAGGAGTATTGTGTTGTTGTTATTGACTTACAGGATTGTTTTTTCACTATACCTCTTCACCCAGCTGATTGTCAAAGATTCGCATTCAGCATACCATCAGAAAACTTTAAACAGCCTTATCAGAGATACCAATGGAAGGTTCTCCCACAAGGGATGAAAAATAGTCCTACATTATGTCAAAAGTTTGTAGATCAGGCATTGCAAGTTATTAGAAAGAAATTTTCAGATCTATATCTTATTCATTATATGGATGATATTTTACTAGCTCATAAAGATCGGGCTACTTTACAGGAAATTCTTACTCAGACCATCCTTGCTTTAGAAGAACATGGTCTAAAAATAGCCCAGAAAAGATTCAGACTGAACCTTCTTTTTCATACTTAGGCAGAATATTACATACCTCTACTATCACCCATCAGCCTCTACAATTAAGAAAAGATCATTTAAACACATTGAATGATTATCAGAAACTATTAGGTGATATCAACTGGGTCAGGCCATATCTAAAAATAACCACTCTTGACTTAAAACCTCTATTTGACATTTTAAAGGGAGATTCTAACCCTAAGTCTCCCCAACAATTAACTGTAGAAGGAGAAAAGGCTATAGCAAAAATAGAACAGGCCATCAATAAACAGCAACTACAGTATCTAGATTATTCCAAATCTTGGGCCTTAATTATTCTAGCCACTAAATATACTCCTACAGGATGCTTGTGGCAGGAAGGACCATTAAAATGGATACATTTACCTGTCACTCCTAGGAAGATTGTACCACCCTATCCCTCCCTAGTGGCCACTCTCATTATCAAAGGTAGACGACGCAGTATCGAACTCTTTGGAAGAGAAGTTACTGAGATAATAATACCTTATAAAAGAGAACAATTAGACACACTATTACAATTTGAAGAAGAGTGGCAAATAGCTATAGGTAACTTCCCAGGACAAATTTTACATCATTTGCCAAGATCACCTATATTGCAATTTCTCTCCCTACATCCGTTTATATTTCCTATTAAATGTTCAAAAGAACCATTATCACCTCCTGCCTCCTTAGTATTCACAGATGGTTCCTCTAATGGTAGGGCAGTGACAATCATTGACTCAATAACCCATGTTCAACAAACTCTAGAGACGTCAGCTCAGAGAACAGAGCTTTTGGCAGTCATTTATGCTTTTGAACAATTGCAACAGGTTCCCTTTAACTTGTACACTGACTCTCAATATATAGTTAAATTATTTCCTCATATTGAGACCGCCTCTCTCCCACAAGGAAGAACAGCCATTTTCTCTTTGTTAACTCAGCTACAAACTTGCATTCACAAACGAGAAAAGGCTTTCTATATTGGACATATTAGAGCTCATTCCTGCCTACCAGGACCCTTAAGCGAAGGAAATTATCAGGCGGATTTACTAACTCGCCCAGTAGTTTGTACAGCTCTAGAAGAAGCCCGGCGGTCTCATGCCATTCACCATCAAAATGCTTCTGCTCTCCGTCTATATTATCGCATATCTAGAGAAGCTGCTCGAAGTATTGTGCGTGACTGGCGGCCATTGTCCTACTCATTTTCCTAGCCCTGCTACTGGAGTTAATCCAAGAGGACTTAGACCCTGTGACTTATGGCAGATGGATATTACTCATGTCCCATCTTTTGGGCAAACTTTGCTATGTGCATGTTTGTATTGATAACTTTTCTCATGTTATCCTTGCTTCTGCACGTACAGGAGAAGCCTTTAAAGATGTAAGTCAACATCTATTCCAATGCTTTTCCTACCTAGGAATACCAGGGCACTTAAAACTGACAATGGGCCTGCCTATACCTCTAGAGCTTTTAAAAACTTATGCTCTACATTCGGCATCGCACATACTACAGGAATACCCTACAATCCTCAAGGGCCAAGCAATAGTAGAAAGGGCTCACCAACTTTAAAAACACAAATTAAAAAATTACAAGAAA